>NC_067224.1:42003074-42323282 GCF_019924925.1 Ctenopharyngodon idella
AAAGTAACAGTTCTTACGTGACGGTGCACTTTAATAACATTGAACTGAAAGAATTATTATTGAATTATAATAACTTATAATTAATAAAAGGAGAAATTGTACGTATCTATACTTTATCAATCACAGAATCATGCGTATTCTCTATTGTATTTCGATAGGTAAAACACCATTGGCTTAATGCATTTGACGTCAGTGGGTTGAACTTCCGGGTAAGAGTAATGTTGACGCAATCCGCTGAAAGTTGATGAGTGAAGCAGCGTCTTTAATTTCTCTCTCCTCAGACGGTTTGATGAGACGGATCAGGTAATATTTTCTATTTATACATTATTTATATGCATTATCGCGATTAGTTAACGGATAGTCGTGTTGTTTGAGCATAAGATAAGCCAACTAAGCCGCTAAAGAGCTAACATCAACAAATCAACAAATTCTGATGCTTGTGTTAATTTGACTCTTAACATCTCGCTGTGTGTGTGTGTGTGTGTGTGTATGTGTGTATTAATGTATTTATTTATTTATTTATTTATGTATGTATGTATGTGTGTATATATGTGTGTATATGTGTGTATATAAGTGTATATATGCGGATATATGTGGATATATGAGTGCATGGTTTGTATATATGTTTGTAAGTGTATATATGAGTGTGTGTGTGTGTGTGTGTATATATATATATATATATATATATATATATATATATGTGTATAAATAAATAAAGATATATATATATATATATATTTATACACATACATATATACATACATATATATATATATATATATATATATATATATATATATATATATATATATAATGTGTATATGTGTGTATATATATATATATATATACACATATATATATATATATATATATATACACATTATATATATATATATATATATATATATATATATATATGTATGTATACATATACATACATACATACACACACACACACAAATATATATAGTAATGTACTGATGTACATCTGTGTATGTATATTAATGCATCAGGTTTTGCTGTGTTTATGTTGAGGTTTATCATAAGCTGAGGTCATCGAGGTGAATGCAGAATGGCCAGTGCAGCGGCCAATGAGAGCTCAGCATCAGCATCAGCAGCAGCAGCAGCGAATGGACAGACGGCAGGAGAGAACGGCGGCAGTGGCGGCGGCGGCAGCGCTCAGGACAGCACGTTTGAGTGTAACATCTGTCTGGACACATCTAAAGATGCCGTCATCAGTCTGTGTGGTCATCTCTTCTGGTGAGACCCTGCAGGACCTGCTCATGAAATTGTGAATAAATATGAATCGTTCAAAACCTTGTTTTCTCTCTTCTCTCTGGATCGCTCCTGTGACGTCTCCTCCTAGCTGGCCATGTTTGCATCAAGTAAGTTGTTGCACTGTTTCAGTAAGTGTGTATGATCATGTGACATGACTTCTGAACCGTGTGTCTTTACGTGTCTGCAGTGGTTAGAAACCAGGCCGAACAGACAGGTGTGTCCCGTGTGTAAAGCAGGCATCAGCCGAGACAAAGTGATCCCGCTGTACGGCAGAGGCAGCACAGGTCAACAAGACCCCAGGTACAGTATACTTCAATGATATTTGTGTTGTAGAGCTTATAAATATGACCATGAAACAGTAGAAAGTTTCATCAAGTTCCAAATCAAAAGAGAAAAATGTGATTTGACTTGTGACATACACACACACCGGTATATCATAAAATCTGAGTGAATGTTCCTCTGTGATTTCAGAGAGCGAACTCCTCCACGACCACAAGGACAGCGGCCGGAACCGGAGAATCGTGGCGTGAGTGTCTTTCACACCGTCAGCTCAATAATCTCAATATAAGCAGGCTTTTTTTTTCATGAGCTTATCAGCTGGTATAGAGGGAAAAAGTCACACTTTTTTTTTTTTTTTTTGGAATATATACCATTAAAGGCGTTTGCAACGCTGGCGTGTCATTGCACAAGACGTTTGTGATGAAACTGTTACATGGATGAAGGAGGTGCTGTAGTGCCGACCTGTAGGTAATTCATTAGTCAAACGAGCCGTCCCGGCGGGGCTTATTACGGGCGTCTCTGTGGACAGAAGCTGGAACGAGTGATGACAACATCCGACGTTTAAGGTTGCATCACATTTTGCTCTCTCAACACTTAAAGGTCTTGCGTAATGATTATTTATCATAATATATAACTGGATAAATATTATACAATAGGACTCAAAGAAGAAAACGTTTACTCGCCCTCAGACCCGTATGACTTTCTGTTAGTGGGACACAAACGTGTTTTCTCTTTTTCATAAAGCGAAAGCAGGTGATGAACAGCAGCTCCAAAGTCAGTCATACAAGTTTGGAAAGGCATGAGGAAGAGTACATGATGCAAATCAGATTGGCAGCATGTGTGTGAGGATATGATGTGTGTTTGCAGGGATTTCAAGGCTTTGGCTTCGGAGATGGAGGCTTCCAGATGTCTTTCGGTATTGGGGCTTTTCCTTTCGGGATCTTTGCCACGGCGTTCAATATCAATGACGGAAGACCACCTCCAGGTGAAAAAATAAATAAAAGTATTTTGGCCTGCATTAAGACATTATTATTAATAATGAACTTAAATAATTAATAATAATAAATGAACTTAAGAAAGAAGGATGATGCAAATGAATCATTGAGTCACATGTTTTGAATTGCGCTGCAAAAAAATGATGTTCTTCCTCAGTGTTTCTGTCTTGTTTTCCAGCACAAATATCTAAACATTCTTAAGTCGAGATACATTTACTGGAGAAGAGAAATGACTGAAGAAATCAAGTGTTATTTTCTGAAAAGAATTATTAAAATTGAGTGACTTTATGCTTAAAACAAGTATAAAAAACAACTAATATTCCCTTTGAATTAAGTTTATTTTTCTGACTCCATTGGCACATATTTGTTCTTGTTTTATGCACAAACTTCATTTTGATACATTTTTTTTTTCAGAAAGCAAGACTTAATATAGCTGTATTCATAAATTAGAGGCCAAGCACCTACTTTTGCCATTAGGTGGAGTCCAATAGGAGGAGTTAGGGGGGAAAAAAATAGGTTTTTCGGAAAATTCAAAATGGCGGGAAAATTTTCATGATGTGAGCTTTTGGTGAAAATCAGACCAATGGTCAAGGAGGAGTTTTTTTCTTTGAAAAAAGTAGGTTTTCAAAGAAATTCAAAATGGCGGACAGCAAGTTCGAGCATAATTGGTATCATTGTTCTCAGCATGACTCGAGGAATCTATCAAGACCAGTTTCATTATTAATCTTAATCAAAAGTTATTAGCATTTTTGGAAATTTCATTATAACGAGTTTCGTAACGATACGCTAATGCATTCTTAAAATACAGCATTTTAGGACATGATGCCCACAATGGCCAGTATGGGGAAAGTAGGCATGATGCACTGAATCATAAGAGACCAGTTTTATGAATTTTGGTTATTCGAGAACGATCTGATTCGATTTTCATGAAAATCAGATGAACCATCTAGGAGGAGTTTGAAAAGAAGGTTTTCGTAGAAATTCAAAATGGCAGACAGCAAGTTCGAGCATAATTGGTATCATTGTTCTAAGCATGACTCAAGGAATCTATCAAGACCAGTTTCAAATTAATCAAAAGTTATTATTTTATTTTTGGAAATTTCATTATAACTTTTAACCAACTTTTTTCTCAACTTTTTGAGTACCTTCAGTACATGGTCACATGACAATGACACATACCGAGTTTCATAACTGTACGCTAATGCGTTCTGAAAA
Organism: Ctenopharyngodon idella; assembly: GCF_019924925.1. Classification (NCBI taxonomy): domain Eukaryota; kingdom Metazoa; phylum Chordata; class Actinopteri; order Cypriniformes; family Xenocyprididae; genus Ctenopharyngodon; species Ctenopharyngodon idella. Next base: position 42,006,842 of record NC_067224.1, read on the forward strand.
TACAGCATTTTAGGACAAAATTCAAAATGGCTGACGCCCACAATAGCCAATATGGGAAAATTGGGTATCATTCGACTATTCATGATGCACTGAATCAGATGAGACCAGTTTTATGATTTTTGCAAAGCATTCAGAAGTTAAAAGCAAAAAAAACTATTTTTCGTATCTCCTGACCAGTAGGTGGCGCTGTGCTGAAACGCTGCATGTAGCCTCAGGTCATGCTTATGATGACATGTACCAAGTTTAGTCTGAATACTCTGCGGAGATATAGCCTCGCGTCCAACTTGGCGAGGTCTTTGTTGAATCAGTTTGCGCGTTATTGGAGAATGGTTGAGTTTATCAAAAGGCCAGCATGGTCTGAAGACGATCTGATTCGATGACGTGCAATCAAATCATTGCCCTTATGGTTCAAAAGTTATTAGCATAATTGTTAGTGAAAATTTGGACAGTTGGTGGCGCTAGAGGGTTTGAGTTTGAAACACCAAATTTGGTGTGGTTAATGTTGGGACTGTCCTCTATCTGTGTGCCAAACTTCATCACTTTTTACCATACGGTTCTATGGGCTTCCATAGAAGAAGATGTAAATGTATCTTGATTTAGGAATGTTTAGATATTTGTGCTGGAAAACGACAGAAACACCGAGGAAGAACATGATTTGTTGAAATGGACAGTTTAACTGCGAGGCGTTATTAAAGCATCTCTGTGTGAACTGAATCTAATGATGCAGTGGTGCATGTTGTGATTCTCTGAGACGAATCAAACTGTTCTTCTGTCCCTCGGCAGCGGCTCCAGGAACCCCTCAGCACACGGACGAGCAGTTCCTGTCCCGCCTCTTCCTGTTTGTGGCGCTGCTCATCATGTTTTGGCTGCTTATTGCTTGATGAAGGATGATGGGACACGATAATCATTCTTTCTAAAGATCCACTAACTAAAGTCAGGTTTCAGTAGTGCAGGCGTGTTTCTCCTGATGGGATTTTGAAAGGAAACTGGTTAACCCGTCTGGGGTCTTTTTCTATGAAAGAGATGGTGACTGCGTGTCTGTGATACAGTCACATGTGATTGACTCTCCTGATAATGTTTGCTTTTCTTCTTAGATTTTAAATAAACTCCAGAGTCTTATTTCTCTTAGGATCAGATCGTTTATTGGATTCTTCTACAGTTACGGTGCCAAATGATGTCGCTCGTGTTAATAAAGCAAGTCTTGATCATATTTGGAGAAATCCTATGAATGCATAAATGTACTTCTGAACAATAACTTTGAATACTTTACATTAATATATAATAAAGCATACTTTTTCCATTAAAATAAAAAGGTTTTAAAAAATAGAGGCTTAACATGATTCAGAACATCTTAACAGCACGTGACAATTTATTCATATAAAATCACACTGTTTATAATGTAAACTTTTGGAAACATTTTGGGTGCAAAATATCGCTGCCATGTGAAAAGCGTAAGCACATGTTGACTGTCCAGATGGTGATTAAAATTAATTTTAAACATGTTTTTGAAGGTTTTTTTATTTATATATTTACTTCATATCAGTAGTGTCTGTTTTTCATCACAGTTTCAATACATCGATGGAAATATCACTGCTGTTGTAAAGTGACTATTTTCACCAGTAACATTCTCTTCTATTAAACAAAAATCATCATGATTTTAAAGTATTTAAACCTTCTTCCAGCATCATTTGAGTGACATTCATGTCTAAAGTCAGCAGTATCAGTCATGTGAATGTTTCCTGATGTTCACACTGCAGTTTATAACCTGATCTTTAGATCTGACTCTCCTCACTGCAAGAAAGAAAAATCATGCTTTGGTAAATCTCAATTATGACATACTAAGTAATAATTATGAAATTAAAAAGTCAAAACTGACATACATGTATATCAAAATTATGACATACTAAATCATAATTATGAAATTAAAAAGTCAAAATTAAGTCAGTTTCAACTTTTTATATCATAATTATGACAATTCAATCTCATAATTGTCAGAATTTTTACCTTTTATCTCACAACTTGGTGTCATAATTTCCAATTTTGTCATAATTGTCTTTTTAATTCAGTTTGAACTTTTTATATCATAATTATGACTTGTCATAATTTTGAATTTGTCAATTTCAGCTGTCATAATTTTGAATTTGTCAATTTCAGCTGTCATAATTTTGACTTTTCATCTCATAATGACAGTATGTCATAATTATGACAAGTCAATTTCAACTTTGTATGTCGAGTCATAATTTTGACTTTTTATATCATAATTTTGACTTTTTAATGTCATAATTATGACTTTTTTTAGTCAGTTTCAAGTTTTTATATCATAATTATGACTTAAGGTATAATTTTGACTCATTTCTGTCATTGACAAGTCATATTTTTTATTTTTTATCTCAGGACTTAGTGTCATAATTTGCCATTTTAATGTCATAATTATGACTTTGTAAGTCAATTTCAACTTTTTATATTTTAATTATGATGTCATATTTTTTAATTTGTCATAATTTCAACTTTTGTCATAATTTGTCATAATTGACTAAAGTCATAATTTTGATTTTTCATCTCATAAATACAACCTGAATTCTGGAAATGTTGGGACGTTTTTTAAATTTGAATAAAGTGAAAACTAAAAGACTTTCAAATCACACGAGCTAATATTTTATTCACAATAGAACAAAGATTTTACAATTTTATGCACAAAATGAGCTTATTTCAAATTTGATGCCTGCTACAGGTCTCAAAATAGTTGGGACGGGGGCATGTTTACCATGGTGTAGCATCTTCTCTTCTTTTCAACACAGTTTGAAGACGTCTGGGCATCGAGTTTCTGGAGTTTTGGTGTTGGAATTTGGTCCCATTCTTGCCTGATATAGGTTTCCAGCTGCTGAAGAGTTTGTGGTCGACGTATTTTTCTCTATAGGTGAAAGATCTGGACTGCAGGCAGGTCAATTCAGCACCCGGACTCTTCTACGGCGAAGCCATGCTGTTGTAATAGCTGCAGTATGTGGTTTTGCATTGTCCTGCTGAAATACACAAGGCCTTCCCTGAAATAGACGTCATCTGGAGGGGAGCATATGTTGCTCTAAAACCTTTATATACCTTTCAGCATTCATAGTGCCTTCCAAAACATGCAAGCTGCCCATACCGTATGCACTTATGCACCCCCATACCATCAGAGATGCTGGCTTTTGAACTGAACTCTAATAACACGCTGGAAGGTCTCCCTCCTCTTTAGCCTGGAGGACACGGCGTCCGTGATTTCCAACAAGAATGTCAAATTTGGACTCGTTTGACCCACTTTGAAACAGTCCATTTTAAATGAGCCTTGGCCCACAGGACACGACGGCGCTTCTGGTCCATGTTCACATATGGCTTTAGTTGGCATCTGCAGATGGCACGGCGGACTGTGTTTACCAACAGTGGTTTCTGGAAGTATTCCTGGGCCCATTTAGTAATGTCATTGACACATGAGTGATGCAGTGTCGTCTGAGGACCCGAAGATCACGGGCATCCAATAAAGGTCTTCAGCCTTGTCCCTTACGCACAGAGATTTCTCCAGTTTCTCTGAATCTTTTGATGATGTTATGCACTGTAGATGATGAGATTTGCATTTTGACATTGAGAAACATTGTTTTTAAAGTATTCCACAATCTTTTTACGCACTCTTTCACAGCTCTGCCCATCTTTACTTCTGAGAGACTCTGCCTCTCTAAGACATCCCTTTTATAGCTAATCATGTTACAGACCTGATATCAATTAACTTAATTAGTTGCTAGATGTTCTCCCAGCTGAATCTTTTCAAAAAATCTTGCTTTTTCAGCCATTTGTTGCCCCGTGCCAATTATTTTTTGACCAGTAGCAGTCATCAAATTTGAAATGAGCTCATTTAGTGGATAAAAGTGTAAAATTTCTCCTTTTGAACATTTGCTGTTATCTATGTTCTATTGTGAATAAAATATTGGTTCATGTGATTTGAAAGTCTTTTAGTTTTCATTTTATGAAATGAACTTCTATACCCCATTTGCACTGGATTCATTGATGACGCTGTGTCTGAATCCACTGGTTCACTCATGAACTGTTCATCACTTCAATGCTGCATTTCATCAGATCATGAGGTTTTATTTGAGAGAATGAAGAAGCTAAAATGTAAGGTATTCGATCACTGCATAATTCCCATAATTTCCCTTCTTTGCCATTCCAGTCTTTATTTTGTTAATCTAACGTGGCATTATGAACTGAGTCCGCAGCTTTCCTCATGTTTTTAATTAATCAATGCAACAAAAAACTGCAAACAGCTTCATTCAGTCACTGGCAAACATTTTGTTCACTGTTTATCAGTTCTGTACATCTGTGTTTCTTATGAAAATCCAAAAAACTAATAAAATAAATGCATGAAGCAGCAGTTCGCACCAAGACATTTAATGTTGCAAGAACTTTTTCACTAGTGATATTTCACAGAACAGGTTCTTCTGCACCACTAAATATCTAACTGAACCTAGTCAAACGGTGAGGGAATTTATTTCCACATTCATACTGAGATATCTACAGAACTAAAGCATCTTTTAATGTTTTAGGGGTCCAATGCAAAAAACGTGCATGAAACGGCAACATGTTCATTCGTCTTTGAACTCTGCGTCAAACATGATCTGCTGGATCTGCATTTTGACCGCAGCTCTTTTCTGCGGCGTCAGTCTTTTGAGGGCAGGGACGTAACTCAAGAGAAACAACTCGTCCTCGTCAAACGCTCGCTCGGCTTTCTCGCAGCTCTTCAGCGGCTCTTTCTCCGCCGTCTGGCCGCTGAGGTCGCTGGGTGAGGCCGACGGCGTCAGCAGCGCGGGAGCTGCGTTCGTCACAACGGCCGGCTGCGGTGAAGCTGAACCGGACGCCTGCGACACCTTCAGTCCCGGAGGCAGACCGGTGACGACCGCCAGCTGTTTGACGGGGGCGAGCTGAGTGACGATAGACAACGGCAGCTGCGACAAGGGATTCAACTGAGCCGCGATCGCCGGCTTGATCTGATGCTTCGGCTCCGCCGCGTTCAGAGGAAACTTGCCACCGGGCTTTGCTTTCTTTTCAAGGCTGGACTTTGAATCGCCACCGCTGGACTCGTCAAGCGACTCCTCGGGCGAGTCGTGAGCGCTTCCGTCCGCGTCGTCCAGGTCCTCCAGAGCCTCTGCTTCGCTGGGACGCTTCCTCTTTCTGATATGAGCGTCCAGAAACGAGAGGCTTTCTCTGTGCGGCCAGTAATGCAAGCGCCGGCCGCCTTCTTCCTTCTTCAGCTTGCACAGTCTCCTCTCTCGGATGTATCTGTCCCTGATGGTCTTCCATCTTCTCTTGCATTCCACCACTGCAGCGGAAACACATCAGTGTCAGTCAGTGTTAAACTCTCTGATCAGACGCTTCATGAATCACGTGTGAGATTCGACTCTCGGCTTCTGTTCAAAAACATGCAAATAATCACAGTTTTAAACATGCATCATAAAAATGCATGAACGCTTCACGTGAAAAACACTTTCTCTTGTCAAAAACACGATCTGCTGCTGAGACACTCGCACTGGAAAAACAGTATTTGTTACTTTGAATGTTTTCCCCTCCATAGAAAGCTGTTAAAATGGCTTAATGCATTAAAGACAGTGATATTTAAAGATCAAATTCAGTTATTCATGATGCATATCATACACAGGCAGATACAGATGAGAATATGAATGAAACAAGATGAACTGCACATTAAAGTCGACATGAAATGTAATTTTCTTCTCTGTTGTGCCGTATATCCGAGTGAAACGCTTCTCAAACAAGAACAAATGTAGGGCGGAGCTTGATTTTGTCCATCAGGAATTGATTGGATTGTTGTCAGATAAATAATTTATAATAAATACTGCAGAAATAAGAATGGCCAGTTTTGATTTCATGGTGACTTTAAGTATTTTCCATATAAAGCATTATAATGTGCATCATCTGTATCAGTGTATAATATGAAAATCATAATCAGACAGAGCTTTATTGCTGAGTGTATTTGCACAGACAAGGGATTTTTCTCAGTAAATGAAGCTTCAGTGATACAAGACACATCATAATAAAATAAAGAATAGAAATATGAAAAGTACAAAGACAAAGAATAGTCATAAGCAAGCTCAATAAGGTGCCTATATTAATATCATGTTTAAGTACAATAATAAGCCGTTAATATATCGTACAGTGTCATAAAGCTTCACTCATACAGTGAATCAGATCGATGTGCGCGAGACTTTATGAACTTTGAGGTTCTTCAAACAAACAGAAAGTCGCGCGTTTAAAAACATCTAGACGGAGCACCAGAATTAAAGCAGTTATAAAAAGTTGAAATATAATAAAACGACACATATGGAACTCAAGAACGCGCACTAAATGATTCCCTGTTGACTTCATTATATAGTCCATCATTTATACCGCTAGCGACGCGTCAAATCAGAACGCGCCTTTTGATTTATGTTGATCATAATAACGCAGTTTGATTCAGACGGACGCGTTCTAGTTTGTTGAGTCTCCAGCAGTGAACATGGTGTGTAATATCATCAAGACCAACACAACAGAAACACTTTTCAAAGTCAAACGCTTGACGAGCGCGCGGCCAAACGCGCGCGTAATGTTGACGCACTGACCGGAGAGACCGACGGACGCGGCGACCTCCCTCCACGCGTTCACCCTCCGCTCTGAACTGCGATAATCGTGCAGCGACACGTTGTAGAGCACCGGGTAAGCGTAGACGGTTTGGATCAGTTTCTCACTCACGGCCATTGAGTTTATTGGGTTTGCTCGATCTAAACGCGCTCCCGGAATTGCACAGTCGCGTCAAAAGTGCGCGACACGCGCCTCTATAGCGCAAGCGGGACGTCATGGCGGGAGTTTGGACCAATGAGATTTGACTGTGGGCGGGTCTATCCGGAGCGTCGCGTCACAAATAGAAACACAAGCGTCAGTCAAAAGGTCTTGATGTCGACGGATAAAATATGGCATAAAAATATTCAGCCCGTTTATTTTCTTACAGTACTCTCAGTTTCACAAGACTTAAGTCAGTTTTAAACAGTAGGAGAAGTAAAGGAAGAGTTACTCACAAAATCTTTCATTCATGAACAAATATGGTCTAAATCTTCATATTTCTTCTTGAATTCAGCTCTCTAATTTCATCCTTCAGACGCAAATATAAATTTTTTATGCTTTATAAGCATATATATAGTTCTTGTATAAAGAACCAATTTATACTGTGAAAAATTAATATTATAAATACATCTAAAGTATATTATATGGAAAATTGTTTCTATTAAGTTACATTATTATGTTTCATTTTTTACTCAGTATAGTACTGTACAGTTAGATGTATTATTTAGCCTATTTATTTATTGTAATCTTTTTTTTTTTTCACTCATTTATTTGTTTTAATCAGAAGCTGCTTGTGCAGTATGAGGTCATTTTGAGTTATTTCTGTCAACATCAAATGGATATTTTTTTTTCTATTTTATTCAGCAAAAGCCCGTGGAGTCACTTATTTTCTCATTTAGATGAATCCAAAAAGTACTTTATCCGATAAAGTTAATTTAATATAAAATATTACTTCCTATGACGAAAATCTTCTTAAGAAATTTCTTAAAGGTATGAAAGTTGCTCTAGTCTTTTGATTTATATCTGAGTGAAACGCTTCTCAAACAAGAACAAATGTAGGGCGGGGCTTGATTTTGTCTGTGGGGAATTGATTGGATGGTTGTGGTTTGCTATTGGTGGATCTCATGTGAGTGACAGGTTGCCCCACCCTCGTCATCAGAGAAGAGAAGAGATGCTACAAGAGGGAGGAGAAGATATTCTGAATCAAGATTATGAGGAACATGAATTTTACACAATAATGATGCAGTGACCTCTGCATCTTATTATGACTTATTATGCCCCATGTCTCCGCCTCCTCTTCCAAGTTCAGCCAGTCCATCAGCCCCACCTCCACTGGTTCCCTTCAACCCCTCGGCTTCTCCTATGACGCCACTCTTTTGTGTGGAATTGCCTCGGGGCTTCAGGTCTCCAGCTTCACCCAGGCAGGAGTATTCTCAGCTCCGCCTCCAGTCACTGATCCCGTCACTCCACCTCGGTCCGTCGTCCTCTCAGATCCATCTTTGCTGATTCCCTCCCTCAGCTCCACCAGAGACCATCGTCCTTATGGCTCCACCAGGCTCCCTTGTCCCTTCACCTCGGTCAGATGTCGCTCAGTCACGTCCGCAGCGCTCCGTCTCTCCAACACTTTCGGCTCCGCCTTCCCTCTGGCTCCACCTCGGTCCCACTGGCTTCACCTCCATCGGCTCCATCTACATCCACAGCCAAGTCCTCCATGGCTCCTCCCTCCCTCGACTCTGCCGTGGGCCTTTGTCCTGTCTGCCCGCCTGGCTATTTCAGCTCCTGGATCCTCCCTGACTCCTCCCACTGTCTCTGATCTGTCCACGGCCAATCACACTCTCCACGTCCTCCTCCAGAGCCCCGCCCTCCTCAGTTATTCATCCAAAACTATTTAAATTTGTTCTGGTTCAGCACCAATCCTGCTGAGACAAGCACATATGCAGAGTAAAGGATATGAATTTACAATATAAAGACCTGGTTCATGAATATTATTTTGATTGCATGACTAATAATCTAATTTATGTTCATAAGAGAAGCCATCGCCATTTATGACCCCTCGTACAAATGATATGCATAATAACATTTAAAGCTGCAGTCTATAACTTTTTTGGTTAAAAATTATCCAAAATCAATTTTTGAGCAAGTACATAACCAGCCAGTGTTCAAAACTATCTCCTTACCTTAGTCTGATTCACAACGGTAAGCTTGTAATAATGTTTTATAATTCAGGTGGTACTGGTAGGTTTCTGCGGGAAATTCGAGCATGCCACCGTTTGTCTTTACGTCATTACGTCACGTCTGTTTACATGAAGAAGGAGTCCCAGCTAGTAGGATATATCACATGTGAGGATGTTGCAGGTGACGGATCATTTATAGCCTTTTCTCACAGCAGCAGGAATAATTAAACTTAATTATTTTGATGGCGGATTGTATGGTACGACAGATTAACATTAGAGATTAGTCTGTACAGATACTGAAATCTACAGTTAACGCTACACACTAAATACACATAGCCACGCAATGCTGATGTTGTTAACGTTAACAATTTGAGAACAAAGTATAACAATAATAATAATTTTCACGGTTTGACGTGATCTGAGCTAAGCAATCATTAGATTTAATCATCAGTGGTAGCGCGATTTATTGTAATGCTTTTTTTCTCCGTTTCTCAGAACAAAAGTGGCAGATTTATTACTTACTTGTTCAGACGACATTTTCCGGTGAAAATTTTTATTTTGTTCATACCTCCAAGATGTAGAATCTGTGATTCTGAAGTACAGTATCCACACCGATGTGGTGACTGACAGCAAACATTAGATGCATCTGCGCTGAGGAGCCGTGCCGATGCACAACCCACCTGAAGATGATAATAACGCAAATAACCGCAATTGCAGGTTACAAACAGAGATGGCAACAAAGAGGCAAAACTTACGGACTGCAGCTTTAATGTTGCAAAAGTGTCATTTTACACACACAAAAAGGTTTTTTATAGCAACACATATAAAACTCTTACTTTGTAAGTTGTTGCAATGAAATAATTTATACAGAAATACAGCATCTTTTATATAGGCTAATGTAAATATGAAACATGCATTAAATATAAAACACACTCAATATTTAGTAAGCATTGCACTCCATCACTGTTCATTCGTCTTTGAACTCTGCGTCAAACATGATCTGCTGGATCTGCATTTTGACCGCAGCTCTTTTCTGCGGCGTCAGTCTTTTGAGGGCAGGGACGTAACTCAAGAGAAACAACTCGTCCTCGTCAAACGCTCGCTCGGCTTTCTCGCAGCTCTTCAGCGGCTCTTTCTCCGCCGTCTGGCCGCTGAGGTCGCTGGGTGAGGCCGGTGTGTTTGTTTTCACGTGTATGTGCTCCTCCAGAGCCTCTGCTTCACTGGGACGCTTCCTCTTTCTGATATGAGCGTCCAGAAACGAGAGGCTTTCTCTGTGCGGCCAGTAATGTAAGCGCCGGCCGCCTTCTTCCTTCTTCAGCTTGCATTCCACCACTGCAGGGAAGAACAATTTCAACAATGTATTCTTAATAATAATAAATAACTACACTGAAATAAGCTTCTAATCAAGGGAAAACAGTCCTCAACATGTGTTTTGTGTCATGTGTGTATTTAGGGTTTTTTTTCTCTTAGAAAAACGTATATGTATGCATGTATATAATAAACCTAATACATACATCATGTTTTTTATATTAGTGTTATTAACTAATGGTAAGCAGGGTTGGTTTTTTGAAAACAACCCAAGTTGGGTTGAAAATGGACAAATCCAGCATTTGGGTTGTTTTAACCCAGTGGTTGGGTTAAATGTTTGTCCAACCTGCTGGTCAGTTTTATTTAACTCAACTATTGTTTAAAAATGACTAAATGTCTGGCTTAAAATGAACCCAAAATAGGTTGGAAATTAAAAATCAGACACATAATTACTAGAGGCAACAATAATAATCAAGAGGTGATAATAAGCAATTTAATAAATGTTTGTTTCATTATTATTCATTAAACTTTTAAATAAATGTTCACATATTAAACATTAATAAATGTTAATTTCCAACATATTTTGGGTTCATTTTAAGCAAGAAATACAGTAATTTTTAAACAACAGTTGAGTTAAATAAAACTACCCAGCAGGTTGGGCAAACATTTAACCCATCCGCTGGGTCAAAACAACCCAATCGCTGGGTTTGTCCATTTTCAACCCAACTTGGGTTGTTTTAACCCAGCATTTTTTAGAGTAGGGACCTGAGATGTAAATCAGCATATGCACAATGTATGTTTCAGCTTTTTGGCTGGATTTGTGTTTTTTTGTACTGTCCCCATTAAAATAAACCACTAGGCTAAATAAAATTGTGCCCAAATAAAACATTACAGAACACTAGAGCCTAATATTTAAGCTACTAACCGTCTTACTTCTTGTGAATAATATTTTACATAATAACTATGTGTACGAAGAATTCTACAGTATGAATGTTTGTCACTATGATGTACAGACCGCGCGCGCGTAATGTTGACGCACTGACCGGAGAGACCGATGGACGCGGCGACCTCTCTCCACGCGTTCACCCTCCGCTCTGAACGCCGATAATCGTGCAGAGACACGTTATAAAGCACCGGGTAAGCGTAGACGGTTTGGATCACTTTCTCGTTCTCAGCCATTGAGTTTATTGAGTTGCTGCTGAGACGCGTTCTTTAGATCGTATTTCCGGAATCGAACAGGCGCGTCAGAGACGCGCGACTCACGCACCTCAAGCGATTGGTAGATCACCGTTTGGAAGCGGATTAAAAGTGAACGAGGTCCAGCTCTGATTTGATCATTTTGATTCGTGATCATAAAAAAGTCACGACAGAAACAGAGTCGAACTGATTCTGAACTCGATCAGAAGATAAACATCATCCTCTCAGTACTGTCATGATGGATGAAGGGAATAAGTGCACTAATTCTCCTTAAACACTAGACTAGATAATAACATGTGAAAGAGTCTCAGGGACAATTATCATTTTTTTTCCTACTTTTCTTTGAGATGTTTTTCCTGCAGCTGTAACATAAAACAATAGATCAGCCAAAAAACAAAATGGAACACAAAACAATCTTTTTTGTGTTGAATAATTCAGTGTGTTACTACAGAAATGACACTTTAAAACTGACTTAAGTCTTGTGAAACTGAGAGTACTGTAAGAAAATAAACGGGCTGAATATTTTTATGCCATATTTTATCCGTCGACATCAAGACCTTTTGACTGACGCTTGTGTTTCTATTTGTGACGCGACGCTCCGGATAGACCCGCCCACAGTCAAATCTCATTGGTCCAAACTCCCGCCATGACGTCCCGCTTGCGCTATAGAGGCGCGTGTCGCGCACTTTTGACGCGACTGTGCAATTCCGGGAGCGCGTTTAGATCGAGCAAACCCAATAAACTCAATGGCCGTGAGTGAGAAACTGATCCAAACCGTCTACGCTTACCCGGTGCTCTACAACGTGTCGCTGCACGATTATCGCAGTTCAGAGCGGAGGGTGAACGCGTGGAGGGAGGTCGCCGCGTCCGTCGGTCTCTCCGGTCAGTGCGTCAACATTACGCGCGCGTTTGGCCGCGCGCTCGTCAAGCGTTTGACTTTGAAAAGTGTTTCTGTTGTGTTGGTCTTGATGATATTACACACCATGTTCACTGCTGGAGACTCAACAAACTAGAACGCGTCCGTCTGAATCAAACTGCGTTATTATGATCAACATAAATCAAAAGGCGCGTTCTGATTTGACGCGTCGCTAGCGGTATAAATGATGGACTATATAATGAAGTCAACAGGGAATCATTTAGTGCGCGTTCTTGAGTTCCATATGTGTCGTTTTATTATATTTCAACTTTTTATAACTGCTTTAATTCTGGTGCTCCGTCTAGATGTTTTTAAACGCGCGACTTTCTGTTTGTTTGAAGAACCTCAAAGTTCATAAAGTCTCGCGCACATCGATCTGATTCACTGTATGAGTGAAGCTTTATGACACTGTACGATATATTAACGGCTTATTATTGTACTTAAACATGATATTAATATAGGCACCTTATTGAGCTTGCTTATGACTATTCTTTGTCTTTGTACTTTTCATATTTCTATTCTTTATTTTATTATGATGTGTCTTGTATCACTGAAGCTTCATTTACTGAGAAAAATCCCTTGTCTGTGCAAATACACTCAGCAATAAAGCTCTGTCTGATTATGATTTTCATATTATACACTGATACAGATGATGCACATTATAATGCTTTATATGGAAAATACTTAAAGTCACCATGAAATCAAAACTGGCCATTCTTATTTCTGCAGTATTTATTATAAATGATTTATCTGACAACAATCCAATCAATTCCTGATGGACAAAATCAAGCTCCGCCCTACATTTGTTCTTGTTTGAGAAGCGTTTCACTCGGATATACGGCACAATAGAGAAGAAAATTACATTTCATGTCGACTTTAATGTGCAGTTCATCTTGTTTCATTCATATTCTCATCTGTATCTGCCTGTGTATGATATGCATCATGAATAACTGAATCTGATCTTTAAATATCACTGTCTTTAATGCATTAAGCCATTTTAACAGCTTTCTATGGAGGGGAAAACATTCAAAGTAACAAATACTGTTTTTCCAGTGCGAGTGTCTCAGCAGCAGATCGTGTTTTTGACAAGAGAAAGTGTTTTTCACGTAAAGCGTTCATGCATTTTTATGATGCATGTTTAAAACTGTGATTATTTGCATGTTTTTGAACAGAAGCCGAGAGTCGAATCTCACACGTGATTCATGAAGCGTCTGATCAGAGAGTTTAACACTGACTGACACTGATGTGTTTCCGCTGCAGTGGTGGAATGCAAGAGAAGATGGAAGACCATCAGGGACAGATACATCCGAGAGAGGAGACTGTGCAAGCTGAAGAAGGAAGAAGGCGGCCGGCGCTTGCATTACTGGCCGCACAGAGAAAGCCTCTCGTTTCTAGACGCTCATATCAGAAAGAGGAAGCGTCCCAGCGAAGCAGAGGCTCTGGAGGACCTGGACGACGCGGACGGAAGCGCTCACGACTCGCCCGAGGAGTCGCTTGACGAGTCCAGCGGTGGCGATTCAAAGTCCAGCCTTGAAAAGAAAGCAAAGCCCGGTGGCAAGTTTCCTCTGAACGCGGCGGAGCCGAAGCATCAGATCAAGCCGGCGATCGCGGCTCAGTTGAATCCCTTGTCGCAGCTGCCGTTGTCTATCGTCACTCAGCTCGCCCCCGTCAAACAGCTGGCGGTCGTCACCGGTCTGCCTCCGGGACTGAAGGTGTCGCAGGCGTCCGGTTCAGCTTCACCGCAGCCGGCCGTCGTGACGAACGCAGCTCCCGCGCTGCTGACGCCGTCGGCCTCACCCAGCGACCTCAGCGGCCAGACGGCGGAGAAAGAGCCGCTGAAGAGCTGCGAGAAAGCCGAGCGAGCGTTTGACGAGGACGAGTTGTTTCTCTTGAGTTACGTCCCTGCCCTCAAAAGACTGACGCCGCAGAAAAGAGCTGCGGTCAAAATGCAGATCCAGCAGATCATGTTTGACGCAGAGTTCAAAGACGAATGAACATGTTGGCGTTCGCTCCAGATCTTTGACTCTGAGGGTTTTTTTGCATTGGACCCCTAAAACATTAAAAGATGCTTTATTATATCTCAGTATGAATGTGGAAATAAATTCCCTCACCGTTTGACTAGGTTCAGTTAGATATTTAGTGGTGCAGAAGAACCTGTTCTCTAAAAAATCACTAGTGAAAATGTTCTTGCAACATTAAATGTCTTGGTGCGAACTGCTGCTTCATGCATTTGTCATTTTAAGCTCAGATGAATGTAAAATATGTTTGCCAGCTACATTTTGTCTTTTGTTTGGATGGTTCGTAAAAATAAATGTGAAATAATAACACAAATGGAAGTTGGAGAATCATTTATTATACATTTGAGCTTCTTTGTCCAGCTCTGCTCATTCATCTACCATAACGTCAAAGAGAAACATGAGATGATGCTTTGCTTCACGACACTTTTCCTTTACTCTTAAAAACACTGGGGTAAAACAACCCAATTTGGTTTCTTTTTAACCCAAGGGCAGGGTAAATATAGGACAAAACACACGTTGGGTTAATTTCACGCAGCAAATTGGGTTATTTAACCCAGCATAATGGGTTGATTCATTTTTACTATAATAATAGCTTACTTTTTAAATAACTTCATACATGAATTAATGTTTACAGATTAACTTAAATCCTCTAAACTTTTCTTAAATACTTCACACAACCATTGGTTTGCATGATAATTCCTTTATTTTCAATCATATTTTGTAGTATAACATATTTTTATATTGTATAAGGTGATTCACATCGCACCCCTGTATGTTGCTTTGCATAAAATTAAACGATATACAGAACAATAACGAATTTTTAGATAAAATAAAATGTACACAAACCTGTATTTTACCGAAGACATGCACCAATTTGACGGAGCTGCACTGTTCTCTCCTGAAGAGGGCGCAAAAAACCTGCGATGACTAACTCAACCGCTGGGTTGTTATGTCCAACCCAGGATCTGGGTAACACAAAAACTACCCAAACACTGGGTTGTTACGTCTGACCCAGGATCTGGTAACACAAAACCTGCCCAAACACTGGGTTGTTATGTCCGACCCAGGATCTGGTAATGCAAAACCTGCCCAAACACTGGGTTGTTACATCTGACCCAGGATCTGGGTAACACAAAAACTACCCAAACACTGGGTTGTTACGTCTGACCCAGGATCTGGGTAACACAAAAACTACCCAAACACTGGGTTGTTACGTCTGACCCAGGATCTGGTAACACAAAAACTACCCAAACACTGGGTTGTTACATCTGACCCAGGATCTGGTAACGCAAAACCTGCCCAAACACTGGGTTGTTACATCTGACCCAGGATCTGGTAACACAAAAACTACCCAAACACTGGGTTGTTACGTCTGACCCAGGATCTGGGTAACGCAAAACCTGCCCAAACGCTGAGTTGTTACGTCTGACCCAGGATCTGAGTAACAGAAAAACTACCCGAACACTGGGTTGTTACGTCTGACCCAGGATCTGGTAACACAAAAACTACCCAAACTCTGGGTTGTTACGTCTGACCCAGGATCTGGTAACGCAAAACCTGCCCAAACACTGGGTTGTTACGTCTGACCCAGGATCTGGATAACACAAAAACTACTCAAACACTGGGTTGTTACGTCTGACCCAGAATCTGGATAACACAAAAACTACCCAAACGCTGGGTTGTTACGTCTGACCCAGGATCTGGTAACACAAAAACTACCCAAACTCTGGGTTGTTACGTCTGACCCAGGATCTGGTAACGCAAAACCTGCCCAAACACTGGGTTGTTACGTCTGACCCAGGATCTGGATAACACAAAAACTACCCAAACTCTGGGTTGTTACGTCTGACCCAGGATCTGGTAACACAAAAACTACCCAAACTCTGGGTTGTTACGTCTGACCCAGGATCTGGTAATGCAAAACCTGCCCAAACACTGGGTTGTTACGTCTGACCCAGAATCTGGATAACACAAAAACTACCCAAACGCTGGGTTGTTACGTCTGACCCAGGATCTGGTAACACAAAAACTACCCAAACTCTGGGTTGTTACGTCTGACCCAGGATCTGGTAACGCAAAACCTGCCCAAACACTGGGTTGTTACGTCTGACCCAGGATCTGGATAACACAAAAACTACCCAAACACTGGGTTGTTACGTCTGACCCAGGATCTGGGTAACGCAAAAACTACCCGAACATTGGGTTGTTACGTCTGACCCAGGATCTGGTAACACAAAAACTACCCAAACTCTGGGTTGTTACGTCTGACCCAGGATCTGGGTAACACAAAAACTACCCAAACACTGGGTTGTTACGTCTGACCCAGGATCTGGTAACACAAAAACTACCCAAACACTGGGTTGTTACGTCTGACCCAGGATCTGAGTAACAGAAAAACTACCCGAACACTGGGTTGTTACGTCTGACCCAGGATCTGGGTAACACAAAAACTACCCAAACACTGGGTTGTTACGTCTGACCCAGGATCTGGGTAACACAAAAACTACCCGAACACTGGGTTGTTACGGCTGACCCAGGATCTGGTAACACAAAAACTATCCAAACACTGGGTTGTTACGTCTGACCCAGGATCTGGGTAACACAAAAACTACCCAAACACTGGGTTGTTACGTCTGACCCAGGATCTGGTAACACAAAAACTACCCAAACACTGGGTTGTTACGTCTGACCCAGGATCTGGTAACACAAAAACTGCCCAAACACTGGGTTATTACGTCTGACCCAGGATCTGGTAACACAAAAACTGCCCAAACACTGGGTTGTTACGTCTGACCCAGGATCTGGTAACACAAAAACTACCCAAACTCTGGGTTGTTACGTCTGACCCAGGATCTGGGTAACACAAAAACTACCCAAACACTGGGTTGTTACGTCTGACCCAGGATCTGGTAACACAAAAACTACCCAAACACTGGGTTGTTACGTCTGACCCAGGATCTGGGTAACACAAAAACTACCCAAACACTGGGTTGTTACGTCTGACCCAGGATCTGGTAACACAAAAACTGCCCAAACACTGGGTTGTTACGTCTGACCCAGGATCTGGTAACACAAAAACTACCCAAACTCTGGGTTGTTACGTCTGACCCAGGATCTGGGTAACACAAAAACTACCCAAACACTGGGTTGTTACGTCTGACCCAGGATCTGGTAACACAAAAACTACCCAAACTCTGGGTTGTTACGTCTGACCCAGGATCTGGGTAACACAAAAACTACCCAAACACTGGGTTGTTACGTCTGACCCAGGATCTGGTAACACAAAAACTACCCAAACACTGGGTTGTTACGTCTGACCCAGGATCTGGTAACACAAAAACTACCCAAACACTGGGTTGTTACATCTGACCCAGGATCTGGTAACGCAAAACCTGCCCAAACACTGGGTTGTTACATCTGACCCAGGATCTGGTAACACAAAAACTACCCAAACACTGGGTTGTTACGTCTGACCCAGGATCTGGGTAACGCAAAACCTGCCCAAACGCTGAGTTGTTACGTCTGACCCAGGATCTGAGTAACAGAAAAACTACCCGAACACTGGGTTGTTACGTCTGACCCAGGATCTGGTAACACAAAAACTACCCAAACTCTGGGTTGTTACGTCTGACCCAGGATCTGGTAACGCAAAACCTGCCCAAACACTGGGTTGTTACGTCTGACCCAGGATCTGGATAACACAAAAACTACCCAAACACTGGGTTGTTACGTCTGACCCAGGATCTGGTAACGCAAAACCTGCCCAAACGCTGAGTTGTTACGTCTGACCCAGGATCTGAGTAACAGAAAAACTACCCGAACACTGGGTTGTTACGTCTGACCCAGGATCTGGTAACACAAAAACTACCCAAACTCTGGGTTGTTACGTCTGACCCAGGATCTGGTAACGCAAAACCTGCCCAAACACTGGGTTGTTACGTCTGACCCAGGATCTGGATAACACAAAAACTACCCAAACACTGGGTTGTTACGTCTGACCCAGAATCTGGTAACGCAAAAACTACCCAAACACTGGGTTGTTACGTCTGACCCAGGATCTGGGTAACACAAAAACTACCCAAACACTGGGTTGTTACGTCTGACCCAGGATCTGGGTAACACAAAAACTACCCAAACACTGGGTTGTTACGTCTGACCCAGGATCTGGTAACACAAAAACTACCCAAACGCTGGGTTGTTACGTCTGACCCAGGATCTGGGTAACACAAAAACTACCCAAACACTGGGTTGTTACGTCTGACCCAGGATCTGGGTAACACAAAAACTACCCAAACGCTGGGTTGTTACGTCTGACCCAGGATCTGGGTAACACAAAAACTACCCAAACACTGGGTTGTTACGTCTGACCCAGGATCTGGCAACACAAAAACTACCCAAACGCTGGGTTGTTACGTCTGACCCAGGATCTGGTAACACAAAAACTACCCAAACACTGGGTTGTTACGTCTGACCCAGGATCTGGTAACACAAAAACTACCCAAACACTGGGTTGTTACGTCTGACCCAGGATCTGGGTAACACAAAAAATACCCAAACACTGGAAAATAACCCAAAAAATGACCCCAAAGGCTCAACCCAGGACTTGGGTAGAAAAAAATAACCCAAGATTTTTTAGAGTGTAAGGGGTTAAAAGTAGAAATGTTGTGGTTGACAGAAGTTCACTTGTGCACAAGCATCTGAGCGTTTCAAGATCTAATCAATGCCTTTTTTAACCTTAATATTCATCCACAACTGTAAAGCAAACACTGAAATGCAGAATATATATTAGAATAAATATTCAACAGTACATTGGAATTAATAACATATCATTGAACTATAAATGCATCATTTCTGAGAGGCAGAAAAGCATATCTGCCCTAATCAACATGATACTGAAAACCATAATCTCAACAATGTGAAGCAAATGAATATCAGTAAGCCAGACAGACGCTGTTTATTTGTATCTAGTTTTGATCCTCCTTATCGGTGTGGCTTAAGACAGATTTTGAAAATCCATTAATTCCTTGATGAAAACCATGTATGATTACAAAGGATTTGTTGAGAATGAATAGAACATGTACAATATGGCTTTTTGTGAAAAAAGAGACATTGAATGACTGTGTTTCGGTGATAAGACGAGAGTCGAGACATCGCTCAAGTGTTTCTCCTGTTTACACGTTTGAAATTAAGACTTTTAGCATCAAAAATTATGAATATAAAACCATACTGCATCACAGCAACAGTTAATAAACTAACTGCAAAAAATGATGTTCTTCTTCAGCACAAATATCTAAACACTCTTAAATCAAGATACATTTACTGGAGAAGAGAAATGACTGAAGATATTAATGCATCAAAATTAAGTTCTTGTTTTAAGCATGAACTCACTTTATTTTGTTTCATTTTTCATTAATCAAGTCTTTATATCTTCAGTCATTTCTCTTCTCCAGTAAATGTATCTTGATTTAAGAGCGTTTAGATATTTGTGCTGGAAAACAAGACAGAAATATATTATTTTTTGCAGTAATATTGTTTTTATGAAGCATTAGTGCTTGTGTTTTTCCAAGATTCACCATAAAGCACAACCTGGTTCCCAAAAACACTTTTAAGCAGTAAAAAAGAAAGAAAGGCCCGATCAGTATGAATGCTTGGATCTCCGAGGGTTAAACAGGTGTGACATGAAGTAAATCTCATGCAAATGCAGGAGCCGGAGCTGATCCTCTTGGAGACCCGCGTGCTCTCCGTCCACATCCCGGCGGAATCAAAGCACATTTATCTTTTAGCACAACAATGAGGATTTCTGGCTCTCTGTACGTCTCATTTGATACAGTGAAATCTGATTTCTTGTCAGCTAAAGCCAGATTACCTGAATCTCCTGTGCTCACTAACACCTTTACAAAACTACTCAGATTAGGTGGGATTTTTCAGCCACTTTATACATTTTTTCCCCTCGGCTGTATAGAGGGATTATGTTTTGTCTCCTTCCTTTTAATCTATTTGGTAAATGGGGGTTTGACAGAGAGGAGAGCGATCTGGCTCTATATGAATGTGTTCTCCTCTAAAGCCAATGGCATTTTGGCTCAGCACCAGGTCCAAATGTGACGGCAAACCATGGACGGGAACAAGAAGCGCTTGGCATTCACCATCGACAGCATTCTGAGCGCTGGCTTTGAGAACGGAGACAGGAGCTTGGAAAACCCTCGTGCTTCGGCTCCGGGAGCCTGTGAGGAGAAACCGGCCCCGGAATCTGCAGCGAATCACAATGAATCGATGAATCAGACGGACCCTAGAACGCACTGCTGCTTCTGTTCACACTGTGGAGAGATTCTGCACACGGCCGCCAGTAAGACCTGCTCTCTTTCCTGTGTTAATATGACATCTGATTAATATCTCAAGGGTTTCTTCCTCGAGTTCTCGCTAAGGATATCTGATCTTTGAGGAAAACCACCATGATCTCATGTGTGTTTCTCAGAAATGTCTCAGTAAAAATGTTTTGCTTTGTTTTCAGTGTGACGCAGCAAAGAAAATAGTGTAAAAACATTTTCATATAAATGTGCATGAAGGAAATAAAACCATGATAACACTTGATAATGTAAAGTTTTTTTATTATGATTTTTATTATGATTTTTCAAATTACAAGATTTTTTTTTCATTTGTATAATAAATTTAGGGTGTAATTCAGTATTATTTTAGTGTCATTGAGATATTAATATAGTTTTTATTAATATATTAAATGTATTCATATTTTTAATTTTTTCAGTTTTTATTTTAGTTAGTCATTTTGTTGTGTATTTTTGTCTATAAAAAAACATGTCTATAGTTTTTATTAATTTTTATATTGGTTTTAGCTAACAAAATAAGTTTTAAGTATTTTATTTCAGTTAACATTTTTTTTGTTACACTTAATTTTATGGTGTCCTTGTTACAGTGTAACTATAGGCTACATTTAAGTAATATTAATATATTAATAATGTACTTACTGTATAATTAGGGTTTGGTTTAGGGATAGTTGCATGTAATTATGCATTATTTACTGTTATTACTGGAGTAAGTACATGTAACGTAACAAGGACACTGTAAAATAAAGTGTTACTCTTTATTTATTTTAATGTTTTAGTTTTAGTTATACTCTTGTGTACATGTGCTTTATTTTGATGAAAATAATTATCTAATGCTTTGGTTTTGGGTGGAATATGACCAGACATGTTGTTTGCTGAACAACAACATGTCTGACAATATGTTTGCTGAGATTCATCTGACTGTTAATGATGGATGTTGGTGATGTTCGTCATGTAGTTTGGGGTTCGAGGATGTTTCCAGAGACGTGCTCCGCTGCAGACGCTCATGGCAGAGAAAGCTTCGGTCACGTTCAGAGGAGAGTTCGACGCCACCGGACCATCTTCACAGAAGAACAGCTGGACGCTCTGGAGGATCTGTTCCGGCAGAATCAGTATCCCGACATCAACACCCGCGAGCAGCTGGCCCAGCAGACACACCTGCGCGAGGAGAGAGTCGAGGTGATCCACCAGCGACAACAACATGATTCATCTCTGTTACACTGGATTCAAGTCATGTTTCACCTTATTATTTACTTAAACATTTTGCCTGTTATAAAAATATTATTTCTGAATGTTCTCTGAACGTTCAAATCATCCAGTTTTTTAAATGTTTCAAAAAATGTTTTTTCTTGGTTATGTGAATGTTAATGCAGCACGTTTGAGCTTCAGCGAGAACCAATGAGGTTCATTCTCGTGTTACGCGGCACGTTTGAGCTTCAGCGAGAACCAATGAGGTTCATTCTCGTGTTACGCGGCACGTTTGAGCTTCAGCGAGAACCAATGAGGTTCATTCTCGTGTTACGCTTCACGTTTGAGCTTCAGCAAGAACCAATGAGGTTCATTCTCGTGTTACGCGGCACGTTTGAGCTTCAGCGAGAACCAATGAGGTTCATTCTCGTGTTACGCTTCACGTTTGAGCTTCAGCAAGAACCAATGAGGTTCATTCTCGTGTTACGCGGCACGTTTGAGCTTCAACGAGAACCAATGAGGTTCATTCTCGCGTTACGCTTCATGTTTGAGCTTCAGCAAGAACCAATGAGGTTCATTCTCGCGTTACGCGGCACGTTTGAGCTTCAACGAGAACCAATGAGGTTCATTCTCGTGTTACGCGGCACGTTTGAGCTTCAGCGAGAACCAATGAGGTTCATTCTCGTGTTACGCAGCACGTTTGAGCTTCAGCGAGAACCAATGAGGTTCATTCTCGTGTTACGCGGCACGTTTGAGCTTCAGCGAGAACCAATGAGGTTCATTCTCGTGTTACGCGGCACGTTTGAGCTTCAGCGAGAACCAATGAGGTTCATTCTCGTGTTACGCGGCACGTTTGAGCTTCAACGAGAACCAATGAGGTTCATTCTCGTGTTACGCGGCACGTTTGAGCTTCAGCGAGAACCAATGAGGTTCATTCTCGTGTTACGCGGCACGTTTGAGCTTCAGCGAGAACCAATGAGGTTCATTCTCGTGTTACGCGGCACGTTTGAGCTTCAGCGAGAACCAATGAGGTTCATTCTCGTGTTACGCGGCACGTTTGAGCTTCAACGAGAACCAATGAGGTTCATTCTCGTGTTACGCGGCACGTTTGAGCTTCAACGAGAACCAATGAGGTTCATTCTCGCGTTACGCTTCATGTTTGAGCTTCAACGAGAACCAATGAGGTTCATTCTCGTGTTACGCGGCACGTTTGAGCTTCAACGAGAACCAATGAGGTTCATTCTCGTGTTACGCTTCATGTTTGAGCTTCAACGAGAACCAATGAGGTTCATTCTCGTGTTACGCAGCACGTTTGAGCTTCAGCAAGAACCAATGAGGTTCATTCTCGTGTTACGCAGCACGTTTGAGCTTCAGCAAGAACCAATGAGGTTCATTCTCGTGTTACGCAGCACGTTTGAGCTTCAGCGAGAACCAATGAGGTTCATTCTCGTGTTACGCTTCACGTTTGAGCTTCAGCGAGAACCAATGAGGTTCATTCTCGTGTTACGCAGCACGTTTGAGCTTCTTCCATCCCAGCGAACAGGGAACGTTCTGGCAAGGTTCTCTCAAAGTTACGAACAAACGTTCTTCCAGTAACGTTAATACAACATTCGTTCAAAGTTATCTGGTCTTTAATAATGTTCTCAAAACGTTAGCACAAAACACTATTTATACATAATTCATGGAGTGTTTTTTTCTGAAATGTTTTAGTTAGATGTTCATCTAACGTTTTTTTAAATGTTACTTCTTGTTTCAGAATGTTTTCAGAGAACATACAGAAATAACATTTCTATAACTTAACGGGAACATTAGCAAAACGTTCTTGTTTGCTGGGATATGACTTATGTAAACTGATGCTGAAAGTCTCAATAATAACTGTGTGATTGTTTCAGGTGTGGTTTAAGAACCGAAGGGCAAAATGGAGACGACAGAAGCGGCTTCCTTTCAGCCTCCGTGGAGCAGACGACTGGAAAACAGTCCTTCATAGCGACTGACATGGACATTATGATTTCAATATCATAAAACCCTCCTAAAGACTATACGAGCTGACAACAGTCTGGCTTTAAATCCCTTCATTTATCAATTGCAATCATTTGTTGACACTTGTTTGACAGAGACTACAAAATCATTCAGAGTGTTTAATGATTTTTTATGTTATTTTTTCATGTTTTATATTCATTTTCATACAAACAATCTTGCCAATGCATCTTACCATGCATTATAAAGAAACAGTTACTCTAAAAATAAAACCTAATGCATCCCTGTCACAGACCTATACTCAATTAAACAGTCAACATTAAAAATGCTATTATATCATATTGTATAGGGCAGCATAGAAGAGTTCAGAGATAGTCATTTTATCTCATGGATGACTTTAAATCTTTTATTCTGTGTGGCAAAGTACACGCTCATGTAATGAGGGATGTTATGAGTTTGACATTTTTAATGTTGACATAATGTATTAAATATAGCTAATAATTTAAAAATAAAGCATTGTACTTATATAGTCAATACAATATTTAAGTATTATTAGATGAGCAAGACTGCTCATATCTAGAAAACAGCATGCTAGCGAGTGTGATATAGCTTTTGTACAATAGTTCAATAAACAGTATTGCCAGTCACTTTGTTTTCATTCTTCCAAGGCAAATAATTCCAGTCAAAGCCTCAGTAGAAACGCTGAGAGAATTCTTTCTTGAATGATTCAGTGAAAAAATTGGTTGAGCGAATGATTCAATTTCACTTAATACAGTCGCTTGTCGCCACCTACTGGTGTAACTGTATAACTTGCAGACAAAATAATACAAACTAATTGTAATAGATTATTCTGATTAGATGATAGATGATCCTCTTCTTGGACTGACTGTCCGATAATTGATAACACATGTCCATTTACATAAAGCTAAGGTAATGTCTATTAAGGCCTCCTTTTTCTGTACAGATCTAAAAAATATTTTATGACGCATTGAATGTAATTACTAGGATGTATTAAAAATCTCTTAATCTGAAAAAGAAAAAAAATATGCTGGAGAACTTAATGCAAAAAATGGAAAGATCTTTTATGTTAAATGTCTTTGTTTTTTCTTTGAAAGTTAATGAATGAATAAATAAACACACCGCTGATCTCTGCACAACATGTCGCTGTCGTGACGTCAGTGGAATGAGTTGCAGATCTGTTGCGCATGCGCAGACGGAGCGCAGCAGCCCCAGTTTCGATTCTTTACAGACAGAAACAACTAATCCAAACACATCAGTGACTGACAACCAAATTAAATCTTCCGGACACTTTACAGCTGTCTGCTTTCACGCCGTGTTCTCCTCAGATTCTCCAAACACGTGAGATGTTTTGATCTTATCATTATTATGCTGTAAATAAACAGTGAAATGACGCTAACGATGATGCTCGTGAAGCTCAATGAATGGACAGTATTCCTATAAACACAATATTAGCGAGAATTTGAGTTAAAACACTGACTTTTCTTACTCTTTGTGCTATTTGAGCAGGTGTCAGTGTGTTGCTGATAGTATTTTAGCGTTAAATGAGTCAGTTTAGCTGTAGCAGCTAACACACACTGAGTTTACATTGAGTTTTTTTAAAACATCTTTGCTATTTGTATAGTATTATATTTATATCTTCTGTTTGCTTGTTCTAAAGTTTGCTGGTTTAAAGAATGAAATAAATTATACATAATAAATTTAACTAAACGAAATACAGTAGGCTACTTTTATATTATTATAATAAATAATTGCAGATACATTTATATTTATTAGTTGAGCGCAAGGGGTTTTCAAACTGAGGAAAAGTTTAGAGAAAAACTGTAAAAATAATTATATAATAAAAATTAGATATTTAAAATAAATAAATGAGTACTTAAACAAATGAATAAAAAAATAAGTTACTAAGTAAATCAATTGAGTATCTGCTAACTAAATGTAAGTAAATTAATAAGTAATCTAACAGTACAGTATTTTAATGAGTAGAAAAAGATGTAATAATAAAATTTTACATAAACTAAATATTTTCCAAATTATATTTCAGAAATTCAGACATATTTATAATATTAATTTCATCATATTGGGTCTTTATACAAGAATCTTTTATCCAAAGATGAGGAATACAACAAGAGATTCATCTTAAAGAGGCAATAAACACAAGATATTATGAAGCCATTCATCACTTCATACTATGTGATCTTAGTAATAAAAGCAGAATGTAAATATGTAATATTTATTGATGCAATCACTGAGAAAATAATCCATTACTTTGACTTTGTATTCTTGAATGTAGGGAGAAGAAATGTCACGGAAATCAAGCATGAACGCGTCTAAACAGACGACCTCTCTGAAAGCGAAAGGACTCAAAGACATCAGGATTGATGAAGAGGTCAAAATCGCTGTAAATATCGCACTGGAGAGGTTCCAGTACAGCGACGACAAAGGTTTGAGTTTATTTCAGGAGCTTTGTGAACAGTCTGTGGCTAAAACAAGCTCTTTTATCATCATTTATCAACTTCAGATTGATTTAAAAGTATGGAGGCTATCACTGTTTTGAATATCAAGGGGGAGGGAGTTTCATTAATGAGGGACTAAAAGTTTTAGTGCCCATGGTGCGTAAGACGAGAAGAGTGAAGATCTGAGAGAGCGTGAAGGGGTGTAGATGTGAAGAAGATCAGTAAGGTACGGAGGAGTGAGATTATTAAGAGCCTTGTAGAGAAGAGGAAGCAAGTAAATAATGAATAGAAGAGGGCCCAGGACCGAACCCTGAAGAACACCAGTGACATTAGATGATTTCGCTTGGAAATTTTTAAGTTGAACCAAAGAGATATGATCTAAATTAAGACAGGGGGTGCCAGTAATCCCAACGGAAGCTAACCTGTCAAGGAGTTTAGTATGCAAGATGGTATCGAAGTATGAAGCATGGTTAATAAACCAGAGTCAGCTGTTACTGGATTTTTTTGTTGGAATTATTTTAACTGTTTAAAAATGTTGTTTTGTCTCGTAGAGCTGGATTTCCCTTCTTCATTGACAAATTCTGAGAGAGCGTTCGTACATCGGCTTGCTCAATCGCTGGGCTACATCTCGAAAAGCAGAGGGTAAGTTGACTTTGCCTGTCAAATGCAGACCCAGCTCCAGCAGACTTGACTACAAATTTACTGATGATCATGACATCTCTTCTCTGATGATGAGAGCGGGGCAACCTGTCACTCACATGAGATCCACCAATAGCAAACCAATTCCCCACGGACAAAACAGCCCCGCCCTACATTTGTTCTTTCCGTTTCGCTTGGATAAACGTCAGGAATAGGAAAGAAAAGACTAGCAGCGCAACTCCCCTTTCATGCCGGCTTTAAGCTCTTGTAAACTGTTGTTGCAGGAAAGGCTCCAGTCGATATCTTACTGTGAGGAAGAAGGACGGGACAGAGACGGCACGGTCTGTCATGACCTGTAACCTCACTCACAACTCCAAACACATGGTGCAAAACCTTCTGCAGAGGTTCCCCATCACCAACAAAGAGCGCAGTGAGCTCCAGCCGCGCACAGAGAGAGTCGTCGTCACTTCTCCAGATGCCATTGGTGAGTCTCTTTGGGCAGCTGGACTGGATTATGAAGAATAATCTGATGTATTCCAGCTGTGCTGTAATAATGGGTAGTTTGTGTAGTCGTAAACGAAAAGTAATTAGTTCAAATCCTGCAAAGTGCAGCCTTGAACAAAGCATCATAAGTTTGGAATAATTACGATAGTTTAATGTTTTTGAAAGAGTCTCTTCTGCTCATCCAGGCTGCATTTATTTGATCAAAAATACTGTAAAAATTATGAAATATTATTCCAATGTAAATCAGCTGTTTTCTATGTGAATATATAGTAAAGTGTAATTTATTCCTGTGATCAAAACTGAATTTTCAGCATCATTACTCCAGTCTTCAGTGTCACATGATCCTTCAGTGAAATTTGCAAAAAAATGAAAGGAATTGTTAATTTTCATTTGATTACATTTTAAGAGGTTAATTAAATTATTAATGTTTTATGCTTATATTTGACTATCTCCATTTTTGGTAATACATTTGTAAACCCAGAAACATTAAAACAGACAACGCAGAATGTCTGAAAAAATCATAGGGCCATATAATTGTAAAAAATATAGTCATAAATTATTAAATTGCTTAATGCTTTATGAATTCAATTGATTAGACATGCTTTTTGATTATTATTAAAAGTTAATTAAACCATTAAACAGAATCCAGAAAAAATAAAACAGAAAACATGGATTTGGGAAAAATAAAACAGAATTTGGGACTGTAAAAATGTCATTTTTGTTCAACTTCTAATAAATTGTTGTTAAATTTTGTAAGTTGCATGATTTCAATTAATTAGACATCCTTTTTGATTACTAAGATTTAATGTAACTATTAAAATGGGAAAAAAAAAAAAACGGATTTCATAGGACCCTAAAATACTAAACAAAAACAATAGTATTTTTGTTAAGAATGGTTTATCACAAAACTCTGTCTTGGTTTAGATCATATCTCTCTGGTTCAACTTAAAAATGTCCAATCGAAATCATCTAAAGTCAGCAGTCACCACTGGTGTTCCTCAGGGTTCGGTCCTGGGCCCTCTTCTATTCATGATTTACTTGCTTCCTCTTGGCTACAAGGCTCTTAATAATCTCGTTCCTCCATACCTTACTGATCTTCTTCACATCTACACCCCTTCACCATTTCTCTTATATGTTCTTCTCTGGTTCACTCTTCCAGACAGTAAAAGCAGGACCAGCGGCCGTCTGAGTCACGGTATTCCTCAGGTTCCTCAGAAACGAGGCCCGTCTGAACTGGATTGCTTTCGGAGAGCGCTGCCTGTGTATGAACGTCAGGAGGAGCTCGTCCAAACCATCAGGGAGAACCAGGTGGTGCTGGTTTTGGGTGAGACCGGGTCAGGCAAAACCACCCAGGTGAGCACTATCTCGCATACCCTCATCAGCATCGATTCCCGAACTTTTTTGTCAGCTGAAGCTCTTGCAAAGTGTTGGGTTTTCAGGTCTTAATGAGAGAATAAATCGACCCGGTTCTGTGTTCATCTCCCAGATCCCCCAGT
This sequence comes from Ctenopharyngodon idella, assembly GCF_019924925.1. Taxonomy (NCBI): domain Eukaryota; kingdom Metazoa; phylum Chordata; class Actinopteri; order Cypriniformes; family Xenocyprididae; genus Ctenopharyngodon; species Ctenopharyngodon idella. Next base: position 42,035,707 of record NC_067224.1, read on the forward strand.
TCCTCCTGGACGACTGCAGTCGAAACGGGATTCCCTGCCGGATCTTTTGCACTCAGCCCAGGAGGTTGGCGACCATCGCTGTGGCGGAGCGTGTGGCGTCTGAGCGTGGCGAGAAGATCGGACAGACCATTGGTTATCAGATTCGCCTGGAGAGCAGGTACTTACAGGCGGCAAGATGATTTACAGGGCAGTTTAAATTGTTAAAGATGAAGTAGTTTTTCCCAACTCTTCTGCTACACACTCAAAAAGTATGTACTTTTTCTTCATGAAAGGAGTAGGTTGAATTGTTTGTGTATAATAACCAAATTGTTTCCATCTAAATGACTGCGAATGTGCTGATGAATTCTGGGTATTTGCTTCTCCTCAGAGTTTCTCCTAGAACCTTACTGACATTCTGCACGAGTGGAGTCCTGCTGAGGACGCTAATGGCCGGAGATGAGGCTCTGTCCACGGTCACTCATGTCATTGTGGTGAGACTCTGCTCTAAAGTTCCTCTGGACGGTGTTTTGGGAGCCGGTTTCATGATTTCTGCTCCTGTAGGACGAGGTGCACGAGCGAGACGGACTGACGGACTTCTTACTCACTAAGATGAAGGACATGCTTCAGAAGATGCCGTCGCTAAAGCTCATCCTGTCCAGCGCCACCCTGGACGTCAATCTGTTCATCAGATACTTTGGAGCGTGTCCTGTTATTCACAGTAAGTGAGCAGATGGAAAAATGTTTAAGGGTTTATTCAAGCTGGAAAAAATACACCTACATCACTTCTATAATAGTCTTTATTTTAATACTTCAATTTCAATTAAAATTCTGCATCCCTTTTGCCACCTGGAATCAAATTCAGGAGTTTATAAAGGTGTTCTTAATTCAATTCTGATTGGAGCAGAACATGAATGTTAGTGTCGTAATTCATCAGATATGATGTTCTGAAATTAGAGAGTTGAATAATAACGTTGAATTTTCTCTGAAGTCAAAGGTTGTCCATATGACGTCAAGCAGCTCTTTCTGGAGGACATCCTGCGGACCACCGGCTACACTAACAAAGACATGATTAAATACAAGAAGGAGGCGCAGAAAGGTGACAGTATATCTGAAATACAGTAAACTCAAACGTTTGGAGTAATTAAGATGTTTTAATGGTTTTGAGAGTCTCTTCTGCTCACCAAGGCTGCATTTATTTGATCAAAAACACAGTAAAAACAGTGAAATATTATTCCAGTGTGAAACAGCTGTTTTCTGTGTGAATATATATAGTAATGTATCCGTCAAACAAAGTTGATTACAGTAATGGACCTCGACGTCACATTTAACCACTGTCTGTTTCCTCAGAGGAGCGGCAGCAGACGTCCCTGACAGAGTGGTGTGACACCCGTCAGGACGTCCTGCAGCCTGAACCTGCGAGGGAAAAGACGCCCACTTGTGTCCTGCAGGAGAATGACCTCCTGGATGACGGCGGAGACAGCGTCTTCAGCCAGATGGTCTCTTCTTTTTACAGGATGACACAATGTCACTCCTTCATCAGGTGTATTTTTCAAGCATCTCTTTTCTCCATGTGCACAGAGCGAGAAGGACGTGGCCACGTTAGAGCCCTGGCTGCTCAGGGAAATGGACACCTGCATCTCGAACATTTTCCTGAACCAAGACGCTGAAGCCTTTATACAACTCTTCAATCTGATCCTGAATGAGAACATTAGTGGTAATGAAGTCATATGTGCCCTCAAAAACTGTCTAAGCTGAAGTCTGCTGTGTTTTTCTCATGTGCTTTTATGTTCTTTCAGTGGATTACGGACACAGCGAGACGAGCGCCACGCCTCTGATGGTGGCCGCAGGTCGAGGGTTCCTCAGCCAGATGGAGCAGCTCCTGAGCATGGGCGCAAACGTCAACATCAAAGCCTCCAACGGCTGGTGAGGAGAGCACAAACTTTTTAACTTGAAGTACTAAAACTAAATAAACTTAAGCTAATAAGTAAATATAAAAATTAAATCTTATTCAAAATATTAACAAAAATTATAATAGTATACAAAAAATAGTATTAAATTAAATATAAAAAAAGCATAAACTAATTTTATTTCAGCTATTTCTTTTCTCATGTTAGTTTTGTTCAGGGTTTCTGCGGGACTTAAATCAGAGCAGAAAGTCTTACATTCATAAAGTCATGGCATTAAATGTTGCATGCGCTGCAAAAAATCATGTTCTTCCTCAGTGTTTCTGTCTTGTTTTCCAGCACAAATATCTAAACATTCTTAAATCAAGATACATTTACTGGAGAAGAGAAATGACAAATTGAAGTCTTGTTTTCTGAGAAAATTAACTGAGTTTGCACTTAATACAAAAACAAAATGGTGAATGAAAACTTGTTTTCCATTTGAATTATGTTGATTTTTCTGAGCCCACTGGCAAATATTTACTTATTTTATTTTAACCAGTTGTCAAGGCAATATTTCAATTTTTTGTTTAAATTTAACTTGAAGTACTAAAAATAAACTAAAACTAATAAATAAAAAAATTATAAAAACTAATAGACATATTTAAAACAAAGAAATAATAAAAATGACAAAAATTTTCCCCTCCGATGCAACTATCCATTTAAAATAATTTTGTTAAAATAATAGTTTAGTTTTATTTTTTCATGACCATTTTTCACTCGCTCTTATAATTAAATACTCAAATTTGACTGCTGTTTTTTAAACGTTAACTGAAATAAAATTAAAAAACCTATTCTCACCATTTGTCATTTAGTTTACTTAATGTGCTAAAACTAAATAAACTAAAAATAATGAATAAAAACTATATTGACATTTAAAAAAGACAAAAACACAACAAAATTACTAAAACTAACTAAAATAAATGTGAACATCAGTCATATGCATAAACTAACATTAACTAACGATGAACAATTAATCTTTGTTAATGTTAGTTTATAAAAACTCAACAGTTCATTGTTAGTTCATGTTCGCTCAGGTCTATTAAAATTATTATATTAACAGATACAACTTTTGAATTTAATAACGTTTTAAGGCAGTTTTTGAAGCTTCTGGTAACTGTGATGTTTACTTCAGGACGGCTCTTGACTGGGCCAAACACTTCAAGCAGCCCGAGGCTGTAGATCTGCTGGAGTCTCACATGTAAGCACTGCGTTTGGCTTCCTTACGAAGATGTTTAGTCTCACTCAGAAGGTGTTTGTGTGTTACAGTGCGCTGTGTTTGTTTGTACAGATGGTGTGTTGAATCGGGTCAGATGGACGAGTCGTCTCTGGTCCAGACAGCCACATCTGAACTGAGCTCTGAGGACCAGGAGCTGCTCAAAGCGTATCATCACAGCTTTGACGACGAGAAGGTCGACCTCGACCTCATCCTGCATCTGCTCTTCAACATCTGCCAGAGCTCTGACGAAGGTGAGACCGCTAGCTCAATTAAAAGCTCACATCTGCAGCAGACATTACAGTTTTCATGTAATTGTTTTTTATCCTCAGGCGCAGTGTTGATATTCCTGCCCGGCTACGATGAGATAGTGTCTCTGAGAGATCGCATCGTCTTTGATGATAAAAGGTTTACAGACCACCAGCAAAGGTCTGTGAGTGTTTGTAGTGTCTGTCCCCTTCCTGTTCCAACACAATATTCAGCTGGAAATAATGAAGGGACTTGATTTTATCCAGTGGGTTTTGATTGGATTGTTTAAAGTGAGCTGTGATACTATTGGCTATTCACCTGATTACATCAGAGGAAAAGAACAGAGGCTTTAGAGGCAGAAACAGTTATTGGAATTGATGAACGATCATTTAGTTTCTTTAGAATTGCTTGCAATCAGACCAGAGACATTTATTAGGAAAATAGATGTATTCATGTTTTAGAGAGGGTGTTTTCTATGGAAACTTGTTTCCAAACTTGTTTCCACCACTAAAAAAGGGTAATTGTGAGTTTATATCTCACAATTTCAGAGCAAAAAAGTAAATGAAAATGTCAGAATTGTGAGATAAAAAGTTGCAATTACCCTTTTTAATAGTTTGCGTCTCAGAATTCTGATTTTTTTTTTCTCTCTAGTAATTCCAAGTTTATATCTTGCATTTCTGATAAAAAAAAAATTAAAAAAAAGTCAGAATTGCGAGATATAAACTTGGAATTGTGGTAAATAAATGTACAATTCTGAGAAATAAACTCGGAATTGCATCAAATAAAGTCTGAATTGCAGGAGATGAAGTTAAAAAATGCTGGAAATAAAGCCAGAATTGCGGAAAATAAACTCAGAATTGTGAGATGTAAACTCGGAATTGTGAGATTGTGGGAAATAGTCAGAATTGTGGAAAATAAACTCGGAATTGCAAGATATAAACTCACAATTCCAAGATATAAAGTCAGAACTGCGAGAAATAAAGTCTGAATTGCAGGAGATAAAGTTAAAAAATGCTGGAAATAAAGCCAGAATTGTGGAAAATAAACTCTGATTTGTGAGATGTAAACTCAGAATTTTGAGATGTAAACACAGAATTGCGTGAAATAAAGTCAGAATTGTGGAAAATAAACTCGGAATTGCAAGATATAAACTCACAATTCCAAGATATAAAGTCAGAACTGCGAGAAATAAAGTCTGAATTGTGGGAGATAAAGTTAAAAAATGCTGGAAATAAAGACAGAATTGCGGAAAATAAACTCAGAATTGTGTGATATAAAGTCAGAATTGCAAGATATAAACTTGGAATTGTGGGAAATAAACTCAGAATTGTGAGATTGTGGGAAATAGTCAGAACTGTGGAAAATAAACTCGGAATTGCAAGATATAAACTCGGAATTGCGTGAAATAAAGTCAGAATTGCGAGATATAAAGTCTGAGTTTTGAGATATAAACTTGAAATTCTAAGAAAAATGTCTGAATTACAAGATAAAAAGTCACACATACCTTTTTTCTTTTTTTATTCCATGGCGGAAACAAGCTTCCATACTTCTCAGTGTTCCCAAGGTTAAAAAATGTCTACATTTGTTATTTTTAAATATTTGAAATGTACTGATTGTCTGAGGAACTGTGCGTCATCAGGTTTCAGGTCTTCATACTTCACTCCAGTATGCAGACGTCAGACCAGAAGAAGGTTTTGAAGAACACTCCTAAAGGTGTTCGCAAGATCGTGCGTATCTCTTCCTCTTGCTTCTATAAACTTCACACAGACTCCTGTAGATGTAAACATCTCACACAACCTCATCTCAATCTCCAGATTCTCTCCACCAACATCGCAGAGACCAGCATCACAGTCAACGACGTTGTGTTCGTCATCGACTCCGGCAAAGTTAAAGAGGTTTGGTTATCTTTCTCCTGCTAATGTCAGAGACATGTTCATTACATATAATAATACTAATAAAAACAATAATAATATTGTAAATTAAATAATAAAATATATTTTTATATTACTGTACAGTCAACAATGTTGTCAACAAGTTTTTTTTCCTGCCAATATTAGTGACACATTAACGTTAAAAACTGCATATGATGTAATGTATTCTGCTCAGTTCTATATTACTGGACTGAAGTGCAACAGCTGCAAACTTTTAACAATGTACAGTAACTTAAATTGAGAACTCGTGCTCCAGAATGAAACTGTTATATGTTGTGCTGCAGAAAGCGTATGACGCTCTGAATAACGTGACGATGCTGAAGATGGTCTGGATATCGAAGGCCAGCGCTCTGCAGAGGAAGGGCAGGTACGTCACCGTCCATCTAGAGTCCTGAACATGACAAGAGTTTGATTGCAGAACTGATGGAGACGTGGGTTTGTTGTTTAGAGCGGGCCGCTGCAGACCAGGGATCTGTTTCCATCTCTTCAGCCGTCTGAGGTTCAACAACATGCTGGAACATCAGATTCCACAGCTGCTGCGCATGCCTCTACAGGTACACACACACACACACACACAGACAAGTACACAAACCACATCAATATGTGACCCTGCACCACAAAACCAGTCATAAGGGTCAATTTTTTGAAATTAAGATTTATACATTATCTGAAAGCTGAATAAATAATCTTGGTTTGTTATGATAGGACAATATTTGGCCGAGATACAACTATTTGAAAATCTGCAAAAAAATCAAAATATTGAGAAAATCGCCTTTAAAGTTGTCCAAATGAAGTCCTTAGCAATGCATATCCACTCACAAAAATACATTTTTAATATGTTTACGGTAGGAAATTTACCAAATATCTTCATGAAACATGATCTTTACTTAATAACCTAATGATTTTTGGCATAAAAAATCATTTTGACCAATATAGTTGGCTATTGCTACAAATATACCAGTGCGACTTATGACTGGTTTTAAGGTCCAGGGTCACTTATATATGTCAGAAGGCGGGATTTAGAGAGCTGATGCTGCAGTGGATATTATGAGAAAATTAAAGTGTTTTTGACTTCGAATGCGTGTGGAGATCTTTAAAACAACATTAAGAACCTTTAAAAAAGCATAATAGGTTTTATTTTGTAAATACTCTGTCTGTGTGTGTGTGTGTGTGTGTGTGTGTGTGTGTGTGTGTTTCTCAGGAGCTGTGTCTGCACACTAAACTTCTGGCTCCCATCACCTGCCCGATCGCTGAGTTCCTGTCTAAAGCACCTGAGCCGCCACACCTGCACACGATTAAACACGCTGTACAGATGCTGAAGGTCAGACACCTTTTCAGTGTATATTATTTAGATGTGTCACTGCACATGCACTGAAGATTTATTTGGAATAGACGTAATGCACATGTAAATGAACATGTGAGTAGGATCGCAAAGTTTAGGGTACATATAAACAACTTTCACAATATGAAATTGGATTAATTTGGATTGCTCAGACAAGTTTAATCAACCAACCAACTCTATATTGAAATCATGCCATAAAAGTATTTTAGTAATCAGTCTTTCATGTGGCAGACCATCGACGCCATGGACCCCTGGGAGAACCTGACGGAGCTGGGCTATCACCTGGCCGACCTGCCCGTGGAGCCGCATTTAGGGAAGATGGTTCTGTGTGCGGTGGTGCTGAAGTGTTTGGACCCCATCCTCACCATCGCCTGCACGCTGGCCCACAGAGACCCGTTCGTGCTGCCCGCTCAAGCCGCTCAGAAGCGTGTGTCCATGCTGTGCCGGAAACGCTTCACGGCCAACACCTTCAGCGACCACATGGCTCTGCTCCGGGCCTTTCAGGTCAGACAGCGTCAGGACATCATGCTCTGATAACCAGAGTTTACTGTAATAAAAAAACTCTTTAAATGGCTGCTCTCTGGTCTCAGCTGTGACTGAGCGTCAGTGAAGTACTGTATGGTTTTTATTTTTATATTTTCCATTTGAATTACAAGTTTTAGCAATTTGATTGTGTTTCTGTCCTTTTTATTAGTTTCTGGGTTTTCATATCTCTGTATAGTTTATTATTTTAGTATCATTTATATACTGTTATAGTTTTTATTAATATTTTGAATTTGTTCTTGTAAAAGCAGGCATTTCTTGTGGGCAACAGTAGTTCAGAAGTTCACTTTTGTTCTTGTTTTTGTTGAACTCTGCAGGCGTGGCAGAAAGCTCGCAGTGACGGCTGGGAAAGAGCTTTCTGCGAGAAGAACTTCCTCTCTCAGGCCACCATGGAGATCATCGTGGGGATGCGGACGCAGCTTTTGGGACAGCTTCGAGCGACAGGTAAGAGTTCTGAGCCGTGAACCCAAACAAAACTGCTCCAGGTGATTCACGACAATTTGTCACGTCAGGTTTTGTGCGAGCGAGGGGCGGTGGCGACATCCGGGATGTCAATCAGAACTCGGAGAACTGGGCCGTGGTCAAGGCTGCGCTGGTCGCCGGCATGTATCCCAACCTGATCCATGTGGAGCGGGACACCATGACCCTCATGGGCTCCAAAGAGAAGAAGGTTCGCCTCCACCCGACGTCCGTCCTGAGCCAGCCGCAGTACAAGAAGGTCAGTGATCGTGAGAGGAGCCAATCAGAACCAGCCCTCATATATTTGGAAGCACAACAAACTAATATATATACAGTATATATGTGTGTGTGTGTGTGTGTGTGTTATATGATATTTTGACATGCATATTCTTCAAATAGATTCATAATAGTTCTTTTCTTCCATCACATCTGTACCCAGATCCCTCCAGCCAATGGTCAGACAGCAGCAGTGGAGTCTCTGCCCACCGATTGGCTGATTTACGATGAGATGACGCGCGCTCACAGGATCGCCAGCATCAGATGCTGCTCTGCGGTCACGCCCCTGACCGTGGCCATATTCGGAGGATGTGCTAAACTCCCGAGCTCCGCCCTGCAGGAACACAGAGCAGGTGACCAGAACCGATCGACAACAAACCTGAAGTTTTGTCTCAAAATCTAAAACAATGATGCAGTTTTAAGTGTTTGTAGTTCAAACTGAGGTTATTCTGTATATATTTCAGCCGCTGACGGTGTGAACGAGAGCAGTGACAGTGAGATGGAGGATCGCTCCAGCGCTCGTCTGGCTCACATCAGCATCGACGAGTGGCTCAACTTCAGACTGGACCGAGAGGTGCCGTTCATTCTGCTCAAATCAACATCATTCAGTTTCTGATAGACTGACTTTGAGATGCGAATAAATACGTTATTCTTATTTAATTAGCAGTCTTTTTAATGGCATATAATATTGTACTATAAAATAAATAATAATAATATAATAATAAAAACAATAATAATAATAAATAGAATAAAAAAAATAAAGATTAATAACAACAATATACAATAAAATAAACCAAATAAAATCTATATTTTTCATTATGAATTTCTGTCTATCATTACACTATCTCATTTTTCAATTGTTCAGTTTCAAAATACTTTTTAAATGATTATTTTACAATAATAATAATATATTAAAATATCATAAAAATCTAAAATAATAACTAAAATAAAATAAAGTTTTCAATTATTCGATTTCAAAATACTTTTTGGAATGATTATTTTACAAAAAATAAATAAAAATATAATATAAAAAATATAAAATAATATAAATAAAATATAAAATAAAATGAATAACAACAATTTACAATAAAAATATACCAAATAAAATCTATATTTACATAATTATACTATCTCTGTGTCAGTTTTCAATTATGAATGATTAATTTACTATAAAAATAATACATTAAAATTTTTTAAGAATATAAAATAATATAAATAAAATGAAAAAAATTAATTAATAACAACAATTTACAATAAAATAAACCAAATAAAATCTATATTTTGCATGACTTTCTGTCTATAATTATATTATCTCCTTGTCAGTTTTTAATTACTCAATTTCATACTTTCATACTTTTTGGAATGATTACTATACTATAAACATAAAAAATAATATAATTAAAATGGAAAATAAAAACATAATACAATCAAATAAACCAAATACTTTACGGTATAACTCAGCACATGTTTCCTCGCCGCAGATGGCGGAGCTGGTGTTCGGCCTCAGGCAGCGCTGGCAGAGCTTGTTCCTGCGGCGGATTCGCTCTCCGTCTAAAGCCTGTTCTCAGCTGGACGAGGCCACCATCCGTACGCTGGTGTCGGTGCTGTCGGCCGAGGAGCAGGTCACAGGCCTCCAGCAGCCCACCGGCATCGGCCAGAGACCTCGACCCATGAACTCTGACGAAGCCCCGCAGACGGCCTCCTGCAAGAGTGCCGGCCGCAGGGACCCGGAGCAGCCGGAGCAGCCGCCCAGCCCGGACAGGTGTGTGTTAGCGCCCTCATCTGGACGCAGACAGTGCTGGCGTCTTCATCTGATGTGTGTGTGTGTGTGTGTGTGTGTGTGTGTGTTTCCCGCAGACCTCGGCTGGTGTCTCAAATGAAGAATCACAGAGCGCTTCACTCAAAGCAGCTGGGAGACGAGCTCGTCCCCTTCAAGAGCGCTGACGGCCCCTCGTCCCCCTCCTCTGGAAAAGTATGTGACGTTCCTGGGTTTAGGACTCATTTTGGCTGCACTTAATCACTTCCAACCGTTGTTTTTTCATGCACTGGTCAGTTTTAGGCTATTCAGACTAGTGGAAAGAAAACATTCAAAACACATTCAAGTGTTTATTTTATTACACTTCATCTACTTGCGCCTGTAGATTTCAATTCAGAAATCTCCACTTCAGCAGCTTCACACACACCAAACTTTATAGTTTATTCATATCTATATTCTGAAGGTTTGTTCATATATCATTCACCCGATTTACACAAAACATTTTACTCCTAAAAACATGATAAATGTATTTATTTTCTTGGTTTTCACAATATTTTCTGATATATGGAGTGATAAAAAGAGAAATTCAGAATCTCTTCTGGAAAAACCTTTAATATGTCAACAAAATCAAACAAGAATTATCTAATGTTCATTTTTCTATTCTTGAAATATATGCAAATTAGTGCATATTTAGTTAGATGGTACCTCATTTGCATATTTAAACATTACATCAACTATGTAAGTATGATGACGTCTATTATATTTATTTAACCTGATTCACCTGTGCTGTCTTTCCTTTTTTATATATATATAATATATATATATATTTACACATATATATATTTACACACACACACATATATATATATAATTTGTTTTTTTTTTTTTTTTTAATTCGTGGTACTTGCTAAGTTGTAAAATGTCACCGAAAACACTGAAAACAAGCAGCTTTGTCATAATTACAGCAGTATTTCCCTGTTTTTGAATATTGTGTTGGACAATGGATGCTCTTTGAGTCAAAACGTTTGTGAACCGCTGATCATAAATGATTGTCTGTGGTAATTAACAGCATAATTGATGTGATACATAGATGTCAGGGTGAAAATATAGCTGCAAGCAGCAATTAAGGGGCCAAGCACAACAGAAGCAAACAAGGAAGCTAGCAGCAGAACAACAATGTGACAATGGATCATGATAGCGACTGAGACAAAGACACGGCATGTCAGTCAGTCAGACCAACAGTACTGTAGTTAGAGCCAATTTCTTGTTTTGTTCCCATTGCTTTTTTTTTGTGTGTCCTCGGAGTGGTCCCATACATAAGCGTGTCCAATTTTGTTAAAAATCTAATTTTGTTTAGGAGTTACAGACATTTATATGTATGACCACATAAAAAATAACCCACAACTGACTTTGATTGCATTTTTTGCCACTTACTATCAAAATTGTAACATTAGCATTTAGCCAACAGCCTGTGTTTCCGATTTTCCTACGGTGGTTTCGTCTCAATCAGATTTGAAGGTTTTGAAGATATTGGCAGAAGTTTTTTTAATGCTAAATCACAATGTTGCACTAACCATAAGGCAAAACCTAGCATGTTTGGTATCGTTAGACTCGGCAGTGATTCAGGAATCCAAGGAGATGAAAATGAATCAACCTCATCCAAAGTTAAAAGCATGTAAATATTTTTCTTCACCACTAGGTGGTGCTGGCTCCGAAACTTCTCGGACTCCTTCAGGGCATCGTGCCGATGACCCACACCGTGTTTCATAATGTTTCGTAATGAGTTTCATTTAGTAAAATACAGCATTTTACTACAAAATTCAAAATGGCTGACACCCAAAATGACTGATATGGAAGATTGGATATAATTCGAAAATAGCTATTTTTCGAATCTCCGGACCAGTAGGTGGCACTGTGCCGAAATGCAGCATGTAGTCTCAGGTCATGCTTGTGATGACATGTACCAAGTTCGGTCTGAATACGATAAGTGAGATACAGCCTTACATCTACTTTCACAAGCGCTACAAAAAATCTGTTTGTGAGTTATTCAAAAATGGTTTGACAAATTGACTTTTTGTTGGCATCGTCTGAAGATGATCTGGTTCATTTTTCTTGAAAATTGGAGCAACGGCCTATGAGGAGTTTGAAAAAGTAGGTTTTTCACACAATATTCAAAATGGCGGAACAATTCTCATTACGGAAAATGATGTCATAGGGTGCAATCGAATCGTCTTGAGACAAGCATTCAGAGGAAAAAAATGTTTATTATTATTTGTTTATATAAAGTATTTTGTTTCTAGCCCTTAGGGTTCAAAAGTTATTAGCATAAATGTTAGTGAAACTTTGGACAGTTGATGGCGCTAGAGGGATTGAGTTAGAGACTCCAAAATCGGTGTGGTTAATGGGACTGTCCTCTGTCCTCTCTGTGTCAGAGAGCTGGTGTGAATTGAACATGTGTTTGTGATCCAGAGCTGCACGTCTCCGTCCCCGCGGCCGCTGCGCTCCTGTGTGCGATACTTCATCATGAAGAGCAGCAACATGAGGAACATCGAGCTGTCTCAGCAGAGGGGAATCTGGTCCACGACGCCCAACAACGAGCACAAACTCACTCGAGCTTTTCACGAGAGCAGCGCCGTCTTCCTCATCTTCTCCGTTCAGGGATCCGGACACTTCCAGGTGTGTGGAGTGAAGACAAACATCCACCGCTGCTCCTTCATGGAAATGATCTAATAGTGTCATTCTTCAGTTCAAGATTGTTTCTTCTCTGATAGTGTCAGTCATATTGCTGAATATTAAGTGTGTGTGTGTGTGTGTGTGTGTGTGTCAGGGTTACGCGCGCATGACGTCAGCGATCAGCGGCGAGAGGTGTCTGGACTGGGGTTCGGTCGGTCTGGGTGGTGTGTTCGGTGTCGAATGGGTCCGTAAAGAGAACCTGCCCTTCCAGCTCACGCAGCAGCTGCTGAACCCCTGGAACGACAACAAGAGAGTCCAGATCAGCCGAGACGGACAGGTGTGTGTCGCTCGCAGAGTTACTGTACTTAAGAACATTTTTGGCTACTTTGTATTTTGACTGAGTATCAAAGATATTAGCAACTTTTACTCCCTTCTTGACTCTTACTCTCTGCTCTAACACATTTGTAAAGAGTAATCCAGATGCTCGTTAGATTTTGCATGCTACATAACATTTTCTGTAACTTGTAATGGAGTCATTTTCACTGCAAGGAATCTCTACTTTTATTTAAGTGTGATTTTCTGGTGCTCTTTACACCTCTGACTGCAGAGCTGCACGATTCTGGAGAAACTGAGAATCACAGTAAAGATCACGATTCCCAACAGACAACTAAACAAAATAACGTGATTTACTAGAGATTCTGACAGAATGTTAATTGCTGCGGTCTGTTTAGAAAATATATTTAATACATTTAAATTAATTGATTTTTAAATAGTCGGATTAAGTGAATGATTCAATGACTCGCTCATAAAGACTTCACTTGTTTCATGACTGGATGAATCAGCGTTTATTCAATGGCTGCGTTCCACTCCAGTTTTAGACACACACTCATGAGCTTCCCTAAGCACTTCCCCTCGGGGGAATCCCTGCCTCCATTTTGAGGTGCGTTCCACTTTGTGAAGTGGACGAGGGAAGTTTATATGGACAGACCCTCGCTCCCTTGACTTCATATGTACACTTCGGTTCCACCAGTAGTGGGCACTCATGCAACGTAAGCAATGACGTACATCCGAGTCAACGAGACTGAGGAAAATTAGCGAGGGAAGGACATAAAAAGAATTAAATGGAATGCAGCCAATGACTCACTCGTAAAGACTTCACTTGTTTCATTACTGGATGAATCTGCGTTTTTAAATGAATCTCTTGAATGAATGATTCAATGACTCACTCATAAAGACTTCACTTGCTTCATTACTGTATGAATCAGCATTTTTGAACAAATCTCTTGAATGAATGATTCAATGACTCATAAAGAATTCACTTTTTTATTACTGGATGAATCTGTTTTTGAACGAATCTCTTGAATGAATGATTCAATGACTCACTCATAAAGAATTCACTTTTTTCATTACTGGATGAATCAACATTTTTTTAATTAATCTCTTGAATGAATGATTCAATGACTCACTCATAAAGACTTCACTTGTTTCATTACTGGATGAATCTGTGTTTTTGAACGAATCTCTTGAATGAATGATTCAATGACTCACTCATAAAGACTTCACTTGTTTCATTACTGGATGAATCTGTGTTTTTGAACGAATCTCTTGAATGAATGATTCAATGACTCACTCATAAAGAATTCACTTGTTTTCATTACTGGATGGATCTGCGTTTTTGAACGAATCTCTTGAATGAATGATTCAATGACAAATAAATTTTCCCTTGTCACTTCAACAGTCACTTGTCTCCACCTACTGGTGTAACGATGTAATTGATACAATCTTTATTTGAAGAGTCAAGTTACTTTACTCTATTTTGATCAGTACTGTAGACATCAGTGTTTATATCTGAGCTATAAACTTTTATCCCAGTACTTCTGTGATCATCTGAATTACTGTAACACAGAAATAATGAAACTGTGCGGTTGAAATGAAGCTGTTTAATATCTATACATGACAACTGCTCTGTCTAGCCGAATCACTGTCATTTAGGAATAAGATCACAAGGGTGTTTCAGTTGAGATCACAATCGTTTAACGATGAATTGTGCAGCTCTCTCAGACTGTGATGGTCGTGATGATGGTGTGAATGTGTGGTTTGTGTGTGTTGAACAGGAGTTGGAGCCTCAGGCAGGAAGTCAGTTGCTGCAGCTCTGGGAGCGAATCTGAACTGAAGGATCCGGATCGACTTCACTTCAAAGCAGATGCATAATCACACTGCAAAAATCATGTTCTTCCTCAGTGTTTCTGTCTCGTTTTTCAGCACAAATATCTAAACATTCTTAAATCAACATACATTTACTGGAGAAGCAAAATGACATACAATGTTTTCTAAAAAATTAAGTGAGCTTGTGCTTAAAACAAGAAAATATCTGCCAATGGAGTGAACATGCACTTCATTTTGATGCATTTTTCATTAAACAAGTCTTAATATCTTCAGTCATTTCTCTTCTCCAGTAAATGTATCTTGATTTAAGAATGTTTAGATATTTGTGCTGGAAAACAAGACAGAAACACTGAGGAAGAACATCATTTTTTGCAGTGTATCATGTTTATTTTGTTATAGAACTTAATGGAAATTAAATATTTTTATGTTTTGTTCTGGCTGTATGAAATGAGGAACAAGATTTGTGCCTCATAAACTTCAGAAATGTTTTATGAATCTTGTGTTTTTAAAATCACCAAATGGATTCACTCACTGATCACAGTTCGACGTGCTTTTCTTTTAATTGCTGTGCAAATGTTCTTTGTCATCTATGATGGCTTTGCACATGTTCACTTTAGCAGTGTTGAAATGTCTGCTTTATTTAAAGGAAAATATGAAATGCTGATGGTCTTGTGATTCGTTCGAAATGATTCTTCTCTTGGTTCAGTGTGTTTTCTCTGTTAACAGATCATAATCTCTTCTTGACGTGACTGACATGTTGATGTTGTGAATTAAACCATGAAAGCATCAATGGATCGAGTCAAAAGTTCACCTTTTAGATTTCTTGTGGTTCATCATTGGCGGCTGATCAGTCGAACGTTCAGTGTTTGTTTCTCATGTTGTCTTGAATGATGCAAATGTATAATTTGCAATAAAAAAATTATTTGCACGTGTTTGACTGTTTTCTTTAGAGCAGCGGTTCTCAAAATGATTTAAAATCGGATAAAACAGCTATAATTCAAGCTGTAAGCTAATATTTTAATTAACTCATTTTTACTTAAAACAAAACAGAATTCCTATGATCTTGAAATATGAGATTGAGTGATTTCTAGACCTGGAAAAGTCTTAAAACTCGTCTTTTTAATTGTAATTCTTGCATTATATTTTGTTAATGCTGAATTAACGTTGTTTATTATATGTTCTTATGACATGCTTATATTGTTTGTCTTGTATTTTTACCCTTTTTTCATCTTTTTTTCATTAATTTCACCTTTAAATAAAATGCATTAATATTATTTATCAAAAGTCATGGAAATTAATATAAGTTTAACATACATTTTTCAAGCTTTAAAATATTTTATCAAGAGTAATTGCTACCTGTGACTAAAAAAATATAAAGGAAGAAAATGTAAAAGTAATAAAAAAGATGAAGAAAAACGAGATCTCTAAACAATTAGGGAAAAAATTAAACTGTAAAAATGTGCTTCATCTCATTCTTAATCACTTTCTGGATTTTTCTTGACTTTTTTTTTCTTCTTAAATTACTCTGCCTTTTTTCCTGTTTTGGTTGTTTTTAATCCATTTTAATTACGACAAACCTGTGATTGTCGCGCAACTCGTCAAGGCTGGAATGTGATTGGTTATCAAGCCACACGTGATCCGACAGCCGTTACGCTTCTCCTCATATCTCTGCTTTTATTCCGTACACTAAAGTACTACATTAAAATATATAACTTTTAAATATACAGACGTATTTGATAAAAATCGTGTTCTGAAAGCATCACACACGGCTTGAATAAGATTCCATAATAATTTAATTAATAAACTATTAGCGCCGCTCTTGCGTTAAGGTTGGACTTTGGCGCCCTCTTGTGGTCCTTGTGTACCATTATATTTTCGCCTTCGCGTTTTGTTGCTTGTCCCTCGCGGGCTCTCGTCCGTGTTGAGTCCAGGCTGTGCTGCAGAAACACGTGTGTAACATCATGGAGTTTGAGGGCTGCAGCTGCTTCAGACAGAGGCTCGTTTTATCCACACTGAGCGGGAAACGAGTGAAAATACGAAACATCAGATCTAAAGATGACAATCCCGGCCTGCGAGGTGCGTCAAATATCATAAACTCATCATACGTGACATGTGACGTAGTACGAAACCAGTCAGTCAGCTCCAATAACATCAGTCTTCATCATCATTAAACCGTCTGTAAATGTATTTTATGAATCGTCTTATCATTATCTGTTGGCATATTGTACTTCTAAGACGTCAAATTCAAATTATGATTCTCTCTGATGCAGATTTTTTCTTTATGATTAATTAATTTGTCATTTATTTTAGATTAATATTCTTCATTTATGTTCTAAGTATTTTTTTTTATTATTATGAACACATTTTGAATGAAAACTTTTAATTTTTATTGCTTCAAAGCGTTATTATTTTCTATATTGTACATTTATTGTAAGTGATATGATTTTCTTCCCGATTATTTGACACTTTTTTTGAGTAGTTAATATTTACATAATTACCTTCACCATCCACTACAACTCATCAGTGTAAAAACAGTTATATTTTAATGTTGTAAAGACACACATAAGCCAGTTTATGTTTGTTTACGTCAGGCATTGACATCAGCAGCAAATGAAACATGACTTTTCCCATCAGATTTATACTGTTTTATTGTTTTTAAATCAAAAATATTTTTATTATGACAAAGATATTTGTTAGTGTTTCACTGAAACGTGTTTCTGTGGGTCAGAATTTGAAGCGAGCTTCATCCGGCTCCTCGACAAGGTGACCAACGGCACAAGAATCGAAATCAACCAAACCGGTGAGTTTTATGTTGATTATTTTCCTCATATTCTCCATTGTTGCAGCTCCTCTCTTCCCAGTCTGTCAGTAACGCTCTGTTTAGTTCCTGTCTCTATGAAGCCCCTCCCACAATGTGCTCTGATTGGTCGGCTGGAGCAGTGTGTTGTGATTGGTGTTTGGGAAATGTCCCGCCCCTTACCAATAACCGCCAGTTTCAACACACTACTAACTAACTCAACCAGGCCCCGCCCCTTTATTCTGCGCATGAATTATTTAAATGAGGAATATTGTGAAGAAAACTGGAGGCGTTTCAGGGAGTTCAGAGACACTGATATAGAGAAGAACTCCCGCTGGAGGGACTTTGTGACTCACTGTTAACATCGACTCCGTGTTCTCGCAGGAACGGTGTTGTTCTACCAGCCGGGGCTGCTGTACGGCGGATCCGTGGAGCACGAGTGTCACGTCCAGCGCTCTGTGGGTTATTATCTGGAGGCTCTGCTGATGTTGGCCCCGTTCATGAAGAACCCGCTGAGAGCCGTGCTGAAGGGCGTCACCAACGACCCCACGGACCCGTCGGTGAGTGTCTTTATGGGGTCGACCAATGGATCATTTTTGCCAGTTCAGAGTGTCCACGGATGCTTAAAAAGTCTTAATTCATAATGTGAAAATAGAGCTTTAATTACCATTAAAATGTCTTAAATCCACTTTTCAAAGTCGAAATGACAGTATAGATTTTGATTTCATTTTTACTCATTGCTCTTTGGATTTGTAAAATCGGTGTAATGCGAAAACATGAATTAAGACTATTTGTTTCCCCAAATAAAGATTTATTTTTATTTAGAGCGGCACGATTAATTGTTAAAAGATGGTGATCTTGATTCAAACACCCAAATGACAGATTAAACCTCTGACAAGTCCAATCACACCAATTCAGATCCGTGTTCTGATCCAGAGAGAGCAGTTGTAAGATATTAAACAGCTTCTTTTCAACCACACAGTTTCATTATTTCTGTGTTACAGTAATTCAGATGATCACAGAAGTACTGGGGTAAAAGTTTATAGTTCAGATATAAACACTGATGTCTACAGTAGTGATCAAAATAGAGTAAATTGCCTTTTGAAAGTAACTTGATGCTTCAAATAAAGATTGTATCAATTACATTGTTACACCAGTAGGTGGAGACAAGTGACTGTTGAAAATGTATTTGTCGTTGAATCATTCATTCAAAAGATTCGTTCAAAAACGCTGATTCATCCAGTAAAGTCTTTATGAGTGAGTCATTGAATCATTCACTCAATCCGATATAAAAAATGTGATATATATTTTTAAACAGACTAACATTCTGTCAGAACCTCTAGTGAATCACATTATTTTGTTTAGTTGTTCAGAATCATAATCTCTATTTGTTTTGATAATTTATCCAGAATTGTGCAGCTCTAATATTATTATATATTTTCATTCCAGTATTAATAATACAAAATAGGTTATTTATATTTTTATATTTTCACAGAGAAATGTCCATTGTTCATTCGTATATGGTTATATATATTATATGGCGACAGATACAGTATATTCGTATATATCTGCTGAACACGAGAAGATATTTTGAAGAATGTAGGTAACCAAACAGTTTCTGGTCCACATTGACTTCCATAGTGTGAAGAAAAAAACTAATAAAATACTAGGGCTGGATATTGACACACATTTCAAAGTTTGATTTGATTTCGATTCACAAGCTCGCAATTCGATTCATTATCGATTATTTTGGATATATATAAGGAACAGTACTTGGCAAATTTTCTCAAGTAAAAAAACTAACGCTGTAAACTATAAATGGGAATCAGTTCTACATTACTGTAATATTGAAGGTTAAAATTAACTGATTTGTTTACAAACGCTTAAATTAGTGGAAGTTAAGGAAGTTTTTATAATAAAAAAGTTAAAATACTAACTTTGCAATTATGTAATTATACTTCTACTCCAATTCGAAATGCATTATTTAAATGGTGGCTGTTATAAAAACTTGATGGATTTATTCAAACATGCATTAAATATTGAAGGACATTATAAATTCTAATGAAAGTGTAATATGGTGCATATTTAGCAAAATGCTCCTCTAGAGTTCAGTTTTCTAGCTGACTAACGAGTTTATAGTCACCGAATATGTTTTTCTGAGGTAAATGTGACGTTGCGTGACATTGTTTACAAGCTGTTTTATTGACGTCTTTCGTGGTTGAAACACTGATTGAGCGATTCCATGAGACCGGATACGGATTTTGGTAAGTTGTACTGTATCTTTCAACATACCTTTGGGTGTTCATTCATGTTTATTTCGCGCTGTAACTGGTGTTAAAGCGGAGGAGAGGATCAGTTCACGTGTGCTTCGCGTTGCCGCCTCTCTTGATCTGACGCTTCAGCCATCTGTCACGCCACATTAAACAGTGCCAAAACAGTGTTTTTTTTTAATAATAAATTGGACAGAATTTGAAATCTGTGTGATTTATTTCCTTGTTTGTCTGTTAACATCAGCCTTGTTAATGTGAAAATGCTTCGATCGCTTGCTTCACGAGACAAAGTCCAGCAGAGAATCCTGTGCCAGTGTGTGTTTATAGTTTGACAAACTTCCACACTTTCTAAATAAACTTTCTGAAGTATTTATGTGCACAAGAAACACACGAGCGAGGTCAATCATGTGCATATAAAGTCATGTAAAGTTCAAAAACGTTAAAGTCTGAAAAATATCAGTTCTTGCACATTTATATATTTCATGACAGTATTTATTAGTGTTATTGTTTTTATGTTTTATTTTATATTTTTATTTTATTTGATATATTTTTTATTTATTTTATTTTTCATTTTATATATTTTTATTTTTTTTAGTTTTTCTGTCTTATTGTTAATTTTGTTAAACTTTTCAGCGCTAATTTAAATTTTTGTTCATATTACTGATTTTAAAAACTATCAGCCAGATTTTCTTATCGTCATCGATTAAAATGACCTCTGATACTGTAATAACTGCATGTTCTCTGTCCTTCAGGTGGATCTTCTGAAGATCACTGCCATTCCTCTGATGAAGACGTTTGGGATTGATGGAGATAGTCTGGAAATAAAGGTGTGTCACTGTGTCCAAACAAAACCCTTTTTAAAACTCCATTAAGTTTGGCCACCTCTGTTTTGGATCGATTCCCAGGGAATCATGAACTGATAAAGCGGATACATTGATAAAAGCATGTGATAAATGCATAAATGTAAGTTGTTCTCATGATTGTAGGTGGTGAAGCGTGGCATGGCTCCTGGAGGAGGAGGTGAGGTGCACTTCACCTGTCCCGTCCGCCGCTCCATGAAACCCGTGCAGCTCACAGAACCGGGAAAAATCAAGAGGATCCGAGGAACAGCGTATCCTTCCATTGAGACACATAATCACACCGGTTACCATCAAATCTCATCATGAATTAAAGCAGTGACACGTAGTGTTCAGGTGTTTCTTTAGTGCCGGTTGGTCCTTAATCAGTGTGTCAGATTCTCTGTGCGAGTGTCTCCTCAGATGGCCAACAGAATCGTGGACGCCGCCCGGAGCATCTTAAACAAATTCATCCCAGATATTTACATCTACACGGACCACATGAAGGGACTGAACTCTGGGAAGTACGTTCAGGCACTCGCTGCTGATGCAGTGCTTAAAACACAATTGCGTTTATTCTACAACAACAATCTGTTCAAATGTGTTCTTGAGTACCTCTGGACGTGCTCGAAAGTGGACAAGCTCAAAACTTGTGATCCGATTGACGGAAACACATCTTAATATCAGGTGGAAACAGCCTCAGTGTCTCCCGTTATCCTTATGTAATCTGTTTCCTCTGAAGGTCTCCAGGGTTTGGCCTGACGCTGGTGGCCGAGACGGTGAACGGCACGTTTCTCGGAGCAGAGGTCGTGTCGCCGCCGCAGGGTCAGGGAGATCAGGTGCTGCCGGAGGAGCTGGGCAGAAACTGTGCCAAACTACTGCTGGAGGAGATCTATAGAGTGAGGATCACACACACTCTCACACACTCGCATACACACTTACACACACTCTCACTCAAACACACACACACACACACACTCAATCTCACACACTCGAGGCTTTATTGTAAAGTGTTAGCAGACATTTCTTACTTTAACTTGCAGCATCAATACTCTTTTTGTTTGATTGGCAGATTGAGACGTGACATCATTAACTGATTTGTGGGCGGGGATACACTTTTGTTTAGCCAATGGCAGATGAGTCTGTGTTTGAAACTCTTTTAGACTTTACATGAAAGTTGTAAGATCTGATCATTACTCTTTCAAGTGTTTTCTATTGGATAGTCTGGGAAAAGTTGAAGATTCCTGCGCTGAAGAGTCTTGAAATCAAAGCACAAGTTGTTTGACCCAGGTGCAGAGGCATGCTGGGAAATAGATGCGTGTCCGTTTCATATTATTTCTTGTATGTTTGAGAACACACACTCTTGAGACGGTGGGCCGCAGCGATTACAGCAGCTCCTCTAAAGGGGATTACAGCAGTCTAACAGTAATCCATCGTGCGTCTGTAACTCTCTGTACTGACACCAGATAAACACTCGTGATACGCTCCCTTCATAGTGCGCACACAGGTAAGACAATCGGCACTAGTGTCTCTGGCTGTGAGGAATGAGTTGAGTTCAAATCAGCTGATTCTGTGTTTTTATACTGAATACTGGCTGTTTTTAGAGCTGTTAATATTTGAAGGCGCTGACAGATCTCACACAACAGCCACCAAAACACTCTGTGTGTGTGTGTGTGTGTGTGTGTGTGTGTGTGTGTGTTTGTGTTGAGGTTAATCAGTAGCCGGTGGTCAGTCTCTGTAGTAAACAGCCCTTGAATGCAGACTAGTTCAGACAGGCGTCTGGTTGGAAAAACTGGAAAACTTGAAGTGAGTTAGTTTACCCTCTCTTTTTATAAATTAAAAATGTAGATTTTTGTGTTTAAATGGGAAAAGATGTTTAGTGTCTGTGATTGTTCAGCATGTTTTTAATGCAATTCTGTCAATACGTTCTTTTTTTATATTCAGTATCGTGCGAATATAAGAAAATAATTAACCTGATTTATGATGTCGCAGTTCTTTCTGCTAAACTTGTTTTTCCTATTTCTTGGATTTTGCACAAGAAATGCATAACTAAATAGCAAGTTAGTAATAAAAAATAAAGAGAACTTGCTAGTATTATTATTTTATTGTTTCATATATTTCATATATATATATTTATATTTGTATAGATTGTATATATAAATATATCTCAGGGCTGGCAAAAATTATTTTCTGTTTATCACATTTAAAATATTTAACACAATTAAATTAAAAAGCAAAAAATAAAAATATATGTATTTTTTTTTTAAAGCTAATTAAAAAAAGATGTCTCTCAGTTATTAGTGGTTCAACGTATATCAGAAGTCACGGTTTGGATCATATTATGGTTTTTGAGTCACGGATTGGATCACCTTTTGGATCAGCAAAAAAAAAATTATAAATGGGCGGGGGGTAATGTAACTTTATTTTCATTTATTTCTTAAAGAACACTTTAAGTACTTTGATACCACAGTAATAATCTAGCTTTTAATAATTAAACATTATTAAAGAAGTGAACAGTCAGTAATAAAATAAGAACAAATACAGTAGTGTTCAGGTACAGAAATGTATTCACTAAATGTATTATTAAACTATATTTATTAAATGTAAAATTAAATATAGATTAATCTTTGTTAAAGCTGTGTTTTGTTGTTTGATTGACAATGACAGACAGCTGCTGTCACTTTTAAGAGCGAATGAACGGATCCATTATAATGATACGCATCCGATTTCTTTCTCAACTGTTTGTTGAATTGAGACACAACCGACTGTGTTTTCGAGAATACTTGCTGATACTTGCAAAAAGACGCGAAAGAGGAACGCATCTCTCTCTGTGTGGCTGCGCATGATTAAGTTCTCTCTCACCTCTTCTTGCGCTTGAATGGTTTAAAATTGCTTGAATGTGTAAATTGTCACGAAAAAAAACACATGATAAACTTTCCAGAAGAGGGCGGAGCTTTAACAGCTCAACAACAACAAAGCTGGAGAATCTCACGCAGCCAAAATGAGGATTGTCAGTAACGGTGTTCAGCCTTACATTGTTCAAACCGGAGTCGACACTGATGGAGAGACTCAGGAAGAAGTTACAACTTTTAGACGTTTCTGAATGGTTAGTGGATAAATTTATGTAGTTGCTGTGGAGTTGATTCAACTCATCCACTAGCATGTGCCGTCATGTTAATCTTTTGTGTTGAATTGACCCTCGTTTGTGAAGCAGTCCGGCGTAAAATGACGGCATGACAACAACACTCTACTACAACAACTCTTCCTCTTCTCTAAAGCAGCCCAACATGGCCCCGCCCCCTTTGTTGCGTGTTCTCGGGGGCGGGGTTTATGTAAATTTTAGGGTTAGTCCACGAATCACATGTGCCGAACCGTGGTGCCCGGTCCGTTCAGATCATTTCACCCCCAGAAATTGAGAAAAATCATAGAATTACAGAAAAATTTGCAAATTATATATTAATTTTTTTATTTATTTTAATTTATTTATTTATTTATTTATTTTTTATATGAATACTAGCAGTGTTTTTTGCTGTGATGTTGGGGGTGGGGCGGCAGACAGGTGAAACCTGTTTGAAAACAGTCATTATTTTCACAATCAGAAACGTCACCTTTCAGTTTTAAATGGCTTTTTATTACGACAAAACATGTAGTTTGGATGTGAATCAGGTTTGAGTTTGAACTGGTTTGTTGTTTTTGTCTGCAACCATGGTGGTGCAGGAATCATGGGAGTGTTTTACTACAGTGGTTCGTCCATTTGATACCCAAACCTGTCAACAACACAATAGCGTAATTTTGCGTTTGGATTTCGGATCAAACCTGTATGAACTGTCATGATTCAGTGTTGCAGTTTTCAGCACTCATAGACGTTTTTGTGTGTTTTTGAGAATGAGTCGGTTATTTTCTGAATGACGCATGCGGCTGTTTATATTGAGCGTGTTTTGGCAGAGCTTTCCGGTCACTGACACGCTCGTGTCCTTGTTTGTGTCAGTCTGTACGAGAGTATCGACCGCTCCACCTGTATGAATCTCATGAAGAGCTGTCAGGAATGGGTCATATTTCACTGCAAACAGAAAGAAATGAACAATTTTTTTGCATGAAGAAGAGAATTTTACAACCATTAATATTTTTATGCATCTTGACCGTGTTTTCATGAAAATTAAACTCATTTGACTTCAGCATTTATGAATCTTTGTTAATGTAAGTTCATAAAAATCCAGCTGTTAGTTCATGTGAGTTAATGTAGTTAACAGATGTTAACACAGACTCTTATACTGTGATGTTTGTGCTGAAATATGATCTGGTCCCTGCATGATAACCACAGACGCTCCTTCTGCAGATCTCATGTCTTGTAAACATGTGGCCGGTTGTTATGCGAGTTTGACAAAGACGTTCAGTGTGCGGCCGGATAATTACATTTGACAATTTGTGCACCAGCAGCTGGTAAATATGACAGGAATATCACGTGAAGAGCGTTCGGGTCTCGGAGAGGTCTCTGGAGACGCTCCTGGACTGAATGTTTGGGACTTTTCCACCTCCGTCATGATACACTGAGCTGTGAACGAAAAAGGAATATTAGACCATACGATCGAGCCGTTTGTCAGGACGTGAATGTCTCTGAATTCTGGACGTGTTCGGGTAGATGTGTCATTTCTTGGTGAGGATTGACTTCTTGTTTAAAGTTGTTTTACGCTTCAGTTTATAATTCTCAAGTTTCGTAATGTCAGTAAACACTTCTGTCTCTTTAAATGAAGACTTCTCATTCAGTTAAACACTAACATGAACTAACATTAACAAAGATTAATATATACTGTATCAAATGCATTGCTCATTGTTAGTTAATGCATTTAGTTTTTCCAGTCAGAGCCATGGAGGATTATGAGTAAGTTTACTATGGTATTACCATCTGATTGCATCATTTAGTGAATGTGACCATATTAATGATTTATGTTTGTGTATGGATCAAGCTATAAATATGTATTTTTGTGTTTAATGTGGTGATTCAATCAGTCTGATCAGATGTTCTGGAATAAATTCAACAATTCGACTCAAAGAAGCTTTTCTGTCTCAGACTGAGTTGCAGATGTTTGGATCCGTGTTTGAGGAACATTTGCCTAAATATCCAACCTTCTCCCAGCGATCCGTGCCATCAGCATTAAACAGAAGTTGCGCTCGTCTTTTCTTCCGCATATCGAGTGAAACGCTTCTCAAACAAGAACAAATGTAGGGCGGGGCTTGATTTTGTCTGTGAGGAATTGATTGGATGGTTGTGGTTTGCTATTGGTGGATCTCATGTGAGTGACAGGTTGCCCCGCCCTCGTCATCAGAGAAGAGATCCTGCAAGAGTTTAGTTTTTTAATGAATGGTTTTAGTTAACCATAATAACCCTGCCTTGACCTCTTGATTCTGACCTTCTTCTTTCTTTATTTTCCAGGGCGGCTGTGTGGATTCAACCAATCAGAGCTTGGCTCTCTTGTACATGACGTTAGGCCAACAGGACGTCTCTAAAACTCTGTTAGGACCGCTCTCGCCCTACACGTAAGCATGCACACATGACCCAGTGAATGGAAGCAAATGAAGCCAACAGGGTTTTCCAGGGAAACATAATCAAAAGTACAAAAATAATCAAATGTCATTTAAAAAAGACTTGCAGCTTTTCCAAGTGATGCAGAAAGACTGGTATCTTTACTTTTACTAACAACTTGGTAACAATTTGACATTCCAAATGGTAATATTCCTTTTCTGCATTACATCTGTGTCCGGATCCAGCTGTTTTCTCTCCGCGGTGATGAATTCCTGCCGTCCATCCCTCATGAATTGTCCATTTTCAGTTATCATGGTACCGGTGCTGTGTGCCTGTCAAGTACAGTACTATGATAACTGAAGATTGACAATGCCAACCCATTTCACCTCCAGTGGATCAGCTCTCCGTATGTGTGTGGAGGAGATTTATGTTAAAAAATGGATTAAGTGCCTCTATTATGCTATTTTAAAGGTTCCTAATGTTGTTTTTGAGTCTCCTACAACAGATTCACTTTCATCCAAGGTCAAAAACACTTTAATGTTCTCATAATATCCACTGCAGCATCAGCTCTTTTCTCTCAGCGTCTGAAACGCTTCATTCGAAGATTATATTTCAATAATTTAACAACACATTCACATGTTCATGGTTATTACCTTATAACTAAAACCATAAACAAAAAACATTAATAAACAAATAAACACATTTAATACCAGCTAGTTGCCAAACCAGCATTTCTCATTTCATTAGTTTAATGTGATGTACTAAAATAACTAAAACTAAAACTGCTAAAAATGACAAACACACAACAGAATTATTAACTTTAACTGAAATTAAATTGCAAATGGAAAATATTTTTTTTAAAAATATGAATAAAAACTACAATAGTATCTCTACACTAAAATAACACTAGTTCATGGCTCTCTGATGTTGGTTTGGTCACATGACATGCAGGTAAACATGTTTTTTTGGGCATGTACTATGGTAATGACAGTCAGCAGGTGCTCTTTGTTCTTGTTGAATTCCCTCCATCTTCTAACTGGACGTTTTCCACCGTAGGATCGAGTTCCTGAGACACATCCGAGACTTCTTTCAGATCATGTTCAAGATCGAACCACAGAAGCCTGGAGAAGACGAATGCAAAGGAGGAGAGAAGATCCTGATGACGTGCGTCGGAGCCGGTTACAGCAACATCAGCAAATCCATCAAATAAAGACTCAACATCTCAACAGGACTCGTTAGACTCAATGTTTATAGTCTTTTTATATTTTGCCATGGAATGATGACATTCCCAAGTTCTTTCATGAAAAAATGTCTTGCTTTTGTACCACTCTGAGAGGCATTTTTGTGCTTCACAAAGCATTTTCAAATTGAAGTTGGAGTAATAAACCTGTGTGCCGTTTCTGTGCTGATCTCTGCGTTTCTCCGGCGTTTGATAATCCACATGTCGTTCTGCATTTCTGCACCTTTTAACTCCGTCCCAAAGAGGATTATTTAGTCCCTCGCATCTTATCTTTCTCCATTCCAGAATCCCATTTCCGGATGTCACAGCGGTGCAGTTTAATAAGGTAGTGTGCCGAACTACAACGACAGGGACGTTTGCAGGAGGCACAACATACAACTGCTATTGAAGACTTCATGACATCAGAATGAGTTTGAGTTCGTGGCAGTAGTTTTGAGGTCATCTGCACCAGTTATTGTAGTTAAAGGATTAGTTCGCTTCAGAATTCGAATTTCTTTGATAATTTTCTCACGTCCATGTTATCCAAGATGTTCATGTCTTTCTTCAGTGGAAAAGAAATGAAGGTTTCTGAGGAAAACATTCCAGGATTTTTCTCCATATAGTGGACTTCACTGGGGTTCAACGGGTTGAAGGTCCAAATGTCAGTTTCAGTGCAGCTTCAAAGAGCTCTACATGATCCCAGACGAGGAATAAGAGTCTTATCTAGAGAAACCATCGGACATTTTATAAAAAAAATAAACATTTATATACTTTTTAACCACAAATGCTCGTCTTGCACTGCTCTGTGATGCTCCACGCATTACGTAATCATGTTGGAAAGGGTAGGCAGAAGTACCGATCCAAAGTGAACGTCAAAGACTAAGTCAAACGGCCTTTACAAAAAAAGGTAAAACAATGATGTCGGACGATTTTGAAGTTGGAGGAGAAAATGAGATGGAGTTTTTCGCCCTACCACGGTACTTCCGCCTACATGACGCATGACCTTTCCAACATGATTACGTAATTTGTGGCGCATCACAGAGCAGTGCAAGACGAGCATTTGTGGTTAAAAAGTATATAAATGTTTATTTTTTTTATAAAATGTCCGATGGTTTCTCTAGATAAGACTCTTATTCCTCGTCTGGGATCATGTAGAGCTCTTTGAAGCTGCACTGAAACTGACATTTGGACCTTCAACCCGTTGAACCCCAGTGAAGTCCACTATATGGAGAAAAATCCTGGAATGTTTTCCTCAAAAACCTTCATTTCTTTTCCTCTGAAGAAAGAATTCTCCAGTTCCATTCAGTGATTTGAGATGAATTGAACAAATGCTTATACAATGTTCAGGATAAAATGCCGAAAGAGCCGTTCTGTACTGTAATGTCACAGTGTCATGCAAAGAACAGGGATTCATTTACATAGTCAGATCTATATAGTCTAGAGTCTCAAATATACTTTATAATCAAACGATCATAACAGTGTAATTTTAATGACCTCATCTGTCGACGGTGAATCTCAGAGCTGGTTCAAACATATCCACATCACTATGATCAGAACTGCTGTTTTCTCACCACTGTCGTTTTTTATTTTTGTTGTGTTTATTTTTTATTGAGAGGAAAGCGTTAACAGTATATCGCTGCAAAAGTACTTCTAGTTTCTAATATCCTGAGCTGAACTCTATAGAAGACTGAAGAGAAGAGTGTATCATCATAGATCTGGAGAGGTTATGGATGGAGGAATGATCTCTGATCTCCAAACTCATCAGGCTTTATAGGTGAAGACTCAGCTGCTATCTTTGCAAAAGGAGGTTGCAAAAAGTATTGAATGAAAGGGTGCCATTAAAGGCACAATATGTAAGATTTTGGATTAAAATATCCAAAAACCACTAGAACAGTGTTATATATTTTGTTGACTTGTGTACTTATATTATCCCAGATGTTTCCGATTGTTTAAATCCAGAGAAATAAGCCATTTTAACCACGTGTGTCACTTATCAATGACATCATACTCGCGTTATCCTCAGTTTCCGGTTTTATTTTGTAAAAACCATGGAGACACCAAAGACGCTTTAATATATTATGTGTTTTATTAGACAGGTGAGCAACTGTTTGTATACATTCATCGACAGAAAACTAATCGTGTTATATATATAACACAGTAAGTCTTACTGTTTAAATCTCATTTTCTTGATTTACCGTGAGTACCATGTTTTACCATGTCTAATATCGATCTAGTTTACTGCAGTGTGAAACAAGTGTCTCATAGCAGCCGCCGAGCGAACGCTCAGAGTAACATTATAACTTTCAACACTCAAATATATCTAATATGATAAACAGCGCTGCTTGACCGGAAGAAGCGGAAGCAGTGACTGCGGCATAATAAAAGTCCCACTGCTCTTGAGTCATGTGTCACGCTCGTCTCTCGTTAGCAATCACTCCAGCGGCCTCGTTTCACTCCAACACCCTGCTTCATACTACAGTAACGTTAATAAATCTTTAATACATTAGCGTGAAGACAACACCTCCCATGATTCCGCGAAATCAAGGCGTCATCAAGCTACGCCTTTGTTTTGAATAAGTGACCTCTAGTGGCGAAAATTACATAGTATGCCTTTAATTGTGGCTAAGGCGTATTAGAGAAAAACATTTATTTCATAAAGAGATTTTCCCCCACATTCATTAGTTTTACTTCAATGAAAGGTTAGATTTTTTTGAATGTTTTAAATAAAAGATCAAAAGAATAAATGATGCAGATTTATTTTCACAGCCGCCTTTGTTCATATTTATTGCCAATAATTCTGACCATGACTCTGTGTGTGTGTGTGTGTGTGTGTGTGTATACAGTGCCCTCCGCTAACACTGGCACCCTTGGTAAATATGAGCAAAGGCGGCTGTGAAAATAAATCTGCATTGTTTATACTTTTGATCTTTCATTCAAAAAATTCACTAAATTCTAACCTTTCATTGAAGTAAAACAATTGAAAATGTGGGAAAAGGCTCATTATGAAATAAATGTTTTTCTCTAGTTCATGTTGGCCACAATTATTGGCACCCAATTATTGCAATGTCCTTTTCTCAAGATAACAGCTCTGAGTCTTCTCCTATAATGCCTGATGAGTTTGGAGAACACCTGACAAGAGATCAGAGACCATTCCTTCATGCAGAATCTCTCCAGATCCTTCAGATTCCAGCTCCATGCTGGTGCTTCTTCTCTTCAGTTCACTCATTTTCTTTAGGGTTCAGGTCAGGGGACGGGGATGGTCATGGCAGAAGCTTCATTTTGTGCTCAGTAACACATTTTTGTGTTGTTTTGATGTTTGTTTTGGATCATTGTCCTGATGGAAGATCCAATCACAGCCCATTATTGGATTTCTAGCAGAAGCGGTCAGGTTTTGATTTTTATCTTAGTATTTGATAGAATCCATGATGCCATGTATCTGAACAAGATGTCCAGGAGCTCCAGCAGAAAAATAGGCCCACAACATTAAAGATCCAGCAGTATATTTAACCGTGGGCATGGGGTACTTTATATCCATGTGTGCACCAAACCCATCTGGTGGGTTTGCTGCCAAAAAGCTCTTTTTTTAGTTTCATCTGACCATAGAAGCCGGTCCCGTTTGAAGTTCCAGTCGTGTCTGACAACTGAATATGAGATTGTTTCTGGATGAGAGCAGAGGATTTTTCTTGAAACCCTCCAGAATAACTTGTCTCAAGACTCAACTAATCTCTGCAATTCTCCAGCTGTGATCCTTGGAGAGTCTTTGGCCACTCAAACTTTCCTCCTCACCGCGCATTAGGGCGATTTAGACACACGTCCTCTTCCAGGCAGATTTGTAACATCTTTAGTTGATTGGATCTTCTTAATTATTGTCCTGATGGTGGAAATGGATATTTTCAATGCTTCAGCTTATTTCTTACAGCCACTTTCTATTTTGTGAAGCTCAACAATCTTTTGCTGCACATCAGAACTATATTCTGTGGTTTTACTCATTGTGATGAATGATTAAGGGAATTTGGTCTTTGTGTTTCCTCATGTTTATACTCCTGTGGAACAGGAAGTCACGGCTGGACAATTTCATGCTCCTAGTCACCCTGGTGTGCTAAAAAATGTAAATATGAATGGGAATATCAGAGATATTTTACTCATAAGAATTTCTAGGGGTGCCAATAATTGTGGCCAACGTGTTTTGGAGAAAAACATTTATTTCATAATGTGATTTTCCCCCCATTTTCAATTGTTTTACTTCAATGAAAGGTTTGAATTTTGTGAATTTTTTGAATGAAAGATCAAAAGGATAAACAATGCAGATTTATTTTCACAGCCGCCTTTGCTTATATTTACTAAGGGTGCCAATATTAGTGGAGGGCACTGGATATATATGTATTAGATGAAAAACTATATTGTCTTGGCAACTAACTGAAATTTAAGCTAAAGCACTAGTGTTAACTGAAAATAAAAACTAAAACTTAGATCAAATAAATTAAACCTAAATAGTAATATTTAAAAAGAACAAAAAACAATAAAAATGAGAAAAGCACATTAAAACATTACTAAAAAATTAAAATGAAAACTGAAAATATAACAACAATTTTAATAATATCTAATAAAAAGTTGATGAAAAGCTAAATGAGATGAGGTCGTGTTGCTGAAATGTGACCCACGTTTCCTTTCCAGATCCATCAACTTCCTCAGCTGTTCTTCTGTTTCCTCGGCTAATGCAAAAAATGTTCTTGTTTGGACGGATCGCTGATGTTTTTGTTCTGATCTTTGGTCAGGAATGTTTTAAGAGGGTCTCCTGCTTTTTAAAAGCTTCCTATTATTGTCTTTGGCTTTCGGTGCCTCTTCTGTCTCGCTCAGACCTTCAGGCCTCTTGACTGTTTTGCGCCTTTATTCTCTGTCGCCTGTCAGAAAAGGGTTGCGCAAATGACCAAATATTGACACATGATCAGAAATGATTTCTCTGAATGGAATCAAACCACTGAAGTCATGCTGGAACCGCATGTGGGGTCAAAGGGCATACAATAGCACACTGGATACATGACAAAACCAACATTATGAAAGAGAATTGAATGATATGCAATCTTTGTATGATTTAGAGAAATATTAGATTTATTTAAAAAAGCTTTAAAAACAGCTTGGATATCACAGGGTCTGTGAGGTCACATGTACATATACATTTGCATATGCCTTAACAGCTTTAAAAAACTGTTTTTGTGCAACAAACTTTATTAACATCATAATTGAACCTCAATTAACATATTAAAATAATAATAAAAAAAATTGGCATGACCCCTTTAATAAAATAATTTTTTAAAAAACTTCCATTTTAATCACTTTTTTTTTTTTTTTAAAGTTTTGGAGTGGTAATATAATATCTATTATGTTTTATAACATGTACACAAATTAAAACGAATATGCAGTTGTAGATATGGCATGTTCGCCTAAACCAGTGTGCAGCTGCTGAAGCATGGAGCGTGTGTTTGTGCGCGCGCCCCAGTGCGAGTGCGTGCGTGCGTGTTCATGATGGCGGCGGAGGTGAGCGGCAGCAGCGGCAGCAGCGACTCGTCCAGCACCGCGGAGGAGGAGCGCGTGCGGCGGCTCTTCCAGACGTGTGACGGGGATGGAGACGGGTACATTAACCGGTCAGAAACCACACTAAACTTTACTCTGAGGAGTTTCCGTGCAGAGTAACTCTAATAAAGATTCGTGAGGCTGAGCAGCGGGACGGGCGCGGTGACGTCACGAGCGTTTTAGTATGTATGAATGATATTGTACGATTTAATTCGTGACAAGAAGGCAAAACAGACACATAAACGTGTGTAAAGTTTGTTTGGACGGACCTAAAGTTGTGAGAAGCGCGTTCGCTGTATCGTCGGAAGTGACAGGAAATGTTTCATCCTCATCCGCTAAAGTTTGGGGTTTGTTTATGTTTCTGAAGTTGTAACTTTGTTGGATTTTCTGGTATACATTCCTGTCGTTTGATGAATTAAAGCTAGTCTGAAGCCGTTATATTACGTTCAGCTTTTTATTCTGTTCTAAAATCGCAATAGCATGCTTCAGTGTGATTTAAAATAGATTGATATTATTGAATGTCATACAGTATTTGTACAGTTATTGACTCACTCGATCTTAAAAATGTCATTGCGTTAAAATATTAAAGCAAGTGTCATTTGTTGTTAAGAAAGATGCACAAACACACCCAGAAAGAAGTTTGATAAAACATAAAATAGTGTTGAAAATAAGTGCTGTGACATTTCATTGTGAAACATCAGCAAAAAATGATCATAGTTAAAGTTTGTGTCATTTATTGTAGACACACAAACATACTTTACGAGCTAAACATTTGACGAAAAGTAGTTTGTTAATTTTCAAATGATAAAGAATAGATCTAGTTGACTACAACATATCATGCGTTCAAGTCATAAAAATAACACAGAATCATTTTTATTTCACTTGAAACACTTCTTTATGCGTGCTTCTTTAAGCAAACTTACATTTATTGTCTGTAAGCTCTTTAAAGGGAACCTATAATAACAAGATGTGATATAAGTCTCTGGTGTCTCCAGAATGTGTCTGAAGTTTCAGCTCAAAATACCCCACAGATCATTTATTATAGCTTGTCAAATTTGCCTCTATTTGGGTGTGAGCAAAAACACGCCGTTTTTGTGTGTGTCCCTTTAAATGCAAATGAGCTGCTGCTCCCCGCCCCCTTTCCAGAAGAGGGTGGAGCTTTAACAGCTCACGCTTCGGTCGCTCAACAACAACAAAGCTGGAGAATCTCACGCAGCCAAAATGTGGATTGTCAGTAACGGTGTTCCACTTGAAGGCCGCTTTGTGTTTGGGAAATATAGTTAGTAATAATTCACCCTTCGCTGGGAGTTTGATTGACAGACAATCTGACCAGTCATAACACAGAATCGACCATTTTGTCCAACAAACCAGACAAGAGACTTAGATTAACGTTGGTGGACTTGAACTTGAAAATGGTGTGTATTGACGTCTTTCCGTGGTTGAAATGACACTCCTTCTGATGTTCATTCATGTTTATTTGGTGCTGTAATTAGTAGTAAAGAGGTAGAAAGATGTCTAAATACAATTCGGGGCGATTATAAATGTAAAAACTGGTATAAAATAAGCTGATCTTGAAACTCAAGCGTCTCTTTCTCTTGGTCAGGAATGATTTGTTGATGGTCTGCCGGCAGCTGAACATGGAGGACTCGGTCGCAGAGATCATGGGTCAGCTCGGCGCCGACGAGCGAGGAAAGATTTCCTTCGAAGACTTCACACGCTGCCGCATGCAGCTGGTCGGTGAGATCCGGAAGGAGGAAGGACAGCTGTCGCTCCTCTCCAGCGACTCGGAGAAGAGGAAACTCCGGGAACGCGTCGCCTCCTGGCCGACCAGCAGTGAGAATAGTTTAGGTATGAGTTTTTCCTGTCCAGATCTCAAAATTAAAGGGACAGTTCACCCAAAAATGAAAATCCTGTCATCAATTACTCACCCTCAAGTTGTTCTGTCGTTCCCGCAGGTGCTCGTGAGAGTTGGGAGTTTGATTCTGGAGCTCGAGATTTACAGAGTCCAGATCTGCAGTCCCCGACACAAGCACATCCTCCGCAGCAGAACTCTCCGTTACTCCAGAAGCTTCTGGAACAGCCTTCAGCGGGGATACACAAGCTCCTGTCCCAGCCTCCCTCCAGCTGCAGCGGCGCTTTGGGCGGAAGTTACCTGGAACTGGCCAATACCGTGAGTCTGACCACTGTTTAACAGCTGACATTGATTGATTGGTTGGAATTGGCAAGTGCTATTTTATTTCATATGAAGTGCTTTATGGGAACGCCCAACAAAGCTTTCCTCCATTGGCCGCCAGTCATTTTTACCAGGTTTGTGTAGTAAGACAGTAGCTATGTTTCCATTCATCTATTTTAATGCTCATTTTGGGATCTCCGCTGGATGGAAATGGCAAGATGCGCATAAATTCTAAAAATGTGCATCAATTGAGGTGGATAATATTTTATCAAATAAGAAGACGTGCACATAAAACACATTTACTGAATAAATCCCTCGATGTGCAACCAATCCCTCGTCACAGGCTGTGATTGGATAACTTGACTAACCAGTGGACCAATCGCATCGCAGCATCTCAGATCAGTCAAAGTCTGTCATCAGAATGATTTGGTTTAATTCCCTCCAGAAGCGTCTCACATGATTGTGTTCCCAAACACCAGCATCCGAACGCAAGATCACATGACAGCGTTTATTGTGTTTCGTCTGACGCAGATTCATTTTTATTTCACTTGAAACACTTCTTTATGCGTGCTTCTTTAAGCAAACTGTGAAATATGAGAAATTTAAACAGTCTTACATTTATTGTCTGTAAGCTCTTTAAATGGGAACCTATAATAACAAGATGTGATATGAGTCTCTGGTGTCTCCAGAATGTGTCTGTGAAGTTTCAGCTCAAAATACCCCACAAATCATTTATTATAGCTTGTCAAATTTGCCCCTATTTGGGTTTGAGCAAAAACACGCCGTTTTTGTGTGTGTCCCTTTAAATGCAAATGAGCTGCTGCTCCCGCCCCCTTTCCAGAAGAGGGTGGAGCTTTAACGGCTCACGCTTCGGTTGCTCAACAACAACAAAGCTGGAGAATCTCACGCAGCCAAAATGAGGATTATCAGTAACGGTGTTCCACTTGAAGGCCGACAGTCTTACATTTATTGTCTGTAAATCATCGAATGATTTGGTTTAATTCCCTCCAGAAGCGTCTCATATGATTGTGTTCCCAAACACCAGCATCCGAACGCAAGATCACATGACAACGTTTATTGTGTTTCGTCTGACGCTCATATGATGTCAAACTCATTTATGATGGAGGAGAAAAGAGCCTGATTGAAGAAACTTACATTTTTATTACTGATATTTTTGCACCAGTTTCCCAGGAAGTGGTGATTTTGTTCTCTCGAACATGTGATGGAAACGCTGCTTTATTCTCAAATGTTTTATGCGATATTCCAATTTTGCATAAATTCACAACTTTGAATGGAAACATAGCTAGTGATATTAAAGGATTAGTTCAGTTCAGAATAAAAATTTCCTGATAATTTACTCACCCCCATGTCATCCAAGATGTTCATGTCTTTCTTTCTTCAGTGGAAAAGAAATGAAGGTTTTTGAGGAAAACATTCCAGGATTTTTCTCCATATAGTGGACTTCACTGGGGTTCAACGGATTACGCATTACGTAATCACGTTGGAAAGGTCACGCGTGACGTAGGCGGAAGTGTGTACAAAGTGAACGTCAAAGACTAAGTTAAACGGCCTTTACAAAAACAGGTAAAACAACGATTTCGTATGATTTTGAAGTTGGAGGAGAAAATGAGATGGAGTTTTTCGCTCTACCGCGGTACTTCCTCCTACGTCACGCGTGACCTTTCCAACGTGATTACGTAATGCGTGGAGCATCACAGAGCAGTGCAAGATGAGCATTTGTGGTTAGAAAGTATATAATGTTTATTTATTTTAGAAAATGACCGATGGTTTCTCTAGATAAGACTCTTATTCCTCGTCTGGGATCATGTAGAGCTCTTTGAAGCTGCACTGAAACTGACATTTGGACCTTCAACCCGTTGAACCCCAGTGAAGTCCACTATATGGAGAAAAATCCTGGAATGTTTTCCTCAAAAACCTTCATTTCTTTTCCACTGAGGAAAGAAAGACATGAACATCTTGGATGACTTGGGGGTGAGTAAATTATCAGGAAATTTTCATTCTGAACTGAACTAATCCTTTAAAAGACCAAATTCAGTATACTCAGATATACAGGTGAACCCAGAATATAAATGCAACACACATTTTCTTGTTAAGCGTTTATCCACAGACAACCATTTCATCCTCAAATACTTATTACCACAATACAAAAAAAACAATTATCTGAATGCATTTTAGTGGTCATTAAAACCGACTAATTTATTTCACAGTTTCGTTTGATTGATTTTTGGGGTGAAATGTGACCTGGACATGTGTTTTGTGAGATTTGCTCATCAAGAGCGAATGAAAGCTTGACCTGTGAATCATTGAGCCTTTATAATGCAGTGTGTTTGTCAGTCTGTAGATGGCGCTATTACTGTTATTACTGTGATAAATGTGAGTGTATCTTATCTAGGTGGTTTTGCTCCTTTGTCACACATCTTTTTCCATGAATTCAGTTTAATTTCCTGATGTGATAACTTCTGGTTTTAAGGCTTTGGGACGATGAAAGCAGTCTTTCCTGTCACGACATGTTATCAGTTTGCTCATAAAGATTAGTGAGATGTATCATGTTGTTTTGGGTAAGAGTCCTTTCTCGTGAATGAAGATGAATGAATGATATCAGCAGGCGTTTGTAGTGCCATCTGCTCATCAGTCGCCTCTTGTTCAGCGTCTGGTTTGAGTGAAAGTGAACGAATCGACTGCGGTTTGTGTGTGTGAATATGATGTCTGCGCTCTCCATCAAGATCAACCTTCTTTTCTTCGACCCAAACGCAAAAGCATGACATTATATTCTGCTTAAAGAAAAAAAGCCTGTTTGTAGGACCGTTATGATTATTTGCATGACATTTAACCCCTGTATCCTTGTTACTGTACACACGTTTTTCTTCTGAGATTGTACGTATTTCTCGCTCTCAGTGATGGTTTTCAGGAGATTTTTATTACATCAACAAAATATATTTTTTGAGATTTTTATGAATAACTTTTATTATGATAATAATAATATTATGAATAACAAAAAAATATATATAAATATAATTTACTTTTTGTTATTATTTTATATATAAATAATTGTCAGGAAAAAACAATAAATTAAAAAAACTAAAATTATATATATATATATATATATAAATATTATTTTTCTAATTAAATTAATATTTTATTGTTTTTTTTTTTATATATATATATATATATATATATATAATTTTTGTAATTACATTTTAATATTTTATTTTATTATTGTTACATTTATTATATAATAATAAAATATAATATTATTTTTGTAATATTAAATTTTAATATTTATTGTTGTTTTATATATATATGTATTGCTATATTATTTAATATATAATTATATTATTTTATTAAATTAAATTTTAATATTGTTTTATGTTTATATATATATATATATATATATATATATATATATATATATATATATATATTTATATAATTTTATATAATATAATATTTTTCTAATTAAATTAATATTTTATTGTGTTTTTTATATATATATATATATATATATATATATATATATATATATATATATATAATATATGCTATATGCATGTAACTATATACTTGTCATTATATGGTAAAATATGAGGACATGTAAGATTCACCCCTTTATCTGTAATGCACCAATGTTCATTATAATGATTACACAAGATGCAATTTGCTGCCATGGATTCTCTGGAGGTTTGTGTGTGTGTGTGTGTGTGTGTGTGTGTGTGTGTGTGTGTGTTCGGGGTGGTTTGTTCAGTGATTGTTGTATTATCAGCATCTCTGTTCTGCTCTACACTGACATATGGCATCTATTAGTGTAAGTGACGTCAGAGAGCGCGTGTGAGCGTTTATAGTGATGGAGGAATGTGCTCGTGTCATGTGATGTTTTAACAGCTCCGCTCCGCTGATGTATGGCCGTTATACAGCGGATCAGGTTACCGCAGTAAAGCTGTACGGAATCATTAGAGAGGACATTACGAGCGCGAGTTGGACCTCTGTTTGTCTTTTTATGTGCTTCTGCAGGTTTATTCTGCTTTAGGAGGAACATTTTAGGCTGTTTTTATATGCGGATGTTGTATTTCAGAGGCGGTGCTTTGATTTCGTGCTGCTCAGAGTTGGTTTTATTTTTGTATTGTCAAGCTGAACACTTGCATTAACTCTCTGTTAAAGCACAGTTATAATGTGTGTTGTGAGTTTTGTGATGTTTTGTTGAGGTTGCGTTCAGCTGTTTCTGCTGTAGTTTACAGTTTTCTTCATTAGGCTGCATCTGTAGGTTTTATTGAGCTGTTAAAGACGCTTTGCGGGAATGTGTGTGTGTGTGTGTGTGTTTTATGTCCATCTGCTTTTCAGTCTAATTAATCTCTTTAGGAACCAAGTGCAAGATTGATTGATATTTTTTTATTTTTTTTATTTTTTTAATTATTTCTTTTTTTTATTATTTTATTTATTTGTTTTTTAAATGCTTTACAATAAGGTTCCATTAGTTAGTTCACATGAACTATAATTGAACAATACTTCTAGCATTTATTAATCTCAGTTAATGTTAATTCCAACATTTACTAATACATTATTAAAATCAAATGTTGTATATGTTAATATTGTTCAATAGACCTGAGCTGACATGAACAATGAACAATGAACAGCTGTATTTTTATTAAATAAGATTAAAAAAGTTTAATAAATACTGTAACAGCTGAATTGCTCATTATTAGTTAATTTTAGTTCATGCATTGTAATTGATAAAGTATGTTTCTATATGGATTATTTGAAAACGATTATATCAAGTATATATTTGCTGGAAATAAGGTTTCTATAACATCTAAATTTTAGACTAAATTCTTCATACCACAGCAAAATTTTAGGCTAACTAATGCAAGTAAAAAAGTATAAAAAATTATTGAAAATAAGTAAACAGTAATACAATAAAAGCAAATTGCAAACAATAGGACAAATAAAATAGAAAATACAGCTGCGAGCAGCAATTATTGGGGTTCAAGCGCTTTAAGGTCTTTAAGCACATGCATAAAAAGTTATTATGTTTTAATTAGCAAACCTGTAACCATCTCAATCATAGATGTAAAAGACCATTTACAGCCAATACAGGCAATTTACCATAGTAAATTTATAGTTTTTAAAGCTTTTTAACAGTTATTAAGGTTGAGCCAAAACCTAGGACTAGTTCGCCAAAGTTGTTTTTTGAAATAATCTCCAATATTTAACGAATGATTCGATGGACAGCGGCGGTCCTAGAGCGAAAGTTGCTCAGAATGAGGAGTTCTACCATGTGGTACGAATGTCGTGGGTGTGCGTGAAAAATCACGACCCTTTACACGTAAAAAACGCGAAGACGGATTTCTTTCTTTCGAATTATCACAGATCTCTAGGGCCGTGAGTCAAACCGGCCCAGCGAGTTTCATTCCGACCGGCCTCCGTTAACCTTGTCTGATAGCAAATTTCATTGGCCGATGGCGGACATGTTTTTTGAGATACGTCAGTGTCCTCATAGACCGTCATGGCACCTTGGACAAAGACACTGCATGCCAATTTTCAAGTCGATCGGACTAACGGTGAAGTAGTTATAGCTATTTTCATGTTTTTTTTTTCCTGTTGTAGCGCCACCAATTGGCTAGTCACCGCATCCTTTGACCACAGAATGAGCTCTTACATAGGTGCTGTAAATTTTTGTAAATTTTGTAAATTTTTTTGGTTTGGTTCCGATCGGGTCAAAAACCCAGGACTAGTTTGCAAAAATAGGTTTTTCAAAAAATCCAAAATACCTGAAAATTTCGTGAATCCGAAGCATATTGTCTTGAGTTAAGGATTCCGACGATATAAGACACTGGAGTCCACGCCTAACGGTTCAGGAGTTATGAACCATTTCATACTTTTGACCACTGTAGCGTCCCCGTCAGGCCGATCGGGGCGAGCCTTGGTGACTTTGTAGACAGTGTGTTTAAAATAGTAATTTTATCTCTATTATCATATTTTCATAATCGTTGGAAGCCGAAATGAAAACTCATTCGATTAATCACACAGCCCTAGTAAGACGCTATAAAACTTTTCTTGCTTGCTTTCCTCTTTCTGAGAAACTCTAACTCTGTTACGAAAGATTTCAGCACCTGCCCTATATTGGATCAGTATTGAAAGGTCTGCTGGTATTTAAACCTGTCTCTGTCTCTTTGGTTTTCTCTGTCACTTCATCCTCCACTTAGAGCCCAAATTTCATTATGAGCATTATCTGCTGTGCGCTGCATTCTGCTAATGTCCCCATCTCACTAATGCATGTAGGCGATCTGTCAAAGTCACGTTTAGTGGAGCGCACTGCAAATCATCTTCAGGTTTTGTCAATTCACGTCGCTCTGGTTTCCAGTACATTGTGTTGAGTGTTTCTGTCTTTGTGTTGTATGCCATTGTTTCCAACTAGAACATCTTCTAGGTTTAAAAAGAGTTTCTGTGGTGAAAAGTTTTTAATGTTGTTTATATGTCTATGTGGTGTCGACACCATTGCTGAGTATTTTCTCCTTAAAACTACAGTGAACCTTAGAAAAAATAGATTGAGTTCAAATTTAAATTTTTTTCAAACAAGAAAATTTTTCATTTTATTAGTGTCCGCAAAAATTCTGTCAACTATGGTACTAACCAAACACCCCTGAAAACTAAACAATGGTTCATCCCAAAACCATGTGAACAGCATCATGTGAAGTAATTTTCTTCTGCGACGGATATTTTGAACACATTGTGGTAAATATCCTCTTATTTTTTTCTATATTTTATCTCCAATTACCTATTGTTATTAATTGCCAGTCAACTATGTTGGGTACATTGTTATAATTAGAAATATTTTATGATTTTATTTCAAATAATGATTAAAATGTGAGGTTAATCTGATCAAGAATATAACATTTGGTTGGCCAGACAAGGCCTGTCATTGAAATTGAGGCAAAATTGACTATCAACTATGTTACTTATCATCTATGTTACCGTCATAGTCAAGTATGTTACTGGCATCAACTATGTTACTATCAGAGTCAACTATGTTACTGTCATAATCAGCTATGTTACTTGTCAGCTATTTTACCATCATAGTCAGCTGTGTGACAGTCATAGTCAAGTATGTTACTGTCATAATCAGCTATGTTACCATCATAGTCAAGTATGTTACTGTCATAGTCAAGTATGTTACTGGCATCAACTATGTTACTATCAGAGTCAACTATGTTACTGTCATAATCAGCTATGTTACTTGTCAGCTATTTTACCGTCATAGTCAGCTGTGTGACAGTCATAGTCAAGTATGTTACTGTCATAATCAGCTATGTTACCATCATAGTCAAGTATGTTACCATCATAGTCAAGTATGTTACTGTCATAGTCAAGTAGGTTACTGTCATAATCAACTGTTACTTGTCAGCTATGTTACCATCATAGTCAAGTATGTTACTGTCATAGTCAAGTAGGTTACTGTCATAATCAACTGTTACTTGTCAGCTATGTTACCATCATAGTCAAGTATGTTACTGTCAGAGTCAGCTGTTACTTGTCAGCTATGTTACTGTCATAGTCAAGTATGTTACCATCATAGTCAAGTAGGTTACTGTCATAGTCAAGTAGGTTACTGTCATAATCAGCTATGTTACTTGTCAGCTATGTTACTGTCATAGTCAAGTATTTTACTGTCATAGACAAGTATGTTACCATCATAGTCAAGTAGGTTACTGTCATAGTCAAGTAGGTTACTGTCATAATCAGCTATGTTACTTGTCAGCTATGTTACTGTCATAGTCAAGTATTTTACTGTCATAGACAAGTATGTTACCATCATAGTCAAGTAGGTTACCATCATAGTCAAGTAGGTTACCATCATAGTCAAGTATGTTACTGTCATAATCAACTGTTACTTGTCAGCTATGTTACTGTCATAGTCAAGTATGTTACTGTCAGAGTCAGCTGTTACTTGTCAGCTATGTTACTGTCATAGTCAAGTAGGTTACTGTCATAATCAACTGTTACTTGTCAGCTATGTTACCATCATAGTCAAGTATGTTACTGTCAGAGTCAGCTGTTACTTGTCAGCTATGTTACCGTCATAGTCAAGTAGGTTACCATCATAGTCAAGTAGGTTACTGTCATAGTCAAGTAGGTTACTGTCATAATCAGCTATGTTACTTGTCAGCTATGTTACTGTCATAGTCAAGTATTTTACTGTCATAGACAAGTATGTTACTGTCATAATCAGCTTTGTTACTTGTCAGCTATGTTACCATCATAGTCAAGTATGTTACTGTCATAGTCAGCTGTTACTTGTCAGCTATGTTATCATCATAGTCAACTGTGTGACAGTCATAGTCAAGTATGTTACTGTCATAGTCAAGTATGTTACCGGCGTCAAGTATGTTACCGGCGTCAACTATGTTACCATCATTGTCAACTCTGTTACTGTCTATTGTCATCGTTATTATCATTTGACTGATTATTTGCAAATTTAAATATACAGACTGCTGCTTTTATTATTATTTCAGGGTATAGTTTGTCCACATGGACTGGAGTTTTGCATGACATTCTTAAAACCATTAAAATGATCTTTAAAGTAGATTTATGATGATAATTTTCTTGTCCTTGTCCTTAGTAACATAATTGAAAAACTCACCAGGGAAAATGTTTTAGTGATGTATTTAATGATTAAGCTTTGCTTAACTAGTTACACTGACAAAATATATAAACTGAAATTATTAGTTGATTTATTGAGAAAGCATGTAGTTTTTGCTCTTTTTTGCTGATGTGAAATGTACCCTAAACAATAGAATGACTCACCTAGCTAATGTTAACACCTTATTGTAAAGTCTTACCATTCTTCTGTTACATAACAATAATGTTTCATATATTAACATTAACTACATTAGTTAACATGAACAATACTTCTGCAGCCTTTATTAATCTTAGATAATATTATTATAGTAAATTACTTGTGTTATTACACTTGTATCTGTTATGATGCTCATTTTTTGCTAATGCATTAATTAATATTATCAAACGGGACTATTGTAAAGTGTTTTTCTTACATTTTCAAGCATAATTTCCTGAATAAAGTAACTGTGTTGTAAAATGATTTAACGAGATTTGACCAATGATTTGATATTCCTAATGATTTCAACATGACATTTATAATGTTATCTGCAGTAATGTTCATCATAACTCAAAGTTTGTCCGTCTAGTTATAGTTATTCAGCCAAACCTGGGAATGCTGACAGATCCGGCATGTTGTAAGACCTTCCCAATGTGCTTAGCACAACAAGATCCAGCAATCCCATCAGCGCCGCCTCATCTGTCACCACTGATTCACGACTGATACACACCATTTAGCTTCATCTCATTATTGGCTTCGTTAAGAGCTCAGAGCATATGCACGTATATCTCAGCTGATGAGAATCTCAATCAGTGCTCCGAATGCAATGAGGCAACAAGTGATAAGTTATCTAAAAGTTATGCGTGCAGAAGTTTTGGTTGGAGCGGCAGATTTTTCGCTCAATTGGTTTCTTTTTCCGCCAAGTTGCATTGGGTAACATCTCACAAATAAAACAACTGACTTCAAGCACAACTATGCAATATGCTTACAAAATCTTGAACAAATTTTTAATGTTTTTAAGGGTGAAGATATCAGTTTTCCTTGTCCGGACATCACTTTTGGCCACTGCTGAATATACACTACAATTCAAAGTCTGGAAATACTAATAATTTTTGTGTTTTTGAAAGAAATTGTCATGTTTATTCACCTCAGATGCATTAAATAGATCAAAAAGAAAAGTATTATTTCTATTTCAAATAAATGTATATTATTCAAATTCTCTGTCCATCTCATTGACATCTTTGGTATTCTAGCAGTCAGTATATATTATTGCTATTATTTTAGTTTTTTTGTTTGTTTCTGAAATGACACGTTTTTGCTTTGCTTTAGGCGAGGTCAAAAACAAACAAACAATCAG
The DNA here is from genome assembly GCF_019924925.1 of Ctenopharyngodon idella. Classification (NCBI taxonomy): domain Eukaryota; kingdom Metazoa; phylum Chordata; class Actinopteri; order Cypriniformes; family Xenocyprididae; genus Ctenopharyngodon; species Ctenopharyngodon idella. The sequence continues at coordinate 42,080,613 of NC_067224.1, forward strand.
AACGATCACTCTATTTGTGTAGGACTGCTCACTTTGAGTTGTTAATTTGTCTCTTTTCGTTCTGTAACCTCATTATACCGAGGACCTGTTTGCCGAGGGTTCACGGTCTCGCTCAGCGTCGCTCTCGTGTCCTTCAGCCGCAGTTGTGCTGTATCGAGCAGTTTTTGTGTTTTGCTGCTCGTTTAAAAGGCCAGACGTGTGTTTTATCCTTTAGAGGACAGATGAAAAGACGTATGCTCACCATGGGAATGGTTTGAAATGATAAATGTGTGTACAGTTTCCTCTCCTGCCCACACACACACACACGCACACACGCACACACACACACACACACACACACACACACACAGACACACACACACACACACTTACTGTGTTTAATTATCTTTCCAGAATGGCACAATAACAGCTCCTTCACTGCAAAAATTACTTAAAGAGGTCATGACATGGATTTTTATTTTAATTATTTTAATTTTCATTGAGGTTCACTTAGGTTTTTTGCACGTTAAGCGATTGAATGCCTGTGGGCGGGGCCTATGGTACCAGTGGGCGGGGCCTATGGAGCGCTGATGTAAAATCTCGTTGATGTTTTGCTCTGGAGGCGGTCATATGCAAATTTATTTTCCAGAATGCACACTTCAGAAGTAGTGTGTCATCCAGGTACTTTTTGCCCACTCTTTTATGAGCACTGTGAATTCTTCTCACATACTGTTTTTCACCTACTATATAGTAGGGTAGCATGTGATTTCGGCTGCAGCCTGTGTGTGTTGTCACTGTTGAATTCTGGGTAAAGACCCTGGAGTGAGTTCCAGGCCACTGAAGAGGGTGTGAAGCCATATTGTGAGAGTAATTGTGCACAGCAGTGATATTCCCCGAGTGTGTCTTGATGAGATCAGCAGTACGGAGGGGTTTGTGGGAGGTTTAAAGGCTGAGAGGTTTTTATGGCGGTGTGTCGGTGACCTCGAGAACTGAAAAAGAGGAAATGTTCAGGTCGGCGGTCACTCGTTTGAGGTGGAGGGAGATGACTGCACTGCTGTTATAAAGTGACTTTCCTGCTGCTCTTTTAAACAGTGACCTGCTTCTGTGGCGTCCATCTTTAATGACCTAATGTCATGTGTTCATTCCAGTCCACTTATATCAGAGACATTAATTAGATGGGAATCTAAAGCGCTTTTCCACCATCGGGCCAAACCGTTCTCGTTGCTTAACCAACCGTACTGAGAAATTTGGGCTGAGAACGGTTTGTAATCTAATCAAACTCAGGTGGAAATATAACTTGTTTCTTAACATTCTCAGATCCGTTCAGCTCGACGGTGGAAAAGCGGCTTTAGATTCCCATCTAATGAATGTTTTCGATATAATTGGACTGGAATGGACACATGATATTTGGTCATTAAAGATGAACGTCACAGAAGCCGAAACATTAATTAAAATGTTTTGTTTATTATATATATTTTTAATATATAAAATGTGTATAATGTATATTTTTATGTATATGTATTAAATAATTAAATATTCAAAATGTTTGTATGTCTTGCCGTAAAAAACTTGCCCATAGGGATAAAATAAATTTCAAGTTAATTACTAAAACTATTACAAAAATCTTTTATAAAAATCTATTTTTGAATATTTTAAATAATATTTTTAGGGACAAAATAAAGTTTGTTACTTTAAAATTATTTTTAAATTATAAAAAAAACATCTATTATTTATTTATTTTATATACTCATTTTTTGATACTAATTATTATTAATTTATTAAATTATTTATTTATTATTTAATTTAAAAAAAAAAAAAATAATAATTTTTATTTTTTTTATTGTCTGTAAATTATTTTGTTTGTATATGTTGCTGTAAAAGCCATTTGCCCCATAGGAACAAAATAAAGTTTGTTACTTTAAAATTATTTTTATATAATTCAAAAATTATCTATTGTTAATAATAATTAATTTATTGTATCAATTGTGTAAATAATTTATTGTATGGAGCAGGATTCTTAAGAAAATAGCAAGCTTACACGAACAAACCATTAATAAAATAGTGCAGACAGAATATGAGAATGTCTAAAATGAACAGTGCAGAATAAATGATTTCTGAATAAATTAAGGCAGTCTCTAAACAAACAAGTAATTAAGAAGATGGAGACTGAATGCGTCAGTAATAGTGCTTTTTAATGCTTATATGAGATGAGACGAATCTAAATTGTCCCTCCGATTGTGTCGGTCTGTGGATGGTGTCTCGCTGACAGGGTTCAGAGGATTCTTGAATTATTCATCCGAGTATTTTGGTATTTGGAGGTTCAGAGTGTATGAATATTTCTAGTCTGTTTCTCTCTCACAGCAGCACATTTCTGATCGCTTCAACTCTTGGAGAAATATCGTCCAGAAACCAAAAATATCAAACCTTGAGTGCGTTTGTGTCTGAATGTGAATGTCGTCGTAATGAAACCTCAGTGTATTTTGGGCAAATGATGACTGAACTTTGTTTTTGGGTGAAATGATCCTCCTGACAGCTTCACTAGAGGGAGCTGTTGAACTCATTATGTAACTCATCACTATTCGCCTCTTTTTAAGCATATAAACTCAAGCCCATAAACTCAAGCCCATCTCTGTCTTTACATGTAAACATACGAGGAGACCTCCGGTTCAGACTCTGGATGTGTAATCGGCTCTAATCGTGCCGTGAGAGTGATGCAGTGTGTTTTTCATTGGTTCTGACAGAGTGTTTGATGAAGACTCGTCTAACACAATGACACACACCTATAATTAAGTATGTTACACAGAGTCTGTGCCAAGAGAGCGATATAATCTACTTAAGAGCCTCAGCCAGAGAAACAGCAGGGAAAGTTCTGGATCACGGCCAGCGTGTGTCTCAGAGACGAGAGCAAACACAAATGAAACATCAGATGCTGGGTGTTAAAGAGACAGTGCTCCTAAAAAACAAACAGGTTTTTCAGACAGATGTGTATAGTCCCGCTGTAAACTCACAGCATTAAGGGCAGTGATGGGAATAATGGCGTTATAAATAAACGCCGTTACTTTTTTCAGTAACGAGTAATCAAACGAATTACTTTTTCCCCGTTACAACGCTGTTACCGTTACTGACAAAAAAATGCTGCGTTACTATAATTGAGCTGAGTACCAGAATACCCTTTGTGACATGCTGGATCAAAAATATGTGAAAAGTTTTTCTAGCCGACTAGTAGTTATTCATTTATGCCATTAGTTGACTTTTCAAGCTTTCTATAGATATATTTCTCATGTCTGTGAGGCAAGCAGCCGCTGAGTTCTGGTTCATTTAGACGCACTCCAGTTCACGTGCAAATGATCGCGCCGGCGCCTCCATGTCATGATTATGTTGTCTGTTATATTTGCTTCTTATTTATTAAATCCAGGCAATTGGTTGATGAAACATTGATTAAAATTAAGATACAATTTTTACAAAACGAAATTCACTTTAAAGAAAGGCTTTCTACAAAACAAAACTTAATGAAGTGGTCAAAATCATGTCTGACCCACTCCATGTCTCCCGATACATTGCGCATCTTATGATGTATTTATGATCAAGCATAATTTATTTTTAGACTTATATTTAATATTGGGGGCATCCAAGTTATTTGACATATTATTTTTTTTTAAAAAGTAACACAATAGTTACTTTCCCTGGTAATTAGTTACTTTTATAATGATGTAACTCAGTTACTATTTGTGAGAAGTAACTAGTAACTATAACTAATTACTTTTTTAAAGTAACGTGCCCAACACTGATTAAAGGTGCAGTATGCGATTTCTCAAAATCGTTGTTGAACACGGTTGATATTTGAAATCAACCCAAACAAACACATCCCTCCCTTCATTTCTCTGCCTCCAAAAGGCACGAACACGCAATGCAAGAGTGTCTCTTTTATCACAGCAGAAGCAAAGCTAAATAATGCTTTGCGAAGATGATGAGCAAATTACTTTTTTTTTTTTATGTCTCTCGGCCATCTCTCTTTCTACAGTCTTCCTTCAGATCTCCCTCTTGCTCACTCTCTCCTCCCTTATCATGAGTGGACATGCCCCCTACCGCTGATTGGCTCACACTCTTTCCTCCCTTAACATGAGTGGACACACCCCCTACTGCTGATTTGCTCACTCTCTCTCCTCCCCTATCATGAGGACACACCCCCTACTGCTGATTGTCTCTCCTCCCCTATAACGAGTGGACACGCTCCCTACTGCTGATTGGCTCACTCTCTCCGCCCCCATCATGAGTGGACACGCCCCCTACTGCTGATTGGCTCTCACTCTCCTCCCCCTTCATGAGGACACACCCCCTACTGCTGATTGGCTCACTCTCCCCTATCATGTGTGGACACGCCCCCTACTGCTGATTAGCTACAAGTATGTTGTGCTGTTCGGTCTGATCCACTTTCAACAGCGTTTTTAAAAAATCACTTACTGCACCTTTAATTTGGTCAGTTGACCAGTCAGGATTAGAAAAACGACATGAAATACATCTTAAAATAGAAATCATTTTATATAGTATATATAAATATATATATAATATACCTTTTTTTTAGCATTTTGTCCAATGTAAATCTTATGCCATCAAAATTAAAAACTATATGAAATACACTTTGAAATAGAAATTATTTTATCAGCCATATATGTCTCTCATTCCTTTTTTAGCATCTTGTTTGATGAGCGCCACATTTTAAGAATGAGAAGTTAAATATAATGTGTATGTATAATTAATATTATAACTTTATTTATTTAGTGTTCCATGTTTTTTATACACATTTTTATTATTTAAATTTTTTTCTAGTTACACTCAGTTCTAGTCTTTTCTACGAAGTTTGATTCCTCCACAGAATAAAAACTAAAAAAGCTAATTGAGACTTTTTTTTATCTCAATTCTGACTTTTTTTCCCCTCAGAATTGAGAATTTTTTAATAAATAAAGTCCAAATTGAGGAATATAAACTCACAGTTCAGAGATTGTGAGAGAAAAAGTTGCAGTTGTCTTTTTGTTATGTGGAGAATCATGCTTACATGCTTGTGTGAGTATAACTGTTAAAATGATTTTTGTTATTTAGAAAATCCTTTGGCTGTTATCCCAAACAACTGGAAAAATAATAGAAATGAGTTGGTCAGAAAGCTTCTGAGAGCAGAGCTGCATTAGAGTGAGGGAGTGAAGCGGAGTGACTGATCATATTCCAGCCGAGGGGAATCTGACGGGCTGAAACGGCCCTGAAGGAGTCACACACACACACACACACATGTGTGTAAAACACTCCTCCTGCGGCCCCATGCAGCTGTGAGGCCCTGAGGAGGTCTCTCTCTCTCTCTCTCTCTCTCTCTCTCTCTCTCCCGCCCTCCCTCGCTCTCTGTGTGTGTGAATCAGAGCGGTGCAGAGCTGCTGCCGGGAGTCTCCGGCTGGCTGGCGGAATGTGCGGAGTGGCGCACCGGTGCTCTGTGTGGATTTAACCGTCTCACGTTTGGATTACCATTGGGATTGCTTTGGGAATATTGCCGGATCGTGCTTGTGAAATCGAGGATGAGCTGTCAGCAGCGCGTGTGGATTACAGAAGCAGGAGGAACCTGAGAGGGGACGCGTTTCTCGTCGACCTCGGGCGTCTGCCGACCGTCTCCAGCTCACGCTGGAATACCGTGATTAGCTCCAGGAGTTTAGGGACCATGAACTCCGGAGTGGCTGTGAACGCTGGCAGGGAACCGGTGGCCGAGGGAAGTGAGGTAAGACGCTGGTCTGACTGCGGCGCATGGCTCTAAAACGATGTGTGTGTCGTCTGACCGACACACACACACACACTCCGCTCACACTGGGAAAGACTTTTGACGTTGTTAAACTTGTTTGAGATCTTCAGAGGAGCGTTGCAGTGTTTCATCTTCGTGCACCAGATCTTCTCACATGTTAACTTCAGGGTCCGATCGTATTGGAACGCCCTCCTACACCAGATATATGACTGCTGAAATCATGTCACACGCGCTTGTTTCAAACTTTCCTATTCACAGAATCTAGTGTGCAGAGATGCAGTTAAATCTGCATTGAAATAATTAGGAAATGTTGTCAAGAAAATGAAAATAAAGTGAAAAGTGCAAAATATATTAATACACATTTAAATTTTTCTAAGGTCTTTTCTGAGTGAAATTACAATGTCAATTATAAATTACTTTTTTATTTTGAAAATAGTTATGCCATCAAAATGAAAAACTACATGAAAAACACCTTGAAATAGAAATGATTTTGTCAGCTATATATGCCTCTCGCTGTTTTTTCAGCATCTTACGCCATGAGCACCACATTTTTATTTTATTTATTGGGCTCCATGTTTTTTAATACACATTTTTATATTCAGTCTATTTTACTAGAACGCTCAGTTCTAAAGTCTTTCATTGGATGGACTCCTTATAAATCATTATAAATTACTATTATTGAACCAAATCATTCTGATGACAGACTTTGACGTTTCAGAACCACCAAACCAACATTTGAGATGCTGCGATGTGATTGGTCCGCTGGTTTGTCCAGTTATGCACATCTCGGCATTTCCATCCATCATTTTTTTTATGCAATATCCCAAAATGTGCATAAAGATAGGTGGATGGAAACATAGCTACTGACATCTTGAGTGGACGCAAAAGAAAAATACATTTTCCATCTTGTCGTGTGTGTTATGAGCTGCTGTTGTTGCCGTCGTTTGAGTTTCAGGGATGTAAGTGAGTCCTGTTTTCCTCGTGCCACATGTCGCCAGAGCGCTTGATCCAACACCAAACGACACTTATTAGGGAACACCTTTGATTTGGACCTGCTAGCGTAACATTTTAATTGTCCAAACACGTGTTTTTCTGAAATGTGCTGCTCCGAACAGCTGCTGCTTGTCAAGGAACGCTGTTTTATGGCCGAGGGAATAAAGGCTTACATTTAAGGATGTTTACAGATGTTTCCGCTCACATTGATCAGGGATTGTTCTTGAAGTGAGGAGTCTTAGAGCACTTCAGCAGCGTCTCTGGGGGTTTTACCTGCTAAATGATGGCTTACTGCATGTGCGTTGTTGACTGGGACAGAAATAATTGTGAACTGTCCATCAGTTTGTACAAAATTAAATGGAAGTCTCAAGGTCAAATCCTGGAGAATCATACTGTTTGTATATTCTTAAGAGACCGAGTGAAATGGCAGATGTCATTGAATTTATTTTAGCCAATTGAATCATTTTATTTATTTATTTTTAAAAATGAGTTTGATTTATTTTTCATTATTTTTTTTCATTTTTATTATTTAGTTATATTTTTTTAATAAATTTTTTTTTTTTAGTTTCCCGTCAAACTCCCCAGACTAAGCAAGTAATTTAACCATTCATTTACTAATTTAGTCATTATTTATTTTTTAAAAATAGTTTTATTTATTTTTCATTAATTTATTCCATTTCTACTATTTAGTTACATTTAATTTTATTATTTATTTAATTTTATTCTTTTATTTTTAGTTTCCCGTGAAACTCCCCAGCCTAAGCAAGTAATTTAACCATTCATTTACCAATTTATTTATTTATTTATTTATTTATTTATAAATTAGTTTTATTTATTTTTTTATTAATTTATTCTGTTTTTATTATTTGGTTATATTTAATTTTTTTTACTTTTTTAGTTTTACTCCCCAGACTAAGCAAGTAATTAAACCATTCATTTACTAATTTAGTCATTTATTTATTTTTAAAAATTAGTTTTATTTATTTTTCATTAATTTATCCCATTTTTATTATTTAGTTATATTTAATTTTATTATTTATTTAATTTTATTCTTTTATTTTTAGTTTCCTGTGAAACTCCCCAGACTAAGCAGGTAGTTTAACCATTCATTTACCATTTTAGTAATTTTAGTTGGCCAAACGCTGTGATAGTTGCATGTTTTGCAGTTTATTGCTGTAGCGAAGTATTTCTCATTTTTATTTCATGTAGTTGACTAATGTTAATAATTGGAACTTTATAGTAAAGTGTCCTTAAGATTAAAGTGAGTGTTGTGCTTGGCAGGTTTTAGGATGACAGGAATCTCTCTGTTCTCACGCTGGACGGCCGGAGACGTGAGACAGACTGTCTTTATATCTGTCCTCCCTGCAGGCAGACGGCCAGAGTAAGAGCGTTGTTTGATAAGCACAGGGCCGCTGTCTATTTTTATCTCTGCTGTGCCTCTTCACTCTGATTTAGTGCCGTGTTCAGGTCTGGAGCTGTAGTGTACGTCGCTAAAAAGGCACTTTAGATGAGAGGATATCTGAACACTCGTCGTGCGGCTGTAGGGTCAGCAGTGAGACAGACGGAGGACTGACTCCAGAGGCCCGTAACAGAACCCGCAGAAGTGCTGACTGACCCTGACTGACCCTGACTGACCCTTCATCTCTACTATCTCAACTCGTACTGAGATGAAACACCTTGACTTACAGAAACAGACACTGGAGCACATGGTGAACGAGACTTTTTGATGCATATGTCAAAATATTTTTGCAATTATTAATGCATTAATAATGTATTATTATTATTATTTTAAATGCTATATTATTATTATTATTATTGCAAAATTCTTATTATTTTTGTTATTGTTATTAATAAAATATAATTCTAAAAAGCTATAATCATTATTATTATACATTTTTTTTTAAATAATTTTTTTATTATTAATATTGAAAATTACAAAATGTTACAATAAATTCCTATGATAATGATATTGTTTTTATTATTAGTAGTATTAGTATTATTGTACATATTGTTTTAAGTAAAAGCTGATTTATTATTATTTTTATTATTATTATTATTATTATTATTATTATAAATGTCATATTATGCTTATATTATTATTAAAACATAATTACAAAAAGCTGTAATAATTTATTAATATTATAAATATTATTTTAAATAAATGCATTATTATTATTATTATTATTATTATTATTATTAAAAATAGCAAAATAAAGCTATAATAATTTGTTATTATTAATAATATTATTGTACATATTGTTTTAAGTAAATACTGTATTATTATTATTATTATTAATAATAATAATAAAATATAATTACAAACGCTTTATTTTTATTAAATTGCTTTAAAGAAATGCATTATTATTAAAATTACAAAATAAAGCTATAATAATAATTTATTTTGTTATTAGTAGTAGTATTAAACATTAAGTAAATGCTGTATATTATTATTATTATTATTATTATTATTATCATGATTAAAACTGCTATATTATTAATGCTTTATTATTTTTAAAGAATCACATTAAAAGAATTACAAAAAGCTGTAATAATTTATTGTTGTAAATATTGTTTTAAAGAAATGCTTTATTATTGTTAGTAGAATTATTGTACAAATTGTTTTAAGTAAATTATGTAATATTATTATTATCAGCTTTAATATCTGTTATATCTGTTGTCATTATTATTTTTAAATATAATTACAAAAACTATAATAGTAAAACATTATTTTTTATTATTATTAAAAAATAATTATAAAAAGATAGTTATTATTATTTTAAATGCTTTTTTAAATAAATATTAAATTAAATAAAATTATATATATAAATTATATATATATATATATATAATTTTTTTTTTAATTATTTTAAATGATATTTTTAAAATAATAATAATATTATTATTATTATTATTAGTATTAGTATTATTACTGTTATGAATAGTTTTAAATAAATGCTGTATTTTTATTATTAATGTGTTATTAAAGGTAATAAGAGAGATTAGCTTGGACTGACGTGTAAAAGCTCATTGTTTCTGTCCGTCTCTCGGGATCTGAGAGTCTGTCAGAAGCGGATCTTTCCTCCATCCACATGCCGTGTCACTCCGTCTCTTTCTCAGCACAGCATCTCTGAGCTGTAGTTCAGGCTCCTAATGTCCCCAGATTTACCGGCGCCTCCTCAGCCTGACGGACGGCGGGGGGTAAAGCTCGCGCTCCATCACGGCTGATGCGGTCGTTCAGTAGAGACGCGGCTCGTAAAGCCCTCGGCGCTCTGATCGATGTGATGGGAGATTGTGAAAGCAGAAGGAGAGAGCTTGTGTTGTGACGGCCGCTGTGATTTATGACACCTCTGTAGGGAAGACAAACTCACTCGAGAGGAAAACGCCGTCCCCGCCGCGATTTACAGGCCCTCCGCTCAAGAAGCCTTGAACAATGAGCCAGTGTAGATATGACACCGGCTTTTATTTTATACAAATTTACAGCATGCTTTATTAAACCCGCGGGGATGGTAAATCCACAGTGTTTTATTGGGTTTGTTTGTCTGGAGAAGGAAGGCGCACAGCAGCTCATTAGTTAATAACATTAATGAATTGATGACGTTTACCTGTGTGGAATTTATGCTTTTGATCCTCGGCTGTTTAGATAGCATAGTCAAAGTCTGGTGTCACTTTTCCACGCTTTTGTCTTTTTGATATATATATATGAAGATTATATTGACTAATTGATGTCAGTTAGACATTTTCGTGTCATTTATACATGAAGTTTGGTTCATAATGCTCAGATCATGCTGGTGTAACACAGCAGCCGAAGAGCTTCGCAAAGAAATCCTGCTGGAAATTCATTTAAATATTGATCAGATGTCAGATGGGTTCAGGAGTCAGCTGAGAGACGATTCTGAAGATGTTTGACGCGTGAGTGTGCTGATGTTTAAATGATGAACTCGTGGTAGTAATATTGATGTATGATTTCACATGCTGCTGTTTCCGTCAGGATGGACGTGAAGCTCTAGCGGGTGACGACAAGAGCTTTTTTCATGCATTGTTCATGTTGTGAAGGCATGACTGTGCAGTTGCTAAGAAGTTCTGGGTGGTTGCTAGGTGGTTTGCTTTCTGGCACACAGCTGGACTAGTTTACAATAGATTTTATGGAAGTTTTGACATTTTTATCAGAGGTTAGACACATATGGGCCATTCTACACGTCTTGAAACAATTATTTTTCCACAAATTTTGTATGTATGAAAATTGTATAATATCCAAGGTATACATTAGTTAATTCTCATATTGTATTTTCAGAAAATTTTGGAATATTTTTCCTCTCCCCAAATTTGTCACTACCGAAACACAATAATAAATAATTTAATAAGAAGGGTCACATTGACCTATTAAGATTTTCTACCTTTTAAATATATTTTTTGCTATTTTTTTAAAAAAAGTTTTCACAGGTAAATCAATAACAATTACAATTTAAACAATATTTCAAGTGTAATTTATGAGATTTGTTGTATTTTGAATCCAATCTTTCTTTGTAAAATTCATAAAGTTTATCAAACTGATTTCAAAGTGAAGAATTCATTAGTTTGAATAAACATTGAACCAAACACTATAATAACATCTTCGTTGATCATTCAATATACTTTATTTTTGACAAAACATCCCATGTTTCGGTCGTGACTGCACAGTTTCGGTAGTGACAGTAATGTGTCGGTAGTGACCACATCACATGACAGGATTTTAACTCTCATATTAAAAAATATTAAAATACTAATGATTTGCATAACTGTACTAAAATTGTGTTTATATCCCCCAAATAAATGTGTTCCTTTGGTCACTACCAAAACAATGATGACATGTTTCAGTCGTGACTGTTTCGGTAGCGACAATTTTAGATAGTTTTGAGCCGTTTAAAGATGTTAATCAGCACATGGTTAGCTAGCACAGTTCTGAACAGTTAAACACACATATAAACTACATTTTATGGAATAACACCCAAAAAAGTTTGCTTAATTGCAGAAAAAGGGTGTTCGGTAGTGACGTTCCTTAAAGTTACACACAGATTTTCAGACTTTTGAACACATTTAACTCAAATGTCTCTATCTACTCTGATGATACTTAGGTTTTCCCCAGAAGACAAAATAAGTGCAATTTACCCTGATCTTCAAATTCAAAAAGTTTTCATCTTAATACATGGTATGTCCTTCTGGAGCATCAGTGAATGTTTTCACCTACTTTGTTGAATGTAGTTTTATCACCATCTAAGAGTCCAATAAACCAGATCTGGCAGAACCATTTTTGAGTCTGTTCAGTTTGCTTATGGTTGCGTTTCATTTTGTAATGTGTTGGAATAATTGGTGCTGTTGTGGATTTTAAGAGTCGTAATTGATTTCAGAGAAACGGTCTGCTTCTAGTCAGCACTGATCTGTTTGTCCTGATTGTGTATTAGTTTTGTTTAAAAACAGCATTTCCTTTTCATCTGGATGCTCTTTCCTGACTCTTTCTTTGTCTGTTTCTCTCTCTCTCAACCTCAAACCTCTTCTATTTATAACATTAAAGTCTGATGGTCTAAAAGCCCTGACGTGTGTGTGTGTGTGTGTGTGTGTGTGTGTGTGTGTGTGTGTGTGTGTGTGCGTGACTCTGAGGCCTCTGAGCGAGTGTGTACAGAGATAATTCACCTTTCACAGACCATTAAGCTGGAAAACGAACGTGTGAGCACCTCAAGTACCCTTCACCCCCTTCAGTCAAAATAAACAGAGTATTTACACTGCAGCCTCAGCTCATAAAAGCACCTCTGAAGACAAAACGCCCTTTATTTCTGTTCTGATGTCGTGTTTTCAGATGGACGTTTGTGTCTCGGGTTTCATAGGGGAATATTTTTTGGGTTTTTTTAACCTACTTGGAGAAAGAGGTCTAAAAAAAATCTCTATTTTCTGTCAATAATCATAATTAGATGATATTTTGCTTGCTACGTTGATATTTCTAACCAAAGATGTGATACTTTAAATACGAAACTAAAACCACCAGTAGGTGGCAGCTTAATGAGTGAGTCATTCATTCAACCGATTCATTTAAACAGCTCATTCATTCTGAAGCAAGTGACTCCAATTCGCATACGATCCGTCCTAAATAGTATTTGAAATTAGAATTAGTGTGTCCCAAATCATAGTATGTTGAAATGAGTATTCCGAAGGTACCCGGATGGTCTACTGTTCCTGGTTAGAATTCGAAGTGCAGATCTGTTCACGCTCTAATAAAACAGCTAATGTTGCCTACAACCCATTGTGAGTTACAACTACAAACGCGAATAAAAAGTGTTAAAAACAACAAACATGGCGGATGTGTGTGACCGACGGTTAAGTACACTAAAAAATGCTGGGTTAAAACAACCCAAGTTGGGTTGAAAATGGACAAACCCAGCGATTGGGTTGTTTTAACCCTGCAACTACCCAGCATGTTGGGCAAACATTTAACCCAATCGCTGGATTAAAACAACCCATTCGCTGGGTTTGTCCATTTTCAACCCAACAATTACTGAATTAATTAATCTTTTGAAGGAATCGGGTAAGTGATTGATTCAGTGACTCATTTACAAAGAATAAATCAGTATCGGCTCACTCATTAAGCTGCCATCTACTGGCAGTTTTAGTTTCATATTTAAAGTATTTCTTTGTTTATTTAAGCAATAGGGTAAGTGTACCCATTAAGCCCATGTACCCTTTAAGCCCACTTTCAACTCTGAAATCAAATTAAAAAAAGTGAAAATTATATTTTATGCTGGCCATTATTTTAACAAATCCAGTGATTTGTTACTTAACTGACATTTTTTTTTGCATACTAATCACAATGTTGTCAATGTCAGTGTTGAGTTAGCCCCACTCATGGGCATGCTGTCTAAGGGTACCCCGTACAAAGACACCCAAAAACTTTGGTCTTTCGGTACCCTTCAGAAATCAACACATTTCTGCACTTTTCAGCCATTTCTTTGGAGAGTACACTGATATTACGTCAAATAAGAGATAAATGTATTGTTTTTCGTCTATGAATAAATAGTATTTTATCATTTTATATCGTTTTTCTTTAAATGGAAAGATGAGTTTTATTAGCTTGCGCACAAAGCTAATCTCAAGGTCAAACCATTAGCCTTACTGAAAGATGGACTGCCAAAGAATTAAGCATGTGAACTACAAACAATGAATGATTTGTCATTCATTTTACACTAATTTACAAATAAATACATCTTAAATTGTTTTGTAGAACAGATTATTTTCATGAATTAACTTTTTTTTTCTTTCTTTTTTTTTTCTTTAAATGGTACAGCGCCACAAAATGCATGCAAACTGTAGCCAACACAAGCTAAACTTAAATGAATAAATCTTAACATTTCTCAATGTGGGCACAATAAAAATTACTATGATGCTTAGTCCACATTATATTTGAGCTCCATGCATGTCTTTGTAAACATATCTTACATTTTTAAAGGAAAACAATGTATTTTTTCACCATTACTCACTGTGGAACCATTTAAGCCCACCTTATGTGTTTCAATGAGAAATCCCTCTAATTACAAACTTTGATCAATTTTCTGAGTGAAAATGTTTAATGATAACATTTCTTTGTGTACTTTTACCTACCTTAACTTACTTACAACTTTAATTTACAACTATATTTATATAGGCCTACAAATTACACACATTAATTCAATTGAGATGGAGCCAAGTTCTAGAAAATCGCAACTTTTCATTTTCCGTCGGTCTTAGTACACGATGTAACTACAGAAGAGTCAAGTTTTAAATAGGAAAAATATCAACTCTTTGGTCATTTTTGAGCGAGATGCTAACGGTCTAATCAGATTCAATGAACTATGCTAAGCTATGCTAAAAGTGGTACCGCCAGACCCGGAGATCGGCTGAATGGATTCGAAAATGGTAAAACTCAACTGTTTAACTCTAGGGGAGCTGGAAAATGAGCCTATTTTCAAAAAAAGTGGAGTGTTCCTTTAAGGCTCCAGACCACCAGCTTGAACCCCCAGCCAGTAACACCTACCCATCCCACCCAGGGCTCTAATCAAACATTAGTAAAAGGATTTTTTTGAATACTTCCATCTCACTGAATAAACTTATTGAAGTTTTACTTTTTTAAAATCAATACATTTTTATACTTTGTGAATCAATCATGACATGCAGGCTTAAATGGTGCCAAAGTACCAATTAAGCCCATGTCAGACTTCTAACATTATTCATAAAATATCTTAAATTTATATTCTAAAATGTACATCAACTAATTAATACATTTTCAAATGAGAGATAAATCTTGCGTTTTAACAAATTATTTTTCTTATAAACCATGTCAATATCCATAAAAAACACCTACATTTAGATTTTGGTGGGCTTAATGGGTACACTTCCCCTATCACACGAGCAACCTTTCTGCTTTTCCCAAATATCAGCATGACTGCAAACGTGATATTGATTTTATAAGAAGCTGATATTGTGAGTTACATTTTTGACACAATATTGTCTGTTTTTGCTCTGTTTCACCAATGAAATTAATTCCAAATAGCCACATCAGAACTATTGGTGTTTTGTTACTGAATTAATCAACGTTTTGCAGGAATCAGGTGAGTAATTGATTCAGCGACTTGTTTACAAAGAATGAATCTGCTGTTTGAACGAATCGGTGTAGACTCACTCTTTAAGCTACCACCTACTGGCGGTTTTAGTTTCATATAAAGTATAATTTCTTTGTTTAGTTAAGCAATATCACATGAGCATGATTGCAAATATGATAATGATTTTATAAGAAGTTGAGAAGTTAATATTGTGAGTTACATTTTTGACACAATATTGTCTGTTTTTGATCTATTTCGTCAATGAAAATAGTTCCAAAAAAGCCACATCAACACAGCAAAATCCCCAGAGTTAAATCAACTCTGCTCAGAGTACATATGGTCCCTCTCTATATAGTGTTAAAGTAACACTGAAGCAGAGTTAAAGTTAATGAGATAATTAAGTGATGATTGAGCATTAGTGATGAACACCTGTTGTTAACAAGCAGAATCACTGAAGAGAAACACAAGAACTACAACTGACTTCCAGCCACAGCCTAAAATGAACTCAACTGAAGACAAAAGACATTAAATCTCTCAAGATCTGATTAAACAACTCCACAAACAGCATGTTATCTCATTAACTTTAACTCTGCTTCAGTGTTATTTTAACTCTGTGTAGAGAGGGACCGTATGTTCTCTGAGCAGAGTTGATTTAACTCTGGGGATTTTGCTGTGCAGAACCATTGGTGTTTTGTTACTGAATTAATCAATGTTTTGAAGGAATTGGGTTAGTGATTGATTCAGTGACTCATTTATAAAGAATGAATCCACTGTTTGAATGAATCAGTATAGACTCACTCATTAAGCTGCCACCTACTGATGGTTTTAGTTTCATATTTAAAGTATCATTTCTTTGTTTTGAAACATCAAAGTATCCCAGAAAATATCAAGATATTATTTGTTTTCAATCTCATACACCCCTATTATAAAATTATTTTTATTATATGTCAGTTGTGCACACTTCGATGTAAATTGTAATTGTGTACATCATGTTTACTGTGTATTTTCTGTATGAAACTGCACTGTTTTAACTATCTTCAGTTCGCCTCTGTCAAAGTAATTTGGTTTGACCAGTTTTTAGGAAGGGACAGTGTATCCTGTGATCACTGACGGTATCTTTGGTGTTATTTCAGTGTGAAGTTAGTAGTCAGGCATGTGTAAGATCATTGCTCAGTCATGTGATTCTCCAGCACCTGATTTTTATGTAACTCTTATATCTGGCAGTATGTGGATATTATGGAGCAGTTTGTGCCTCATAATGTTTTGAGAGTAATGCTGTTATACAGTGTGTTAGTTTAGTTTTATGTGCGTTTGATGTGTTGAGTGTCCAGCTGTTAATGAGGTTTGAGCTGCTTCGCCATGTTTATTTATGAACACCGACTTTGTGTTTCTCATTAATGGGAAAAGCTTTGCCATTCCTGTCTGATTAAAAACATGCTTTAGAAGCAAATCAGAGGTAGATCTACTTAACAGGCCTTTGTAGTTACTGATAAATTTGGGTTGAAATGACTCAGAGCTTTGCTCTCGCTCTCGTATTATTTATACAAAGCAAGGCTAATTGGATTCAGAGCTGGCGGTGGTTTGATTTGAATTGGAGATGCAGATGTACTCGCCTAATGAACAGAGAAGACTGGGTTAGAACTGGTTTTGAATGTGTTGTTATTGTTGTCTCTGAGGCGTTTTCCTCGTCGGTGTTTGACCTTGAGCTGATCTGTTCTCCAGTCGGGTGGAGATCCTCTTCCTGATGGGAATCTTCAGAGAGTTTACGTCCTGAAGACATTCCACCAGTGGGAAATGCATGAACGCTCATTCGGCATGATAAGATTTGCTCGAGTCATTCCTATTGCGACGCTGATGATAAAATGTGCGACTCATTTGAACTCTATTGAGAATTTACCACTTTAAAACACTATGGAGAAAATTAAGCATGATCTAAAACAGCCACATGATGAAAAGAGGAGAAAAACGTCATCTTGCACCAACATAAATGAGTTCCAGTTCAAAATGTAGAGGATTTTTCCATATTATATTTTCCAAACACTATGCAAATTTCATACATATTTATAGTGCATCTATAAATATATTTCTGCATCTAGGCCTATAGTTTTAAAAATATAAAATATGCCCCCAACTTTCCACCAACTTTGCATGCGTATATGATACCACAAAATAGCATTTTACAAAAACATCTCATGAAGGAGCATGCACTTTTGCACCAAGATTGTTTTCTTTCAAAAAAACGTCGTCTCTGATGTCCAGCGTGTTGACCTCGGGTCACGGCTTTTGACCTCTGCCTCAGCATGAGTATTTGAGATCTGAGAGATGTTAGTAGCTGCAGGAACACCAGCCTGGAAACTTCACCCTGCGATACATCAATGTTAACAACACACAGGCCAATAAAGTGAATTACCTGCAATTTTGTCTCTAAACAATTCACATTTTTGCAATGCCTTGCCGGGTAAGATTGCGTGTCTGAACGAAAGTGAATCACATGCTTTATAACCCATCTCTGTCATGATGCTGTTGAGGTCTGTTTCTACTGAAGAAACAATGATTTATCGCAGGGTGAAAATCCATGTGTTCTTTCAATTTCAGTTTGTCAGGAAAAATTGCCTTGGAAATGCTTTCTGAGTGTTATGGTCCTGTGTTATTACCCAGATCCCAGGTCAGACATAACAACCCAGTGTTTGGGTAGTTTTTGTGTTACTCAGATCCTGAGTCAGACGTAACAACCCAGTGTTTGGGTAGTTTTTGCGTTACCCAGATCCTAGGTCAGACGTAACAACCCAGTGTTTGGGTAGTTTTTGCGTTACTCAGATCCTGAGTCAGACATAACAACCCAGTGTTTGGGTAGTTTTTGTGTTACTCAGATCCTGAGTCAGACATAACAACCCAGTGTTTGGGTAGTTTTTGTGTCACTCAGATCCTGAGTCAGACATAACAACCCAGTGTTTGGGTAGTTTTTGTGTTACTCAGATCCTGAGTCAGACATAACAACCCAGTGTTTGGGTAGTTTTTGTGTTACCCAGATCCCAGGTCAGACATAACAACCCAGTGTTTGGGTAGTTTTTGTGTTACTCAGATCCTGAGTCAGACGTAACAACCCAGTGTTTGGGTAGTTTTTGTGTTACTCAGATCCTGAGTCAGACATAACAACCCAGTGTTTGGGTAGTTTTTGTGTCACTCAGATCCTGAGTCAGACATAACAACCCAGTGTTTGGGTAGTTTTTGTGTCACTCAGATCCTGGGTCAGACGTAACAACCCAGTGTTTGGGTAGTTTTTGTGTCACTCAGATCCTGAGTCAGACATAACAACCCAGTGTTTGGGTAGTTTTTGTGTCACTCAGATCCTGAGTCAGACGTAACAACCCAGTGTTTGGGTAGTTTTTGCGTTACCCAGATCCTAGGTCAGACATAACAACCCAGTGTTTGGGTAGTTTTTGCGTTACCCAGATCCCAGGTCAGACATAACAACCCAGTGTTTGGGTAGTTTTTGTGTTACCCAGATCCCAGGTCAGACATAACAACCCAGTGTTTGGGTAGTTTTTGTGTTACTCAGATCCTGAGTCAGACGTAACAACCCAGTGTTTGGGTAGTTTTTGTGTTACTCAGATCCTGAGTCAGACATAACAACCCAGTGTTTGGGTAGTTTTTGTGTTACTCAGATCCTGAGTCAGACGTAACAACCCAGTGTTTGGGTAGTTTTTGTGTTACTCAGATCCTGAGTCAGACATAACAACCCAGTGTTTGGGTAGTTTTTGTGTCACTCAGATCCTGGGTCAGACGTAACAACCCAGTGTTTGGGTAGTTTTTGTGTTACTCAGATCCTGAGTCAGACGTAACAACCCAGTGTTTGGGTAGTTTTTGTGTTACTCAGATCCTGAGTCAGACATAACAACCCAGTGTTTGGGTAGTTTTTGTGTCACTCAGATCCTGAGTCAAGACGTAACAACCCAGTGTTTGGGTAGTTTTTGTGTCACTCAGATCCTGGGTCAGACGTAACAACCCAGTGTTTGGGTAGTTTTTGCGTTACCCAGATCCTAGGTCAGACGTAACAACCCAGTGTTTGGGTAGTTTTTGCGTTACTCAGATCCTAGGTCAGACGTAACAACCCAGTGTTTGGGTAGTTTTTGCGTTACTCAGATCCTGAGTCAGACGTAACAACCCAGTGTTTGGGTAGTTTTTGCGTTACTCAGATCCTGAGTCAGACGTAACAACCCAGTGTTTGGGTAGTTTTTGTGTTACTCAGATCCTGGGTCAGACGTAACAACCCAGTGTTTGGGTAGTTTTTGTGTTACCCAGATCCTAGGTCAGACGTAACAACCCAGTGTTTGGGTAGTTTTTGTGTTACTCAGATCCTGGGTCAGACGTAACAACCCAGTGTTTGGGTAGTTTTTGCGTTACTCAGATCCTGAGTCAGACGTAACAACCCAGTGTTTGGGTAGTTTTTGTGTTACTCAGATCCTGAGTCAGACGTAACAACCCAGTGTTTGGGTAGTTTTTGTGTTACTCAGATCCAGGGTCAGACGTAACAACCCAGTGTTTGGGTAGTTTTTGTGTTACCCAGATCCTAGGTCAGACGTAACAACCCAGTGTTTGGGTAGTTTTTGTGTTACTCAGATCCTGGGTCAGACGTAACAACCCAGTGTTTGGGTAGTTTTTGCGTTACCCAGATCCTAGGTCAGACGTAACAACCCAGTGTTTGGGTAGTTTTTGCGTTACCCAGATCCCAGGTCAGACGTAACAACCCAGTGTTTGGGTAGTTTTTGCGTTACCCAGAAAAGGAAAAGGGGAAAATCTACCACAATAATAAATGTCTTTACTGTCACTCTTGATCAGTTTAATGCGTCCTTGATAATTGTTCACCCCAAACTGTTACAATTTAAGCATTGTCCATTAAATAAACCCATATCAGTCGACCACTAGTACACACATTTAAAAGACAGCAGTAAATAACAAAGGTCTCACACAAACACACACTCACGCAGAGACGATCCCTCCCTATCCTGACAGGAAGGAAAGGCCAGCGTAAACAGCTAAAGGAAGCGTCTGTAGTCCACTATAAAAAACTCACAGGACTACGAACAGGCACTTTATATCTGCCGTTAACATTCATATATGAGCGAACCAAGACTCACAGCAGATGGTGATCGGACCTCACGAGAGAGACGTCATATCAGAGTCACAATCAAAGCGGAGCGGTTCAGGAAAGGTATGCAGTGTGTGTGTGTGGGTGTGTGTGTGTGTGTGTGTGTGTGTGTGTGTGTGTGTGTGGGTGGGTGGCAGAAATGATTCCCAGCATTCCTGTCGGAAGGCACAGGCATCTCTGACATGTTGTCAGGCAGCAGGGTAAATTAGCTGTGTGTGTATTCCTGATAAAACACACCGGCTCCTTCTCGTCATGATCCGCAGCAGCTGCAGAGCTCCACTGTACTGACAGACATTTCAAAGTGCCTGTTTTTATTATATAACTGCTTGTTAGTCATTCCCAAATTTAATGTCTTATGTAATATCTCATATTGGCAGGTTGAGACTCATATACAGGGGGGTGTGTGTGTGTGTGTGTTTATTGGCATTTAAATCAGTCGTCACTATTTGGGGTTCTTGGGCACTTTTCGACACTTGACAAATACAATTACAAGAATACAAGAAGCCACTGTATATGTAAATTAAATATATATATTAGCGGACATAAGAAATAGGAGATGTTTTGAGCATTGGTTGTTCAGGTTCTGTGTGGGTCTGATCTTAACTCCTATGTGAAGTGTGTCTCACGTGGTTTAATGGTTATTAGTGTTTGTAAAGAGCTGAGTGAGATATTGAGCTTCAGACCTGCCTTCACAGGCATTAATGATCCGCTTCAGACTTAATGAAATGAAACGGAACTTAATGAATTAGAAACTGGAAAACCAGAGTCAGCACTGAGCATTGGTGTTCCTATAGCAGTGGTTGTGGTTCTAGACTGGTTTTTACTTTGCAATATACAGTACAGTACATACCAATAACTCATATTTAGTCTGACGTGTTTTCTTTGACGTTTTGTGCACTCTAAAAGATAATTCAGTGGCTGCTGCTGCTTCAACAGCTTGTGCTTCGGTCTCTCAACAACAACAAAGCTGGAGAATCTCACGCAGCCAAAATGAGGATTGTCAGTAACGGTGTTCAGCCTTATGGGGCGTTCACACCGGACGCGACTTGCGCGAATAAATCGCGCTATTCACGCGTAGTTGGACGCTTGAACATTTTACTCGCTTCATTCGCACGTTAAATTCACTTAACAACAGACGCGAATTCGTGTCATGAGATGGGCTTCTGCCAGGCGGCTCGTCTCGTTTCTGCACACTTCCTCTGAATAAACACATCAACTCGTCAGCGGGAAAGTAGTTGTAAAATACGGCGAATAAGCTCAATTTGCTGGCTTTAGCTAGCTTGTAGTCTCGATATGTGTATATATATATATAGCTCGAATTGAGTAAAGAGCGTTTTTTACAACTTACCAGATTGTCCGACCTCCTGACTCACTTTCTTCCAAACAAGATCCTTTTTATTCCTGTTTCTATAAAAGTATGAAGATGTATCGTACAGCGTCGATGATTGTCCTCCATTGTTGTTTCGGATTTCTGCCTCCTCTCGCTATGTCGTAATCATGTCACTACTAGAGCAAGCTCCTGATTGGTTAACGCAGCGCAAATTTTCACCAAAGTTCAGATTTTTCAACTCGCACGATTCACGCAAATCATGCGTTATGAGCGCCAAACGCCCGAAACGCTCTATTCGGACCGCGTCATTCGCGCTGCCTCATTCGTGCTAATCGCGCCGCAGGATGTCTATTCGCGTCTTTGCATTGACTTAACATGTAAATCACTCGCGCTTAATGCTTAATTCGTGTCCTGTGTGAACGCACCATTGCACTGTTCAAACCGGAGTCGACACTGATGGAGAGACTCAGGAAGAAGTTACCACTTTTAGAATGAAACTGGACGTTTCTGAATGGTTAGTGGATAAATTTATGTAGTTGCTGTGGAGTTGATTCAACTCATCCACTAGCATGTGCCGTCATGTTAATCTTTTGTGTTGAATTGACCCTCGTTTGTGAAGCAGTCCGGCGTAAAATGACGGCATGTCAACAACACTCTACTACAACAACTCTTCCTCTTCTCTAAAGCAGCCCAACATGGCCCCGCCCCCTTTGTTGTGTATTCTCGGGGGTGGGGTTTATGTAAATTTTAGGGTTAGTGATGTCACCAACCTGGGAAGAAGCTTGTTGTATTTTAGTACTTCAACATAAACTTGATGAAAATGAGAAATAAAATAAGTTCGTTTTTACAACAATTTTTTTTAATTCAGTTATCGTTTAATAACGGATTTTTTTTTAAATGTTTTTAGTTTTAGTTAACGATAACAACCCTGAAATTCAATTAATTTACTAACAGCTCTTTTAAGCATAATAATAAGTGTAAAACTGTGTTGTTTTGATACGGTGGGTGATGTGGTGCAGTGGTTAAAGCCTAGCAGAATGTGGCAGGTTCGATCCTCTGAGGGTTCAGTAATAAAGATACTGTTGTGCTCGATTGTGTGTGTCACGTGACTCCAGTGATATCCATCTCAGTCCATTAAAGACGTGGAGATCAGGCATCACATTGAAGAGGAGCGGCTGTGCACTCAATGCTTTTAACCTAATTGTGACCCCTATAGAAACGACACTGACGTACGGTCAGAATTGACCGTGAGGGGCTCACTCGTGTACCGCACCAGCGTTTCGTCATTAGTAGATTACAAACGCCGCGCTGAGTGAATATTTAAATGACAGATGTTATAAAACTGAGGAAGAACAGCGGGGGTTTTATAACACGCACATGTTTGTTCTGGCCATTTATGAATTGCAAAATTCAATCAAGGTGCATATGCTGTTTGATTTTCTATTTAAAAAATATTGCCGTCTCCAACGTCTCTTAAAAAGAGCTCATGGGTGTTTGGACATGCTGGAGAAGTTGAAGGAAAGTTCTGTGAAGTTTCTTGGGAAACGCGTCAGCTTCAGAACACATGTGGC
Organism: Ctenopharyngodon idella; assembly: GCF_019924925.1. Classification (NCBI taxonomy): domain Eukaryota; kingdom Metazoa; phylum Chordata; class Actinopteri; order Cypriniformes; family Xenocyprididae; genus Ctenopharyngodon; species Ctenopharyngodon idella. The sequence continues at coordinate 42,104,011 of NC_067224.1, forward strand.
CCGTGATGTATTCAATTAGCCGCTATTGAATGGCCCCCTTGTGATGCGTTTGCTCTCTGGCAGACCGCCGGCCGTAACACGATTAGATAAATGAAGCGTGATTTCCTATCTGGAGCACCGGACCGGTTCTGTGGATTGAGAGGTGAGAAAAATGATTGACCTGAGAGGACAATTACAGAAGATTCATTTTAGTCTTTTTTTCCGAGGCCTTTGACTCTTTGATATGATGAACCTCCTCAGACTTCAATGGAAACGTTTGTTGGATGGCCTGGAGCTGATGTTGGTTTTCCTGACAGCATTAATAGGGTTTCTGAAGATTACCTGCTTTATGTGAAACACATTTCATGTGTCAGTTTGAATTTTTTCTTTATATGAATCATTTTTTGCAATATTCTATTATTCTACTTGTAAATGCAGCTGTATTGAATTAGATTTAAAATTATTTAAGTTAATTTATTTTCATAAATGTAGTATTTGACTAGTATTTGAAAATGTAATAATATTCTAATTGTATATGCAGCTGTATTGAATTAGAATATATATGCATGTATGTGTATATTCACGGTTTTTCCATTAAAACGTGACAGAATTCTGTTTCTACAGAGAGTCCAGTGAGTCCATGAATGTTTTATAAGGTCAGTCTATCTGTTGTTCTTGAACACACTGCATGTGAGTTTCCTTTTATTACACAAACCTGTTTTTATATCAGCCCACTAAAGCTCCAGCTGTGTTTAATTTGGTTTCACAGTTTTCCTACAGCGTCACGGTCCGCACAGAAGGAATTTTCCAGGTGTTTCTTTAATCATGATTGGACAGTGATTCAGGATTAAAGACGGAGGAACTAGGAAACACTTACATGAACCAGATCCTCGTAGAGCAGCAGTGACAGTGAAGACATTTATAATGTTACAAGAGATTCTGTTTCAGATAAATGCTGTTCTTTTGAACTTTCTATTCATCAAACAATCCTGAAAAATAAAATGTATCACAGTTGATTATGTACTTATCCATTTGGTTGCAAGTGCAGTGTGCTTGTAGAGAGACTCCGCCCACACGCTCTTCTGATTGGATTGATTTGGTTACGAGTGCAGTGCGCTTGTAGAGAGACTCCGCCCACACGCTCTTCTGATTGGATTGATTTGGTTGTGAGTGCAGTGCGCTTGTAGAGAGACTCCGCCCACACGCTCTTCTGATTGGATTGATTTGGTTGCGAGTGCAGTGCGCTTGTAGAGAGACTCCGCCCACACGCTCTTCTGATTGGGTTGATTTGGTTGTGAGTGCAGTGCGCTTGTAGAGAGACTCCGCCCACACGCTCTTCTGATTGGATTGATTTGGTTGCGAGTGCAGCGCGCTTGTAGAGAGACTCCGCCCACACGCTCTTCTGATTGGGTTGATTTGGTTGCGAGTGCAGCGCGCTTGTAGAGAGACTCCTCCCACACGCTCTTCTGATTGGGTTGATTTGGTTGCGAGTGCAGCGCGCTTGTAGAGAGACTCCGCCCACACGCTCTTCTGATTGGATTGATTTGGTTGCGAGTGCAACGCGCTTGTAGAGAGACTCCGCCCACACGCTCTTCTGATTGGATTGATTTGGTTGCGAGTGCAGCGCGCTTGTAGAGAGACTCCGCCCACACGCTCTTCTGATTGGGTTGATTTGGTTGCGAGTGCAGCGCGCTTGCAGAGAGACTCCGCCCACACGCTCTTCTGATTGGGTTGATTTGGTTGCGAGTGCAGCGCGCTTGTAGAGAGACTCCTCCCACACGCTCTTCTGATTGGGTTGATTTGGTTGCGAGAGCAGCGCGCTTGTAGAGAGACTCCGCCCACACGCTCTTCTGATTGGATTGATTTGATTTGGTTGCGAGTGCAGCGCGCTTGTAGAGAGACTCCTCCCACACGCTCTTCTGATTGGATCGATTTGGTTGCGAGTGCAGTGCGCTTGTAAAGAGACTCCGCCCACATGCTCTTCTGATTGGATTGATTTGGTTGCAAGTGCAGCGCGCTTGCAGAGAGACTCCGCCCACACGCTCTTCTGATTGGGTTGATTTGGTTGCGAGTGCAGCGCGCTTGTAGAGAGACTCCGCCCACACGCTCTTCTGATTGGATTGATTTGGTTGCGAGTGCAGCGCGCTTGCAGAGAGACTCCGCCCACACGCTCTTCTGATTGGGTTGATTTGGTTGCGAGTGCAGCGCGCTTGTAGAGAGACTCCGCCCACACGCTCTTCTGATTGGATTGATTTGATTTGGTTGCGAGTGCAGCGCGCTTGTAGAGAGACTCCGCCCACACGCTCTTCTGATTGGATCGATTTGGTTGCGAGTGCAGTGCGCTTGTAAAGAGACTCCGCCCACACGCTCTTCTGATTGGATTGATTTGGTTGCGAGTGCAGCGCGTTTGCAGAGAGACTCCTCCCACACGCTCTTCTGATTGGGTTGATTTGGTTGCGAGTGCAGCGCGCTTGTAGAGAGACTCCGCCCACACGCTCTTCTGATTGGATTGATTTGATTTGGTTGCGAGTGCAGCGCGCTTGCAGAGAGACTCCGCCCACACGCTCTTCTGATTGGGTTGATTTGGTTGCGAGTGCAGTGCGCTTTCAGAGAGACTCCGCCCACATGCTATTCTGATTGGCTGTGATTTTCATCATCAGTTTCTTTCTGATGATTTTTTGCTGTAAAAGCAACATTAGAAAACACATTTAATACTCATATATGAAATTAATAATTAGCATACTAGTTGAACAGTCTTGCTAAGTTATTTTTGGCAGTGAGTTTGTTGTTATTAGGATGATCATAATTTTATAATATGTTGGAAAATATATAGTCCTAAATAAACAGTTTTACCCTGAACTGAACACTTTCACTATGTAACACACACACACACACACACACACGCACACACACGCACGCACGCACGCACACTGAATGCAGTGTTCTCATGCCAGACGCCGATGGTGTGTGAAAGCGTGTTTTGTGTGTGTGTGTGTGTGTGTGTGTGTGTTTGGCAGGTTCTCATGAACTCTCAGGATCTGCTCTTGCTTCTTTCCGAGCTTCACTTTTGTTCAGCTGAAGGAAAGAAAGAACCGTGTGATTTTTGTTTCTTTCTCTCCTCTGAGATGTGAAACAGATTTGAGTAGACATCACAGATCCACTGCTGAATTCAAATGGAGCTTGATTTCATGATGTTTAGTTTTCCACTGCAAAAACCTCTTACACATAAAGAAATGAATGATACTTTTGTCTCAGTTCTGTTTAAATAATGATGATGACAAGTCATATCAGCAGTCCAGAACAGCTGTTTCATTCTACATTCACTATTGTTTAAAAGTTTGGAGTTAGTAAGATTTTTTGTTTTTGAAAGAAATTAATGTTTTTATTCAGCAAAGATGCATTAAGTTAATCAGAAGTGACAGTAAAGAAATGTTACAAAGGATTTCTATTTAAATAAATGCTGTTCTTTTGTTCCACAACACTAATAAGGGTCATCCACAGTCCAGGTTAAAGCAGAGAAACAAACTAAACGTGAGCTTTAACTCCACCTGTGGTGTGATTCTGCGTGAATGTCATGTGTTTTGTAATGTTTGTGTGTGTGCAGCTTCATCTGGCTGCGCTGGCGTCTCTGAAGGGTGACGTGGTGGAGCTGAACCAGCGGCTGCTGCAGACTGAGAGAGAGAGAGAAGCGCTGGAAAAGAGACTGGCCAAAGCACAGGTCAGTACACATACTCACTCACACACACCATTTCTGTATTGCATCCACTGTCCACTCCACGCATCCTTCTCAATGAATACGAATAACCATCCATAAAACACAACTGACCCAACTTACTTTCCTAATGCTGTTCCTGCTGAACCTGCGTAGGTTTGTAACTAATTTGCATAATGCCAGCCCATTGGCTGCCGGTGAACAGCGTCTCTTTGCCCCGCCCTCAATCACTGTAGTTGTATCTGAGACTGGAAGAGTTTGGTTCGTGTTGTTCATGTCGAGAAGACGCTGTTTTCTGCAAATCCACTTTGATGAGATTGATACGGTAAAACCGACGCCATCGTTACTGTTCGTATCACTGTGAATCAAGAGCTGAGATTCAGATATGATAATGAGCGTTTGGTTTCTGACCAATCAGAGCAGAGCAACTTTCAAAAAAAGGCGGGGTTTAGAGAATCTTTGATCGAAGTGTTTCAGACACTGAGAAAAGAGCTGATGCTGCAGTGGATATTATAAGAAAATTAGTGTTTTTTGACCTTTGATGCGTGGAAAACTATTGTAGGAGACTCTAAAACAACATTGGCAACCTTTAAAATATCATAATAGGGCACTTTAATGAAAATCGAATTACTTGCTCTAAAATGACTCTCTTGGGGTTTTTTTTTGTTTGTTTTTTTTGGTGACATCATTTTGGCCACAAACTGGGGTTTGTGAGTTCATGAAAAACTAACAATTAATACAATCATAAAAATAAACTTTGTCATTTAAATAGCTATAGTCATTATTCAACACTTGCTAAAAATCTGAAGTATTTTATCAAGTGACCATTAATCGACAAAATGTGAATGTGTTGTGAAATTTTTTTCAATGTTAACTTAAAATCCAGGGCATATATAAATAATATTTTAGGTCAAAGGCTTTGGGCTGACAAAAACGTTTGGGAATCATTGATTTAAGCCATGTCGATTATTGGATAATGTTAATTAATAAACCAAATTACTGGTTAGACTTTTTTTTTTAGTGAATATTTTGTTCAGTGTAATTTTCGTATCATTGAGTATTTTAGTATTTATTAATAGTTTAAATTAGTTTTTATTTTTATATTTTCTCATTTTTAATTTTTATAATAATTTATTGTTGTCTCATTTTTATTCGTTTTTTCAAATGTCTATAGTTTTAATTATTTTTTTTTTTAGTTTTAGGTTTTTTTTGTACATAAAGTTAAACTAAATGAAAATTAGATGTTTCTTTGACAACTATCTGAAATAATGTTTTTTTAAATATTTTCATTCTGTTAACCTTATTTTATTTATTTATGGTTTTAGTTAACTATATTATCCCTGATTCTGCCATGTAATATCCTTTTTTCACCATGAAATCAGTTCCTAAACGTCTTGCACTTCATTTTTTTCTTTTGTTATCTAAAGTTGGCATGAGATGAAAGTTGTGACTCACTTTAATATTGTAACATATATTTAAAAAAATACAGTATGCTTGAATGAATCAAGCATACTTTGACTTATATTTTGTATTGAAAGAATACTTGAACTAGATTCCTGTCATCCGTGTGGTCGCTGTGATCACGGTCAGAGCGTGTAAATGTCATCTGTTTACATCACATCAGCGTCTCACAGTTTCCCTTCGTTACTGTCACGTCTGTGTGGTTTTGTTTACTAATTAATCACTCGTCTCTGGTTAGCGCCCTAGTGTTGAGACCCCAATTAACACTTTTCCAACAGCTGATATTAATCATTAATTGTGTCTAGCAGCTCTTTATCTGCAGTGATGTATTTTTACTTGAAGGCACGTCTAATGAAAACACAGATCTGATACATTAGAAATGAAGTTTAATTTTTAAATGTCTTATAGTGTGTTTGAATACTGTGAAGAAGCACTGTGTTATAAAGAACTCAGTTGTGCATGAGGCTACACTTTTGTATGTAATTTATGCAAGCCAAATATTAAAACGCTGTCTGCGTCGAAGACTTCAAGCACACATTGATTAATTGTCCTGCTTTATTGCACTCTATATCAAATGTCTTTCTAATTTTATGATGACCCCAGTTTAATCAGTCCCCCCACAGTTTTATAACAATCCTAAAAGATCACTAACATTGTATTTTGCGTCATTGCTTTGGCGAAGCATTCTGTCAATCGAAAAGAAAACAATATAGCTTGTTGATACTAACTTGTAGTACTTTTTCAGAAAGGGAGGCTTGACTGTTTCTTAACTACTTTAACTTATGAGTTGTTTGTAGCTTGTCAAACTGCAGTTTCAGAGTAGATTACCCGTTTTATTATATTGATGCATCGTTCAATTTTTATGTTTTACAAGACCCTCAATTCCACCACATTACACTTAGATATCAACAGCTTGACTAGTACATATTCAATAATACATCTGTTATGTTTCTAATTGGTTGAACAGGCGTTTATTGTGACACATAGATGTAATTTGCAATCTTGACAGCTAATTTGTCTGGTGTACATGCATGTAAAGCACATCTGGACACTTGTGATGCGGCTCTTTCAGCTGATCTCCTCTCATGCCCGGCAGTGAGACAGCCTCCATCTGTCGCGGTTCATGTTGCCGTGAGCGCCGTCACATGAATGTTGAAGCAGGCACATTTCATCAGACCTGCTCGAGTGGCGATAATGAAAAGAGTCCGTGTTAAAGATGATATAAGCATGAAATGTCACTGCTGTCTGACAGATATCAGTGAAATAGGAAATTACAGCCATCTCTGTGGCAGCCTGAGGCTTAGAAAAGAAAAAAATTGGCAGGAAAGCAGCCCACACTTTTTGTGCCAATCAGAAATGGTCTCTGCCTGTCAATCATCTTGTGAGGGCGGGGTTTTGGAAAGAGGGCGTGTAGAGTTCATAAAGGATCGTGAGAGGTTAAAAGATTGTGACTGCGCTCCAGTTTCTTCTGTTTGAGAGGAACGACCCTGAAAGATGCCATGAAGGGGCGAGACGGCCTCAGGCACATGCCTCAGTCTTGACCTTTGACCTCGACCCTGAGAGCATGGAGGTGTCCTGCCCTTTGACCTGCAGCCTGTTTCAGTGAGTGCTGTTAAGAGGGTCCATTCTCTTTGTGTTCAATGCGCTCTTGTGTGTGTTTTTCCCATAAAGCAACACTTTTCATCAAGTAGTTCCGAATCCTCTCTTGAAACAAAGCTTTTATTGTTGCCAGCGAGAATTACTGTTGAAACGCAGCCATAAACGTCAGCCAACGTCCAAAAATCAGAGCAGCGAATCAACGGTGTGCCGATTACTCATGACACATCCGCTTCATGAAAAAACCAAACCGAAAAGTGAAAACACATGCAGTCGAGCTGATAGTCACATTGTGATCTTCAGTTACGTTTGGCGTCTCGGTTCTCGGCCTTTTGTCTAGTTCTGTTCCAAAAACTAGTGACTGTCTGCATAGGAATATGTATATATACACAAAAGTTTGGGGTCGGTAAGATTTTTAATGTGTCTCTTCTGCTCATCATATTTGATCAAAAATACAGTAAAAATTGTGAAGTATTATTACAATGTAAATCAGCTGTTTTCTATGTGAATATATAGTAAAGTGTAATTTATTCCTGTGATCAAAGCTGAATTTTCAGCATCATTACTCCAGTCTTCAGTGTCACAACTAATAAATATAAAAATACATTTATTTATTTATATGTATGTAATGTGTGAGTGGTGTGTGTGTGTGTGTGTGTTCCTGTTGCGTCTGTGGTTCATGAATAGACTCATTGTGTGGTAATTGTTGCTGTGGTTAGAGGTGGAGTGTGTGTTTAACGGGTTATTGTCTGTCCTCGTTTGGACTGAGTGATTGACCTTGTTTTGTTTTCACACACAGTCTTTAACTCCAGCCAGGAAAACATGCCATTCCTCTAAGATCATTCCAGGAAGGGCGCGTAACACTCGCTCGGCAAGAAGATGGGATCTGATTCCCCCGACGTTAAATCCGAGTGTTTGTACTTTCGGCTTTGGATCCTCAAACAACCGGTTAAACTCAGATTCATTTATTCTGGATCAATCCGTTTGATGGACTCACTTTAAACATGTTTAGTCTCGACGAGACGTTTACTTCCATGTCAGTTCAATAGTATTGAGTTGAGCGCTGCTTTTACTGATGGTTTCTCAGACAAACGACAGACCGGAAGTCATTCATTTCCAATGGATTTGCTGGAATTGTCGGATACGATTTGAGCTTCGGATGCATTGAAATATTTGAACTTTTGTGGCCAGACTGGATGTGATGTATTTCATTCAAAACTATGAGATTAGTGAAGAACAACATGAGAATTACCAATATCTTTCTACTAATATTTTATTCTTGAAACACTATTTCTGTAAAATGGGCATTATGAATGATTACCATATTTTTTGGAAAATAAGTAATGTAAAATACCAGTAAATAAAATGTAACATTTACAATAATTTTAAACACAATTTATTTATGTTTATTTATGTTCACTTGTTTTAAGCTGTATTAAGTAGGGATGAACCAATATGAACATTTTGGCCAATACCAATAACTGATAATTCTTTATATTTGAAAGTCGATATATTGGCTGATAAATCTGAATGCAAATTTTTATATGAAGTGTTTCAGCTGAAGGATATAATCCATTATTTATCAGCTTTAATATATCGGCCAAATTTTCTTATCAGCCCGATAACAATGACATTAAAAATGAACATATATCGGTCGATATCGATATGGTGGCCCATATATAATGCATCTCTAATATTAAGATTTATTTTTTTTACAATATTATTCTGGATTACTGTAATTATGAGTCTGAAACTAGTAAAAACAATCTTTCCCCATCTCATATTACAAGTTTCTTGTAGATTTATAGATTGATTTTGACATTGTTTAGTCTGTAATTGGTGGATCGTGGGAATGTTCTCTGTTTTTCCCCATGCTGCAGGTCCATGAGTGTGTGTGTGTGTGTTTGTGTGTGTGTGTGTAGAGGTTTGTTTATGCTCATGTGGGTCAAATATCCTTAATAATGTATTGAAATATCATGACAAGTGACTCGTGAGGACGTTTGATGTCTTATCGCTATTTAAAAAGGCTTATAAATGGTCCAGATGATGTTTGACTGTGTGCACTGGGTTGGTTTGGGATAGAAAATATCATTAACCTGATAGAAAAACAATGGAAGTCTATGAGATGAGCTCACTAAAATAATGTAATGTCTGTGTGTGTGTATTTCCGCAGGTGTTCTGCATGTCTCATAGAGAGTTGAATCTCTCACTGTGTGTGTGCGTGTATGTTTATCTGTGTGTGTGTGTGTGTGTGTGTGCACAGCATGCGTCGTGTTTGTTTGTCACACCTTGCAGTTTTCCTCAGAGTAACTTTGTGTTATTAATCTCTGTCACGCTGTGTGTGTGTGTGTGTGTGTGTGTGTGTGTGTGTGTAGTGTGAGCAGTCTCATCTGCTGCGGGAACATGAGGAGGTTCAGGAGAGAACGACGCTGCGCTACGAGGAGCGAATCACAGAGCTGCACAGCATCATCGCTGAACTCAACAAGAAGATAGACCTGCTGCAGGGCTCCACCATCAGGTCTCAATCACACACACATTACAGCAGGATGTGTTCACTTCAGAACAGCTGCCTGTGTAAACTAGTTAGAGGTGGACGCTATGAGCAAAATCTATGATTTTCAAACAAACAAATGCTCAGGCATGTGTCCTTTTTCAGAATTTCAGAGCAAAACTCGTAATAGAACAAAACCGACTGATATTTAATCTCGCAATTGAACAAAACCGACCAACATTTAATCTCGCAATTGAACAAAACCGACCAACATTTGAACAAAACCGACCAACATTTAATCTTGTAATTGAACAAAACCGACCGACATTTGAACAAAACCAACCAACGTTTAATCTCGTAATAGAACAAAACCGACCGACATTTGAACAAAACCGACCAACATTTAATCTCATAATAGAACAAAACCGACCGACATTTAAATCTCGTAATAGAACAAAACCGACCGACATTTAATCTCGTAATTGAACAAAACCGACCAACATTTAATCTCGTAATAGAACAAAACCGACCGACATTTAAATCTCGTAATAGAACAAAACCGACCAACATTTAATCTCGTAATTGAACAAAACCGACCGACATTTGAACAAAACCGACCAACGTTTAATCTCGTAATAGAACAAAACCGACCAACATTTAATCTCGCAATTGAACAAAACCGACCAACATTTAATCTCGTAATAGAACAAAACCGACCGACATTTAAATCTCGTAATAGAACAAAACCGACCAACATTAAATTCCGTAATTGAACAAAACCGACCAACATTTAATCTCATAATTGAACAAAACCGACCGACATTTGAACAAAACCGACCAACATTTAATCTCGTAATTGAACAAAACCGACCAACATTTAATCTCGTAATAGAACAAAACCGACCGACATTTAATCTCGTAATTGAACAAAACCAACTGACATTTGAACAAAACCGACCAACATTTAATCTCGTAATTGAACAAAACCGACCGATATTTGAACAAAACCGACCAACGTTTAATCTCGTAATAGAACAAAACCGACCGACATTTAATCTCGTAATTGAACAAAACCGACCAACATTTAATCTCGTAATTGAACAAAACCGACCAACATTTAATCTCGTAATTGAACAAAACCGACCAACATTTAATCTCGTAATAGAACAAAACCGACCGACATTTAATCTCATAATAGAACAAAACCAACTGACATTTGAACAAAACCGACCAACATTTAATCTCGTAATAGAACAAAACCGACCGACATTTAAATCTCGTAATAGAACAAAACCGACCGACATTTAATCTCGTAATTGAACAAAACCGACCAACATTTAATCTCGCAATTGAACAAAACCGACCAACATTTAATCTCGTAATAGAACAAAACCGACCGACATTTAAATCTCGTAATAGAACAAAACCGACCAACATTAAATTCCGTAATTGAACAAAACCGACCAACATTTAATCTCATAATTGAACAAAACCGACCGACATTTGAACAAAACCGACCAACATTTAATCTCGTAATTGAACAAAACCGACCAACATTTAATCTCGTAATAGAACAAAACCGACCGACATTTAATCTCGTAATTGAACAAAACCAACTGACATTTGAACAAAACCGACCAACATTTAATCTCGTAATTGAACAAAACCGACCGATATTTGAACAAAACCGACCAACGTTTAATCTCGTAATAGAACAAAACCGACCGACATTTAATCTCGTAATTGAACAAAACCGACCAACATTTAATCTCGTAATTGAACAAAACCGACCAACATTTAATCTCGTAATTGAACAAAACCGACCGATATTTGAACAAAACCGACCAACGTTTAATCTCGTAATAGAACAAAACCGACCGACATTTAATCTCGTAATTGAACAAAACCGACCAACATTTAATCTCGTAATAGAACAAAACCAACTGACATTTGAACAAAACCGACCAACATTTAATCTCGCAATTGAACAAAACCGACCGACATTTAAATCTCGTAATTGAACAAAACTGACTAATATTTCAGTCTCTTAATTGTCTTGATCGCTCAGTCGTGTTCGAGTCACTGCAGCACTGATATATATGCTAGACAACACAATAAATACCATATATCTAGATGTAAATTTGTATCATCATTATATATCATAATATCACCCAGTCCTAAAACTTGTTCTGTAGTAAACCTTCGAAGCATTATAGACACAAACAGTATGGTTTTCTGTAACTTTGTGTATTGTGAAAATCGCTAAACAGCTGAATTCGACTTGAGCAGAGTTTCTGATTGTAATAAATACTGATTATTAAAACAGAGCATATTCAGTTCTGCTTGTGGAAACTTGATCAACACACACACGTTCATAAAAATACACCGTGCATTGCACAGAAACGCTCAGAACAGTTGTATTTGGACCACACATTCACATTTACACATTTAGTAGATGCTTTAATCCAAAGAGATTCAGAGTAGACGAACATGAGCGTGCACGCATACAGTGTGTGTGTGTGTGTGTGTGTGTGTGCAGCTGTCTGAGGTCAGTCTGGGGCGCAGCGCCTGCGGTGGTCCTGTCTGCTGAAGACCCCTGGGAGAGTTTTACCCTTCAGATCCGCAGCGCTGCAGCACCTGACCGGGCCGCACTTCATCTGCATCTCTCTGCCTCACTGTCTGCGCAGGAACCTCCACATTTTCAATTCAAGTCAAATTTAGCACTTTTCACAATGCACAGCTTTACAGAAACTCATAATGTTAATGTTTATAATTAGTTCTATTACAGTAATGTAAAATAATAAATATAAAATAATGTCATAATAATGTCATAAAATAGTCATAATAATTCAAATGTAAGATAAAACATGTAAATGTAAAATAATAATATAATAAAAATAATACAATGCAAAGGTAAAGTAATAAATGTAAAATAATAATGTCATAATAATAAATGTAAATGTAAAACAGTGATGTCATAAAATAGTGTCATAATTCAATGTAAGATAAAACATGTAAATGTAAAATAATAATGTAATTACAGTCATAATAGTGTAAATGTAAAATAAATATAAATATAAAATAATAATAAATGTAAAACAATGATGTCATAAGTCATAATTCAAATGTAAGAAAATACATGTAAATGTAAAATAATAATGTAATAAAAATAATATAATGCAATTGTAAAATAATGTAAATGTAAAATTAGTGTTATGAAAATGTCATCATAATGCAAATGTAAAATACTAAATGTAATATGATATGATGTAATTAGTGTCATAAAGCAAATCTAAAATAATGTCATGGAAATGGGAGGAAAAGGTAGTTGTTAAATTTTCTTTATGCAAAATATTATTAATTTTGGCCTGTAATATGGCCTGGACGTGATGGCTGAACGTGCTGTCTATGTAGGCAGCTCACTGCGGTTTGGGACGGAGCTTCTGTCCATGTCTCTTCACTGAACACGGGGAACTCTCCGTTTAAAGCCCTCTTACTGTGATTTATAGGTGGTTTTTTCTACTCGACGACAGATATGAGCGGTTTCAATGGTCCTTTAAATCTGAATCCTCCGTCTAGATAAATGTTGCTCAAGTGCGTCTCGTCATTTGGCTTTGAAACCCAACAGGAGATAAGTGTCTCGATGATCACTTATTCTCGTTCTTGATTCTTCAAACAGCTCATTAATATTGAGTTCTGATCAGAGATGTGCTGAAGCGGTGACCGTGTGTCCTGTTTGCGTTCAGCTGCATGTAAATGAGATCAACTCTAGTGTTTAATTAGAGACGCCTCATATGTATGCAGCAAGTGAGGACGTTTGCATCCTCGTTAGGGAAATTAGAATATGCTGAATGACTCCAGGCCTCTGTTGACTTTCATATTCATCCCTGAATCATAACTCAGTAATTTGATGCACTTAAGCTTGAGTTGTTTGCAATATTGAAGGGGAAATTAGTGATTTTGTACCTTTTTATTATCTCAATAACAATATCAACAGAACATCTGCACCGATTCTTCATAACATCTCTGTGTCTCTCAGGGAGGAGGATGAGTTTTCCGAGCTTCGCTCCGATCTCAGTCACAGCCAGCAGGAAGTCAACGACGACGACCGGAGCGTCGATCAGGACCCCGACCAGGCGTCCATCTCACTGCCTGAAAACCAGTCCACACTGGTCACTGCGGACATGGGTGAGGAACGAAACTGTGAAACAATCCCCAAAAATCTGATGGATTGTTACATTTCCAAATCCAATCTCAGATTGGAAGAAAACCTTCCTGAAATCTTTAACATGATTTATGAGGAGCCTGTCAAGAACATGTCTATATTACATCCCAACATCAAACAAATTAACATTTATTTTAACAGAAAAGTAAAGTGCGTCGGGACAAACTTTTATGTTGGCTTGACAAAGCCTTGTCTGAAAGTTTTGAAAGCTTCCTAGCATGTTTTATCACGTTGTTACATGTCTTAACATGTGTCTGTCATTAATTAGCTTTTTGTTAGCATGTTTTAGTACATTGCTAACATGAATTAGCATGTTACAAGCATATTTAGCATTTTACTAGAATGTCTTGCCAAATTGCTAATATGTTGCTAGCATGTTTTAACACATTGTTAGTATGTTTTAACATTCTGCTAGTATGTTTAACACACTGATAGCATGATTTAACATGTTACTAATATGTTTCAACATAGCTAGTATCACTTAGCATGTTGCTGACATATTTTAGCACTTTGATAACGTTTAACACATTGCTAGTATGTTTTAACATTTTGCTAGCATATCTTAGTACATTTTAACATGTTTTAGCACTTTGCTACTGTTTTAACATGTTGCTAGTATGTTTTAACATGTTGGTAGCATATCTGTACATTGCTAACATGTTTTAGCACTTTGCTACTATTTTAACATGTTGCTAGCATGTTTTAGCACATTGCTAGTATGTTTTAGCATTCTGCTAGTATGGTTAACACACTGATAGTATGATTTAACATGTTACTAATATGTTTAACAGCTAGTATCATTTAGCATGTTACTGACATATTTTAGCACTTTGATAACATTTAACACATTGCTAATATGTTTTAACATATTGGTAGCATATCTTAGTACATTGCTAACATGTTTTAGCACTTTACTACTGTTTTAACATGTTGCTAGCATGTTTTAGCACATTGCTAGTATGTTTTAGCATTCTGCTAGTATGGTTTAACATGCTGCTAACATGTTAGTAGCCTATGACTTAGCATGTTGTTGACATGTTTTAGCACTTTGATAGCATGTTTTAACACATTGTTAGTATGTTTTAACATGTTGGTAGCATATCTTAGTACATTGCTAACATGTTTTAACACTTCTACTGTTTTAACATGTTGCTAATATGTTTTAACATGTTGGTAGCATATCTTAGTACATTGCTAACATGTTTTAGCACTTTGATAACATGTTTTAACACATTGCTACTATGTTTTAACATGTTGTTAGCATGTTTTAACATATTGCTAGTATGTTTTAGCATTCTGCTAGTATGTTTAACACAATAGTTGCATCCCAAATTCACTTATACACTTTTAGCACACTGCTAACATGACTTAGCATGTTGCTAGTATGATTTAACACATATCTAGTATGACTTGACATATAACATGTTTTAGCACTTTGATAACATGTTTTATCCCATTGGTACCTTAAATTAGCATGTTGTTAGCAAATTTTAGCACGTTGCTAGCATGAATTAGAACATTGCTAACATCTTTAAAACATTGTTAACATGAATTAACATGCTGCAAGCATTTTTAACATGTTGTTAGCATGAATTACCTAACTGTTAACATGTTGCTAATATGTTTTAACATGTTGCAAGCATGATTTGGCATGTTCTTAGCATGTCTTAACACATTGCCTGCATTTGAACATGTTGTTAGCATGTCTAACTCACGTGTTAACACATGATTTAGCATTATTTTTCAAGCCAACATAATTATTGAGAATTAAGCCTTTTTTTTTTTTTTTTTATATTGGCCTATTCATGACAAATTGGTGTTAAAAACAGGCTTCATTGTCATTGTGCAATTTATAATTTTTAATAATTTGACTTTAAATTGAGGTGAAATGTTGTTTGATTCACCCTAATGACACTTGTATCTTCACACATTGCCTTTGAAAGATTTGCCATTGGTTCTGGAGGTCACGTCTCTGTGTTTATCACTGCGGACTCATGGGAAATATTGGCCTAGTTCAGCAGTTCTGTGTTTCCACATGCAGTAGACATGAATGAGATCTCAACTGTTTCTCCTAGACAGCAGTGGAACTCAATAGAGAGCAAACAAAGGTTTTTGCTGAAAGAGAAAAGACCGTGTCTCACATTAACCTGTACGTCTTCACATTGATTTGTTTTCCCATAGTGCTTCAGTCTCGGTTTATAACGGGAGTGATGGCGTTCGCCGCAGCTGAAAGACAGACGGACGTGATTGTCGTCTTCAGTCTGGTTTCTTTTGTTTTTCCACTTGATCAAGCCGATACGCTCGACACAAAAGCTTTTAGAGCCCTCAGCAGTCAGGATGCTGTCATTGTCCCTTCAGCGTCTCTGAATCACGCCGTCTAATGGCGTTTTCATTACCAGTGTATTGTCAGAACATTCCCAGCATGCATCACTCCCGACTGTGAAAGTAAATGACAACAGATTCAAATTCTGGCTTTATTGGCATGATTAAAGAGCTTTACACTACTAGAGTATTAGTAATCGCTGTGGACAGATATATTGGAACACCTGCTTTCTAAATACATAGACATTAATATGGAGTTGGTCCCACTTTTATGAGTTTTATTTTAACTAAGCAGTTCTCATGAGTTCAGACTGTGTGTTATTTACTTCACTCAAAGCTAAACTTCAGAATTATGCCATTAAAGTGATGAATGTCTTGGCTCGATGTGAGCGGTTCTGTGTTCATCCAGTGTTTTTCCCACGAGCGCTTCTGTGTTTCATTGCTGATGTATGACGGCACATTCCCTGCCATGCAGTCGGGAATATTAATACAGCTCTGGATCAATGATCTGCTCATGTCAGCGGTCGTATTGATTCATATGAGTCTTGATTTACTCCGGTTTTTCCATTTCATTTGCTTGTTGTTGTTGTTGTTGGATGAGCAGGTTTGGAAAATGTTGTTGCTGGTTGTAGTCTGACTTCATGGAGTTCTCAGGTATGGTTCATTTAATTTAAAATGAGTCAGTAGTTGTCCAGTAAGTGTATATAAAGCTATACAATAAAAATGTGGATCAGCTCAGATACTTTGAGGAGAAATGTTTGAGTTCACATTAAGACTTTTATTTACGGACGTTGTTGAGATCTCTCTGAAACTCTAGAAGAGACACATGAGATTACTGGGCTCTTTTTCTCAGGACAAACACACGAGAATCAGCAAAAGTCTCAATTTGTTTTCCATTTCGTCTCATTGCTATCAAGTGAAAAAGTTGAGACATTGTAGTGATTGTGTGTGTGATTTAAAGGGGTGGTTCACTGGTTTTTCTCTAGGCTTGATTGTGTTTATGGGGCGCAGTTTAACATGTCTTAATGCTTAATAAAGCCATATTTTTCATATATTTACCTTTATTCTACACTACTGTTTCCCTTTTCCTAAAAACGCTCTGTTGAGTTACTGGTTCTATGAAGCCCCTCCCTCAGAAATACGCAATGGACTGAGATTGGTTAGCTGGCCCTGTGTATTGTGATTTGCTGTCCGGAATACGTTGTCACAATTCACGTTGTCCGGAAACGCCACGCCCCTTACCATTACGTCGCATGTACTTCGATTAAAGTCTTTGCTTCGGTGGATAATGGCGTCAATATTGCCGTATTAATTTGAGCCCAAATCAGACCCAGATAGTAGTAATGATGAAGAGGGTCAAGCAGAACCTCTGCAAGCACGGCTTTTAATGGACATTTATGAATGTTAAGTATTTTTGATTAAAGCTTTACTGTAGCTGAATACATGACTGAGTAGTAGCATTTTTGTAAAGGTATTGTTTAATTTATAACATGAAGGAGCATGTGGGTAAACACAACATAAAAGCCGTAATGAAACAGTGCTGTACACTGATAACAGAAACACCAACAGAAGTTCGCTGGTGTGATTACATAGAAGTTTGTTGGTGTTTGTAGGCGTTTGTTGGAGAAATATGAAATAGAATTTAGCTAACTGGCTAGCGAAGCCAAACCGCATTGGTCTTTGTTTACGTCTATAACTTTATAAAAAATAAAACATACTTACAGGGCCCATAAACAGCAGCTTCAGCTTTTAAAGTGGGAACTGCTTCATCTTTCAGTAACAGCCTTTGTGCAAATCCAGCTCTGAACTCGTGTAGATTCTGGAAGCTGTCTTCTGTAAAATGTGCAGCAAAGACAGCTAAATTAGCATTATAATTGTCAGGAACAGAATTAAACATAAATTTTAAACATTGTTCCCGAAGTCCAGCATCCCTAGGAAGAAGACTTGTATGCACGCGACAGTTTCTAACTCAATCCCTGTAGCGCCACCAACTGTCCAAACTTGCACTTATATATATGTTAATAACTTTTGAACCGTAAGGGCTAGAAACAAAAATTCATTTTCCGTCATGAAAATTTGCCCGCCATTTTGAATTTTCCAAAAAAAACTACTTTTTCGAACTCCTCATAGGCCGTTGCTCTCATTTTCACATAAATTGAACCAGATCATCTTCAGATCATGCTGACAAAAAGTTGTGGATTCAAGTTGATTTGTCAAATCATTTTTTGAAAAACGTGCGAACGAATTTTACGTAGCGCTTGCGAAAATAGATGTAAGGCTCTATCTCCTTAACGCTTTATCGTATTCAGTCCAAACTTGGTACATGTCATCACTAGCATGACCTGAGGTTATATACTGCGTTTCGGCGCAGCGCCACCTACTGGTCCGGAGATACAAAAATTGCTATTTTTGCTTATAACTTATGAACAGTTTGTCCAAAAATCATAAAACTGGTCGTTAGATTCGGGGCATCATGCTGAGTCGAATCATCATATCCAATTTTTCCATATCAGCCATTTTGGGGCGTTGGCCATTTTGAATTTTGTATTAAAATGCTGTATTTTATGAACGCATTAACGTATAATTACGGAACTCTGTAAGGGTCATCGGCACAATGGCCTGAAGGAGTCTGAGAAGTTTCGGACTAAATGATTTACATGATTTGCTTACAACTTTGGATGTGGTTGACTTATTTTCACAGGATTCCTGAATCCTTGCTGAGTCCGACGATACCAAACATGCTAGGTTTCGCCTTATGGGTTGTGCAACATTGTGATTTAGCATTTAAACAACATTCGCAAATATCTTCGAAACCGTTAGTCCGATCGAGATGAAACCACCGTAGAAAAATAGGTCGTTGATTATAAGCTATCGGCCAAATGTCAAAATTTTGATATTAAGTGGCAAAAAAATGCAATCAAAGTCAGGTGTGGGTAATGTTTTATGTGTTCATACATATAAATGTCTATAATAAGATTAATAAATGCTTTAGAAGTATTTTTTTATTGTTAGCTCATGTTAACTAATGTAGTTAACCGACTAATGGAAACTTACTGTAAAGTGTTATATTAAATGCTTTCGTATAGTAGTGTTTAATTTTGCTTTACATTACGTGTACATTTACGTGTATTTTGCAGATGCGTTTATCCAAAGTGACTTACATTGCATTCAAGGTTTACATTTCATCAGCTCTTGCTTTCCCTGGGAATCGAACCCATGACCTTGCCGTTGCAAGCACCATGATCTACTGTTTGATCTACAGGAAGGCTTTATTCACATCCCTGTTATTGTTCAGCATTTGTTGTGCTTTATAAATAAATGACTCAACTGAACTAGGATGCGAGTGCAGTCTCATGTGTTGGATTTGTTATAAAAGCAGAGAAAGGCCCAATAATGGTCTCAGAGGACACTAAATGTACGGCGTCTGTTTCCACAGATAACTGCAGTGACCTGAACTCGGAGCTGCAGCGGGTTTTGACGGGACTGGAGAGCGTCCTGTGCGGCCGTAAGAAGAGCACCTGCAGCCTGTCTGTGGCGGAGGTGGACAGACACATCGAGCAGCTGACCACCGCCAGTGAACACTGTGATCTGGCCATTAAGGTAAGACACGTTTTAGAAAAACCAAGTGTGCCACACATGTCCTGAAAAGTGATCGTGATCGCCCCCTGGTGGTCATAAACCCCGCCCTCTCCATGTAATTGAATGGGACGCGAGCCAAACTAAAAATCCAGAAATGGTTTCTGTCATTTTAGTAGTTCAAAAAGAGTTCAAGAGTTTGTTTTTCCAATACTTGCTTTACAATATTTGATGTTGATAGTCAAAAGTCTGAGACTGTGGAGCTGAATGACTCTCAATGCTCATATGATCAATAATTAAACACAGGGTGTAGAGTGTGAGTCATGTCAGTAAAGTCTCGTTCTCTGATGTTTTGCTGCTGACTCAGTGTTAGAAGAGCATTCTGGGCTGTTTTACCTCCAAAGTGGTCGTCTCAGGCCTCCAGCGCTCCTGATCCCACATTACTGTGACACGCTTCATCTGAGGCGCTTCATTTCATGGCACTGCTGCGTAATCCTGTTTACTGGAGCGCTCAGAATACGGTCTCCCGCTGACTGTACGAGCACACTGTGCAGCGCTGCGTTTTCTCTCAGGAGAAACATGAGACTTTTCAGGAGAAGTTTCAATTTGCTTTGCATTTTGATCTCAATGCTGTCTGAGAGAGATGTGTTATAATGGTCTTATAGGTTTTCTGTATTTATTGATACACGTCTTCTTTCAGAGACCTAGAGGAAAGAAAACATTCGAAACCATATTTAATTTCACTTCATCTATTTGCATCTGTAGATTTCAATCTCAATCCACATCTGTAAAGTCAGAAATCTCCACAGTTTTACACACACCAAACTTTACAGTTTTATTCATATCTATATTCTGAAGACTTTTAATGAACATTTTATTCCTGGTGAAAATGTTTTTTTGCCATAATACTCGATGACTGTCATGTTTGCAGACGGTGGAGGAGATCGAGGGCGCTCTGGGCCGCGATTTCTACCCCAGTCTGTGTGAGGAGCGTGTGCGCTGGGAGAAGGAGCTGGCCGGCCTGCGGGAGGAGAACGAGAGCCTGACGGCGATGCTGTGCAGTAAAGAGGAAGATCTCAACCGCACCAAAGCCACCATGAACGCCATCCGAGAGGAGCGGGACCGTCTGCGCAGACGCGTGAGTGACACACCAGCTCAAAAGTAAAACATCTGGACACATACAGTACTGAGAATTTAGGGGTATATATATATATATATATATATTAGTGGAAGTATCTTGTATGTTCAGTGTTGCAGGTCTTTCTCATCCCAGAAAGTCGGACGGTCTAATTCCGTCTCTTCCTGCGAGAGGAGAAACTCATTTCAGTCTTGTGGGAGACGCTGCTGGTCTTCCTGGGCCGCAGATGCTCCTGTTTTTGTTCTGGACGGATGTTAATGACACTCAGGTGTTCACTTTCACACACCGGCTGATGGAAATGTGCTCAAAATTATATGTTTATTTATTATTTATTTATTTGTAGAATGATCCATTGGGAAACTCTGGATTTGATTTAATCCCAGACATTCCCGGTCAGTTTCCCAGTTAAAGATTCATGGTTGAAATTAATTTTTTGAATGTTTATTGTACAGATTTTTACTCGTTTCGCAGTTGATGAAGAACATTTTTGCCCCCAGAATCTCATTACTGTAAAATATGTGTATGTTGTGATAGTGTTTTGCTGTTCTTTTTATGCTAATTTAAAAAAAAAAAAAATATATATATATATATATATATATATATAATTTACTGTAGTTTACTATAAATTATAATATAATTTACTATAATTACTTTTTATATTGATTGTTTTTTTCTTTTCATGCACATTTTTAAATCTTTTTTTACCATCATTTACTGTAAATTATAATATAATTTATTATAAATTACTGCACATGTTAGTATTTTGTAATTTTTAATGCACATTTTGAAATAAATTTTACCATAATTCGCTATAAATTATGTTATAATTTACTATAAAGTACTGCATATTGTGTTAGTATTTTGCTCTATTTTAGGCAATTTTTTTTAAAATTTTATTTTACCATAATTTACTATATATATTTTATTATAATTTACTATAAATTAATATACATTAATAATTTTTGCTATAAATTATACTTTAATTTACTTTAAATTACTGTACATTGTGTTAGCATTTTTTAACATTTTATGCCAATTTTTAAAAAAAATAATTTTTACTATAAATTATATTATAATTTATTTTAACTTACTGTACATTGTGTTAATATTTTGTTCTTTTTCTGCACATTTTAAAAATATTTTTTACCATCATTTGCTATAGATAATATCATTTACTATTAATTACTGCACATTGTTAGAATTTTTTATGCACATTTTTAGAATGTCTTTTACCATAATTTGCTATAAATTATAATATAATTTACTATACAGTAAATCACTGTACACTGCTAGTATTTTGTTCTTTTTATGCACATTTTAAACAAATATTTTTTACTATAAATTAAACTTTAATTTAGTTTAAATTACTGTACATTGTGTTAGTATATTGATGTTTTTATGCTAATTAAAAATAATTTTTACTATAAATTATAATATAATTTATTATATCCCACTGTACATTGTGTTAGTATTTTTTCTTTCAATACACATTTTTTACCATGATTTACTATAAATTATAATATAAATTACTGTATATTATGTTATTTTTTGTCTTTATGCTAATTTTAAAATATTTTTTACTATAAATTACTGTATTACAGTAATGAGAATCTAATCATAGTCATCATTGAGAATGAGATTTACTGAACGCATACAGTAATGCTGAATGTATGAATTAATTTGTAGTGTTGATGAAGAAAACGCTGCTCGTTTCGTGTTGTTGGATCCGTTCAGTTCACAGTAACTCTATTACAGTTCAGTGTTTGATTTTAAGGACATCTTGGTAACAATTCTTGTACTCTGTTGGGTTTTCATGAAGCTAAACCAGCTGAGAAGCGCAGAAGTGGTTGAACTAAAAACATCCTCTCGTGCCGCAAGCCCATCAGCTCTTAACAAAGAGAGAAAATATCAATATTTAACTCAGCGGGTCAATGCTGTCAGTCCTCGCGGTCTGTAATGGACAGCAGTGAGTGTGTAACGCGTTCGTCTCTGACTTAGATGGATGACGGCAGCATTAAAGCAGCACACAATTCTGCTGGCTTTCGACACACACACATTCAAACACACACACACACACAGCGGCTGTAATCAAACAAACCAGCACCACAAACCCAGACCAGTAATTACGGTCTCGTCGGCATGTCTTGACTCAAGCGGCTGTGGCGTGTTCGTTTAAATATAGCTGTGCTTCAGGTCTGGATCGTGATGAATCTATCTGAGCTTAAATAAGAATCCGGCCTTTCGGATCGCTCTCGGAAAAAGCACACAGCAAAAATCTGTTTGGATCGATTAGTCTGCTGCTTTTAGACGCAGTCCGTAATCGAATCTGCCAGTCTGAAGCCGGTTAGCACACTAACATGATTAGCCCCGAGATGCACAGAGTGAAAAAGGCCAAAGGCTTTTATAGAAACAGCCGGGTCACATTCAGACGGCACACGGCCTTCGGTTACCCTTAATGAAATCTGTCCCGTGCTCGTGTGATTGGTCCGATGCATCGCTCGCTGTTTCTGATGCGATCGGGTTTATTGCAGAGATGCTGAGACCGTCGAGACTCTTCAGTGTGTTACTGCATCTGTGATTTAGGGAGAGGGTGTTTCTGAACATGGTGAAATAAGTCTGCACGCATTTTCCATGAGGTCTGATTCAGTTAAACGTGTGTTTATGTAATGATAATAAGAGCTCCAGAGCCGTTCACAGTGATGAAGCTCAGACGCAGAGTGTTGTTTTGGTGTGTTAGTTTGAGATTCAGTCCTTTATTTGTCCTTTGGCAGCCTTTATACTGCAGGAGGAGCTTTATTTGCCTTGAAAATTCACAATCACTGCCAACATTAAACTCTCTCACACACACACACACACTCACTCACACGCACTGATGCCTGCTCTGGTACTGGTGTCCTGAAGGCTGCCCGCAGTCATTTACACTGTTTTCTAGAAACAGAAATGTCCTTGAAAATCAACTCCAGGTCACAGATATTTCCCTGTAATTCAGAAGAGGATCATTCCTGATCCAGACTCACTCTCTATGCACTCGTTGACCCAGCGCAGCAGTGTGTGTGTGTGTCTGTGGTGTTTCTTCATGTACTGGATGAGAGATCTGTGATCATCGTGGCTTCTGCTGCCTCTAATATAGATTGGAATGAAGCCGCATGAATACAGACGCTGAACAAACCTCAACGTCTAGATTTAGCTCAAGAGCTGCTCTCTGAACACAGATTGAAGATCTTAAGGAGGAAACAGAGTTCGACATGTTTAACGTCTCCTTCCGTCCCTGTAGGTCCGAGAGCTGCAGACGCGTCTCCAGAGCATTCAGCCCGGCGGTCCGTCCAGCCCCGGGCGTCTGACCCCAGCTGGACGTCCCATCAACCCCAGCACAGGAGAACTCAGCACCAGCAGCAGCAGCAATGACATCCCTGTGGCCAAAGTAATGTATACGTTTTTGTTACATTTTACTTTATTTTATTTTTGTTTGTTCTTTAGTTTTGGTGTCTTGATTAAGATTAAATTTTATGATGCTTTGAGTGAGGAACAGACCAATATTTAAGTCATTTAATTTTGAAGTTTAATAGCTTCAGTCCTTCATTTTCATTATTTGAAGTAAAAGTCAGAATATTCTTTAAAAAAATCTCCTTTTGTGTTTTACAAAAGAAAAAGTCATACAGGTTTAGAATGACAGGTAAATGATGGCAGAATGTTCATTTTCATGACTTCAGTATGTTTGAATATGTTTGTTTGTTGCAGGTGGCGGAGCGAGTGAAGCTTTCTAAGACACGATCAGAATCACTACCAGCAGAGAGATCCATCCTGGGCTCTGAGATCAGCAGCATCGGGGTGAGAGACAGACAGACACAAAGACAGATAGACAGACGGACGGACAGACAGACAGACGACAGACATAGAGATTCAGACAGACAGACAGACGAACATACAGACAGACGAACATACAGACAGACGAACATACAGACAGACAGACAGACGACAGACATACGGAGATTCAGACAGACAGACAGACGAACATACAGACAGACAGACGACAGACGAACATACAGACAGACAGACAACAGACATACAGAGATTCAAACAGACAGACGACAAACAGACAAACGACAGACAGACAGACAGACAGACAGATAGACAGACAGACGACAGACAGACGAACATACAGACAGATAGACAGACAAACGACAGACAGACAGGTGACAGATAGACAGACAAACGACAGACATACATACATACATAAATTCAGACAGACGAACAACCAGACAGACGACAGACAGACAACAGACAGACAGACAGACGAACATTCAGACAGACGACAGACAGACGACAGACAGGCAGACGACAGACAGACGAACAGACAGACAGATGGACAGACAGACAGACGAACAACCAGACAGACGACAGACAGACGGACAGACAGACAGACAGACGAACATTCAGACAGACAAACAACCAGACAGACAGACGAACATACAGACATACAGACAGACGACAGACAGACGGACAGACAGACAGACGAACATACAGACAGACAGACGGACAGACAGACAGACGAACATACAGACAGACAGACGGACAGACAGACAGACGAACATACAGACAGACAGACAGACGGACAGACAGACAGACAGACGAACATTCAGACAGACGACAGACAGATGGACAGACAGACAGACGAACAACCAGACAGACGACAGACAGACGGACAGACAGACAGACGAACATTCAGACAGACAAACAACCAGACAGACAGACGAACATACAGACATACAGACAGACAGACGACAGACAGACAGACGGACAGACAGACAGATGAACATACAGACAGACAGACGGACAGACAGACAGACGAACATACAGACATACAGACAGACAGACAACAGACAGACGGACAGACAGACAGACAGACGAACATTCAGACAGACGACAGACAGACGACAGACAGGCAGATGACAGACAGACTCATGCTGATGAGGTCACAGCTGACATCTTTATAATGTGCAACTTCAATATTTGTCTATTTTAATTATAAGTTATATCATAATAGCAACACAGTTCAATTCAAATTTAATGATTTCAGTCAATTAACCTATAGGTTTTAATAAATAGTGAAGATGTCTGAAATATGTCATATTCATGCAGTTATTGAATAATAACCCCATGAGTTACAATAAATATAAAAAAAAAAAATATATTGAATTTAGAAATTGAGGCGTTTAATGTTCTTTTTCCTTAAAAACAGTATTTTTACTCCACAAATCTAAAAACATTAATGTGTCCACAAATTCCTCGTTAACAGAAGCCTTTGATATTCAACATAATATAAAGTTCAGAGACACAAAATTAGGTCAGTTAATCTCAAAACTGTTTAGACTGACTAAATCTCACAGTTGGCCCTTTGCCGGGAGTTTGATTGACAGGCGATCTAACCAATCATAACGCCGAATCCGCCATTTTGTCCGACAAAGCAGTCAGAGGAGTTAATAGATTAACGTTGATAGACTTGAACTTGAAAAATGATATGTACTGACGTCTTTCTGTGGTTCATTCATGTTTATTTGATGATATAAATTAACTAGTAATAAGAAGAGATGATCGTTCATGAGCCGCTTGATCTGTCACGACACATTAAAGAGCCACAAAACTGTATTCTTTAAAAATGACAAAATTTGAGACTTTGTTTCATATCAAAAGTAACCTGCTCTGTGTCCTCTTTTCTCCGCGATGTATTTTTCACTGCGTGAGAACGTGATGTGTGGTGTGAGAGCGGCATGGCTTGTCGGACATAGCAACAGTAACTATAGGAGGCGGGTCTTTGCGAGCGGCCAATTGTTGATATTCAGATGAAAATTAGGAAGTGTGTCACATCAAATGTGTTGAGATGAGATTTTGTGCCATGTATGATCAAGAGAAAAAATGAAGGTAAATCATCCCTCTAATAGTATGTGAAGTGTGCTGTTGAAGCAGTCAGATCGAGCTCTCTCCGCTGTCTGTCTGCTCACGTGGTTTCAGTGTCACAGTCTGACTCATGGGAGAGACAGACGGGTCACCTTCTCCTCTGTCTCTCTCTCTGGCTCTAGAGTTAATAATCAGAGCCAAAGCGTTTAATATTCCATTATTCAGTTCTTGCACACGTGCCAGAAGCAGCTCGATCATCCAACAGCCGAACACTTCAGACTTTATTCATCTGATGTGATGATGATGATGATGTTAGATGTTATGATATCACTGTGATGCTGCATCAGAAAAACATAATGCCACACCATCTTCAGTGCAAACGCAGCAATTGATGGTCAAGAAAGAAAAGGCCAATCGCAATTCAGCATGCAAATGAGGCAGGAAAGAAGAGCAGTCGCTGTTATTCCGTATGCAAATGTCGTGATGATGTCATTACATTGGTTACATTTTGAATGTTACAGTGTACGTCAGTGGGAGATTTTCAAACTTTATGTAGTGAAAGGAGTTTCAGCACCGTGCTGGAGAGTTTAATGGGCCGTAACACCAGTGTTGATCTGTGATGTTGGGTGTTATTTCTCCGTCTCTCTGCAGGTCTCCAGTAATGTGGCAGAACATTTGGCTCATTCCCTTCAGGATTGCTCCAACATCCAGGAGATCTTCCAGACGCTCTACTCGCACGGATCCGCCATCTCCGAGAGCAAGATCCGAGAGTTTGAAGTGGAGACGGAGAGACTCAACAGGTACTTAGAGAAACACAAACCACCTGTAAAAGCTCAGAGAAGAGCTGCTGTTAGATGAGATCTGCTGCTGCACGTGTACTATTGAATCAATCGATGCGTGTCAGTCACTGGAAGTGAAGTCCATCTTAAGTGTGATTCCACGTCCTGATAGAGTGTGCACTGCAGTGTCATCATAGGGAACAAGTGCACAGGGAAATTTACCCATCAGTCACTGCAAGCCACCTTAGTGTTGCATTAAAGTTTAGCTAATTTAATAATTTATCATTTAAAATAATATATTGTGTTTTTATTGTGTGTGTGTGTGTGTGTGTGTGTATATATATATAAAACATTGTTGTATGTCATACTAGTGTTGTTATTAGTAACCAAAACTATTAAAAAATAATTTTTGTTCGTTGTAGATGACCTAAACTTTATTTAATTTTACTTAATTTTTGTTTTTGTCTAAAATTACTAAAACTTATACTGAAATAAAATAAATAAGCTAAATAGAAATATTAAAAATAAAAATAAAAAAGTACATATAATTACTGAAATTTAAATGTAAAAAACCTAAATTGAATAAAATAAGTTGAAGTTGAAGTACTAAAATTACTAAAACTCAAACTGAAAAATAAATAAGATAAATAGAAATATTAAAAAAACTAATAAAGTATAAAGAGTACATAACAAAATTACTAAAACTTACACATGAAAAACCTAAACTTATTTAAGTTGAAGTACTAAAATGACTAAAACACCAACTGAAATAAAAATAAGTTAGATATTAATATAAAAATAAAACAAAAAAATTATAAAAATGACAAAGCCATATAGCAAAATACTAAAACTTAAACATAAATTGAAGTAAATATAAACCACCTTAGTATTACATGAAAGTTTAGCTATTTTAATAATTTATCATTTAAAATAAAATACATTCTGTTTAAATATTTTTTTATTATATATATATATAGTATTTAATTTTGTGTTTTGTCTAAATTTACTAAAACAAAAAAAGAGAAATAGAAATATTAAAAAATAAAAACTGATATAAATAACAAAAGTATATAACAAAATTACTAAAATTTAAATGTAAAAAAAAACTAAATTAAATAAGTTGAAGTACTAAAATTGCTAAAACTCAAACTTAAAAATAAATAAGCTAAATAGACAAAAACTAATGAAATTTAAAAAAGTGCAAAACAAAATTACTAAAACTTACACATAAAAAACATTTTTCATTTAAGGTGAAGTATATATATAAGCTAAATATAAAAATAAAACATAAAAATGACAAAAGCACATAGCAAAATTACTAAAAATTAAATAGAAATTAAAAAATATATATATTCAAAATATTAATAGATACTATAGTAGTATGTAGATAACACTAAAATAATCCCAAATCTGTGCAGCTCGAGTGTTGTGTGTGTTTGCTGAGGTTGAATGAGTTTTGTCAGCTGAAGTGAACATCTTCAGATATGTTGCACACTGAGTGTGTAGGGAGCAGGGAGCACTGCCTGTGAATCGGAGCGCAGCTGCATTTATCTGAATGTGTTTCTCGTTGTTTGTGTCTCAGTCGCATCGAGCACCTGAAGTCTCAGAATGATTTGTTGACCATCACACTGGAGGAGTGTAAGAGTAACGCGGAGCGGATGAGTATGCTGGTGGGCAAATATGAGTCCAAC
This sequence comes from Ctenopharyngodon idella, assembly GCF_019924925.1. Taxonomy (NCBI): domain Eukaryota; kingdom Metazoa; phylum Chordata; class Actinopteri; order Cypriniformes; family Xenocyprididae; genus Ctenopharyngodon; species Ctenopharyngodon idella. The sequence continues at coordinate 42,132,876 of NC_067224.1, forward strand.
GCCACCGCGCTCAGACTGGCCCTGCAGTACAGGTACACACACACACACACACACACACACACACACACACACACGCAGGGCTCATTTGTATTCATGCTGAAGCGATTCAATCCCTAAAATGATGTTAAAGGAAGAGATGCAGATTATTCTGCTTTATTATTCCCACTTTTCACCATCCACTCAATTCCTGATGAATTAGACTTAAATATTAGATATCTTGAGCAGCAAATCATCATATCAGAATGATTTCTGAAGGATCATGTGACACTGAAGACTGGAGTAATGATGCTGAAAATTCAGCTTTGATCACTGAAATAAATTACACTTTACTATATATTCACATAGAAAACAGCTGATTTACACTGGAATAATATTTCACTGTTTTTACTGTATTTTTACTAAAAAAAAAATGATACCAAATTTTTATTTTATACTGTGAATATTGTCTGTAAACATTATTGTGTTCGCAGCGGTGGTTAATGGCAGAAGCTCTTGTATTGGGTGTGTTGATCACATGGTTTTGCAGCAGGAGGTCGAGGGTTTGATTGAATTTCGTCCCCTGTGACGGTGATGTCATCTGAGCGCTGAGATTGACTGTCATTACACGAGGAGGACGAGGCCAGTCAAACCCTCATAAAGACGGAGACGGCGCCGAGAGCATAAAACACCACGATTAATCACACTGACGGCTTTCAGAACACACACACACACACTTGAGCAGATCGACACCATAAACACGATCATGTGATGCATGTCACTGCTTCTCTTACGACAGTATTTACAAAAGAAGACAAATAACTGCAGGGAAAGTCAACATGAAACAACTCAACAACTAGAAAATAAAGTTCTTTTCATTTAAATCTCAGGAACGTCATACAGTCAAACTCACATGACCTCTGTAGGTTAGTTCTTGTTTATTTGTACCTGTGGTTGGTTTAGAATCTGAGGCCGATGAAACAAACGCATTCCAGCGGTCGCTTCACGTCTGGGCCTGTTTGTTGCTTTTGTCTCCTGTTAAATATTTTCCACAGCGTTTCAGGACCTGATGAAGGATCCGTGCTGGCCTCCACATTCCTCCGGATGTGTGTTTTCATGACAGTGTGTGTGTGTTACAGTGAGCAGTGTATCGAGGCGTATGAGCTGCTGCTGGCGCTGGCCGAGAGTGAACAGGGTCTGGTCTTGGGTCAGTTCAGAGCGGCTGGAGTCAGTGCTGTGGGTAAGAGATCACACACACACCGGCGGATTTTTGTAACCGGTTTCACATTTTTTTGCAATAATTAGTTTATCCACAAGGTGGCAACCGTGCCCTGTGTACGCGTACGAGTCAAATGAAGTATACTTTCCAAGGCTGTGCGTTCGAATGCTTCTAGATATATCCTGCCCCGTTTTCCTGTTTCATTCAAAATTACGTCAACACAGTGAATAAAGCTGCACGTTCCAAGGCACTTCAGTGGGCCTTTAAAAATTATTTAATTAACTGAATTTATAAGACCTATGAAATGTTTTTTGTTTGTTTTTTCAGAAATTCTTTTTTATTTTTTACCCAAATATTTTTACCCAAATATATATTTTTTTTTTCTCTGGATTCTGTTTTAATGTTTTAACTACATTTTAATAATCAAAAAGTATGTCTAATCAGTTGAATTCATAAGACTTTAACAACTTAATGATGTGTTAACATTTTTAAATTAATACGGCCATGCTTTATTTTTCCAGAAATTCTCTGTTGTCTGTTTTAAAGGTGCAATATGTAAGATTTTTGCAGTAAATTATCCAAAAACCACTAGGCCAGTGTTTTATATTTTGTTCACTTGAGTACTTACAATATCCCAAATGTTTCCAACTATTTGTAAATCGTGAGAAAATTGCAATTTTAACCAAAGCCTGTCAATTGCGTCATACCCGCGTTACCCTCGGTTTCCGGTTTTATTTTGTAGAAACCATGGAAACACCAAAGATGCTTTAATATTTACACGTTTTAATAGACAAGGCAACAACTGTTTTGATATATTTATAGACAGAAAACTAATTATTGTTATATAGCTCAACACGTTTAGTCTTACTGTTTAAATGTAATTTTCTTGATTTTTGCGAGTACCATGTTTTACCATGCCTCAGAGAAAAACACTATTTTGTCAAGTAGCTAACATAGCATAATCAGATGCAGCTTTATTTTTAGTAACAGTAATACAGCATTTTCTCCATTATACAATACGTTTTAAAATTAATCGCATGTCATTTATCAACACAAGCCATCCAGCATTTAATATGATATTGTAAAATCGATCTGTCTTACTGCAGTGTGTAACAGTGTCTCACAGCAGCCGCCGAGCGAACGCACAGAGTAACGTTATAACATCATTTTCAACACACTCAAATGTATCTAATATGATAAACAGAGCTGCGTTACCTCATACTCATGACCGGAAAAGCGGAAGCGGCGCCGGCGACTGTGTCATAATAAAAGTCCCGCTGCTCGTGAGGCGTGTGTTGCGCAATCGCTCCAGCGGCCTCGTTCAGCTCCCACAACACTCGGTCCTGCTCTGCTTCATACTACAGTAACGTTAATAATCGCATCCATGAACATGATTTCTGCCCGAGTCCTATCCCGATTCTTTTGCACCGTCCGTTGAGGTGAAGACCACATGTCCCAAGATTCCGCGCTCAAACCTGGCGTCATCAAGCTACGCCTTTGTTTTGAATAGGCCTCTAGCGGCCTCTAGCGGACAGAAATCCTACATACTGCACCTTTAATTTTTCTAGGTTTATGATTTAAAACAAATTTATTATCACAAACGGTGGTAATCAAAAACATACAAAATTTAATTGGATTTATTAAAGATTAATCAAATGAAAATGTAACAATTCCTTATATTTTTTAGCAAATAACATTTTAATTATTATATTATATTATATTATATTATATTATATTATATTATATTATATAAATTGCAACAGCCAACAATACATTGTATGGGTCAAAATGATCGATTTTTCTTTTATGCCCAAAATCATTAGGTTATTAAGTAAAGATCATGTTTCATGAAGATATTTTGTAAATTTCCTGCCGTAAATATATTAAAAATGTATTTTTGTGAGTGGATATGCATTGCTAAGGACTTCATTTGGACAACTTTAAAGGCGATTTTCTCAATATTTTGATTTTTTTTGCACCCTCAGATTCCAGATTTTCAAATAGTTGTATCTCGGACAAATATTGTCCTGTCCTAACAAACCATACATCAATGGAAAGATTATTTATTCAGCTTTCAGATGATGTATAAATCTCAATTTTAAAAAAATGACCCTTATGACTGGTTTTGTGGTGCAGGGTCACATATTATATATTATTATATTAATATTATCATTATTTTTACTTCGAGAGGTACATTCTACTGTACATTAGTAATATATTTCTGTCACAGAGACACACGCAGAACATGCAGACTTCATATTTAAATAGTCTTTTTGCAGTTTAATACTCAGACACTAATCCATGTGGCTACCTTTGATTTATTCATCCACAATTCCTTGACGTTCCATGTTATACTGTAAATTCCCATTATGACTGCATCCCATGATTCACTCTTCATTTTCCACATTGCTGAAATCATCGGGCACTATGTAACCAAACACAGAAACCTTTCTAAACTAGAATTCAAAAACTTTATTCGTCCTGCTTCATATCTGATGAATTTTGCTACTCTAGCGCTCTTAATTTCCTGTTTATTTCTGCGGTGCTGCTTTGAATCAATCTGCATTGAATAAAACACTATAGAATTAAATCTGACTCGACTTCATCCTCATGAGGTTTGAGCGTCATTTAAAACGCTCGTTCTCCACTGCTTCATTAACTGATTGTGAGTTATTAGTGTAATTAGTTTCTCTCCGCACACTGAACATCTGAACACATCCACACCGCCGCTGATGATGATGATGGAGAAATTAAAAATAAATTATTCACTTATACAATGTGAATTTAGCATAATCTGTTCCTGCAGGTTCATCTCAGTATTTAATTTATAAATATTATCTTTGTCTGTTTGATTATTTTTCCTTTTATTTTCAGCTCTGATTAACTTATTTTACCATATTTACATCCACTATGTAGAATTACACAGAATTTCCTACTCCGTTTGTGTGTGGATCTGATTATGCGCTCCAGTAATGCTAACGCCGCCATGGTTTTACTGTAGAATAGTGATTTATTTATAGTGAAATCATCAATATGCTGATCATTCTGTCCAGTGTTTTCACGATGATGTGTGTGTCTGACGGCAGGAGAGCAGGCGGGAGAAGAGAGCATCACTCAGATCCTGAAGAAAGCTCACGACAGCAGGAAGACGGCGGAGAACGCGGCCAAAGACCTCCTGACCCGGCTGGACGGCAGCTGCGGCGCTGCGTTCGCGGTGACCGGCTGCAGCGTCCAACCCTGGGAGAGTCTGTCGTCCAACAGCCACACCAGGTGAGAGCGGCTTCACCTCCAAAGATAGAGACGTGCGTTAAAATGCTTTTGATTGGAAGCTGAAAGACCTGAAGGAAAACCGTCATGGACTGAAGGGGCTGTGAGTGTGTAATTCTGCAGGTTAGTTTTCATCTCTCTGACGGTCTGTACGTGGTTCTGGTCCAGCGGTTGCCCATGACAACACACTCTCATCTGAGCTTGTGTGTGTGTGTGTGTGTGTGTGTGTGTGTGTGTGTGTGCAGTTTCCCATGAGCCCTAATTTAGATTCACTGCGTCAGAGGAGGATTTCAGCCATAAAGTGAGATGCAGATCACGGTTTCTTACAGGGATAGATTAATTACTATTATTGTTATTAAATAGTTATAAAAATGTATTGTAAAAATGAATATTGTAAATATTATTTAAATGATTTAAACTATTTATTAAAAAAAATAATAATCATAATTACTCTTATTAAAACCAATTGTATAAATGTACTAAAACAATCATTATTAATAATTTATCTTATTGTTAAAATAATTTTAAACATTTTTGGTAACATTAATTAAGTTTTTCTTATTGTTATTAATGTAATTATTTAACATTTATAATAATAATAATAATAATAATAACATCATTAACAACCATCATTAGCATTTATAATAATAATAATTACTATTATTAAAATAATTTTAAACATTTATTATAAAAATTAACAATCTTAATTCCTCTTATTGTTAATAAAATAATTTTAAACATTGTAACTAAGTAGTAATTACTTGTATTATTAAAATAATTATGAATATTTATTATAAAAAATAATTAATGATAATACATACTCTTATTAAAATAATCATTAAAATGTACTATACTATAATGTACTATAAAAATAGTTTTAAAAATAATAAATAGATTTTTACTTATAAAATTAAAATAGTTTATGACTGACTTTTTCATTCTGTGAAAGATGAAGTTAAATATAAAAAAAATGCCAATTTTTCAGTATTTTTTATTTTTTGTTATTAATATACATTAGTGGTGTGTTGGTCATTGTGAAAGTGCAGTTGAATTGATTTAATGCAGAAGAAGCTGTTAAAGTCAAGTCACCTTTATTTATATAGCGCTTTTTACAATGCAGATTGTGTCAAAGCAGCTTTACAGTGATAACTGGTATATAATTTTGGCTGCACAGCAGCTCTAGAAGAAAATGCTGTCAATGTATGCAGATGCAAAGCACTGTTATATATAATGTCAAATGTAAAGCTGACGATCTGATATCCTCTGGATTAATAAAGGACGTGTTGATGTTGAGATGACGATGCTGACATGATCAGTGTGTGTGTGTGTGTGTGTGTGTGTGTGTGTGTGTGTGTGTGTGTGTGATGATCAGCCAACAATCTGTATCGGCCAATAAAGGCTATTATCACTATCAGCCATCGGCCGATTGTTTAAAAACTGCTGATGGTCAGGGCCGATTATATCCTGTCAATCAAAAGGGTGTGGAAAAACGTGTCAGACTGCAACTCATACTGCGTGTGAAGAAAATCACTCTTGTGTTGAATTTTAACGCATTAACAGTTTAAAAATAGTGACATTAAAGCAGGCTCTTTTTGACCCTATGAATCACCCGTAGTTCAAGCCAGGTCTGTGTTTTTATTTTTATTTTTTGCTACATCAAATATTATTTGTAGCGCCTCCCATCCAATAATCGCAAAAAGATTTGTGCTTTATTACTTCTGATAATAATAAAAGTTTCAGTTTTCAAATTCTGTCCATTTCATCATGAAATTCAAACAATAAATGGTGTTTTGACGCTCTTAAACGTGACGTGTCGGATCGCTGTAACGCCTCAGCTCAGGCGGCAGCTCGGAGCGCGAGTCTTTTCTTCCTCTTCAACACAAGTTATCTCTCGAAAAACATGCATGAACATCAAAGGTATGTTGAAAGATGATATAGTACAACTTACCAGAATGTATCACGTCTCATGAAATCACTTTATTTGTGCTTCAACCGCGGAAAGACGTCAATAAAACAGCTTGTGAGCAATATGTCACATCATTTACCTCAAGAATGTTTTCCAATGTTCACAGTTCCTTAGCTATCGACATATAAAAACACTAGAGAGGAGCTCATGAAGACAACAAATGCTTATGAAAACTACCTTATGTGATACTTTTATACAAACATTTCAGTTTTTATTTGAGTGTAATTATTATATGTGAAAATAAACAGCAGCTGAATACAATACCTCTGCTGTTGTAACCTCTAATATTGTAGTGTACCAAATGAGAGGTTCCCTGTATAGTTTGCAACATTATTTGGGAGAGATTTTTTTTTTCCTTAAGAAAAACCAAACTATCGGCATCGGCCGATATCATTCTGAATAATCGGCTATCGGTATCGGCAGAGAAATTTAATATCGGTGCATCTCTAGTTTTATTGCATTTATGTAATAGTAAAGCTTTTATTTATTTTTTTATTTTAAGTTTAAAATTGGATTTTTAGGTGCATTTTAGATTTTTTTAGATTCTTTATATATATATATATACACAGTCAAACCAAAATGTATTCAGAAACCTTGAACATTTCATTCATTAATACAGTTTATTCACTATAGTTTAAAAAATGGTAATAAAATATGACAAGATCTCAGAGTTAAACTGTGTCAGAAAATATTAATCTTAATTATGTCAGATAACACTTAAGCAAAACATGGTCAGGTCAAAGTGTCAAATAATTTTTGGTTCCAAATTTTTATTAATTTTACTGTATGAAGAGTTGAATTATTTCAGTTTACTTCATTTTGCTATCCTCACTTACATAAATGAACTATAGTGTCCTGAACCCACTAGTACAAATATATCAAAAATGTCTGAATAATTTATGGTTTGACTGTGTATATATATGTGTGTGTGTATATATATATATATATATATATATATATATATATATATATATATATATATATATATATATATATATATATATATATATATATATATAAAGTAAAAAATAAATAATAAAAATTACATGTAAAATATTTATTTATTTGAGCTAATAATAAAGCTCTTATACATCAGTCGATCCTCATGTCAGCAGTATCAGTGAATCTGAACTGTTCTGATCCGTTTGTTTTTCCGGAACATTGAGGCTTCATCTGTTGTCCTGCAGGGAACGGATGGGATTTCAGACTCACTGCAGCTTCTCCAATATCCAGACATTGATTTTTCCCCTCAATCCTCCATTCAGAGTTCTTCATCCAGAGCTCTGAGCTGCTGACAGATGAAGAGAAATGGACTGATCTTCTGTGTTTCTCCTGAAAACAGTCCTGCTAAACCAGCTGGAGTTGCTTTATGATAACACTGTTCTTCTCTTATTCAGGTGTTCAGCGTCCGGCTTTCATTGTTTTATTGCAGTAATCTTGTCTTGTTCACTGAAGTGTTTAAATGATTATGAATATCTGATGTGTTCTGGCTGAGATCCACGAGGAGCAAACGAGACGTGCAGATCAGGGTTTATAATGACTGACAGAGCTGAGTGTGTGTGTGTGTGTCAGGAGTGTTTCCATGCAGATGGAGGTAATTGGGATTGTCATTGTAATTAGGGACCTCACTAATTGAGGGTCGGAGAATTGGGAGAATCATTTGGAGCCGTTTTCACGCTTCATTGTGACCGTGTGAAGACTGGCTGGAGGCTGGAGGATCATTATAAAACATAAAAAATAATTAAAAATATTAATCCATATTATTGTTATTAAAATGATGATAGATATTTATTATAATAATTAATAATTATTTTTCTCATTAAAAATGAGAGTGTGTGTGTGTTTGCAGCACCACCAGCTCGACGGCCAGCAGCTGTGACACTGATTTCTCCAAAGACGACGAGCAGCGGTTGAAGGACTACGTCCAGCAGCTGAAGAACGACCGGGCGGCCGTCAAACTGACCATGCTGGAGCTGGAGAGCGTCCACATCGACCCGCTCAGCTACGACGTCAAACCTCGCGGCGACTCGCAGAGACTCGACCTGGAGAACGCTGTGCTCATGCAGGAGCTCATGGCCATGAAGGTAAACACACCACCGCACTATAACTGATGTTTACAGGTGAATCCCATGAGTCTTTACGGAAGCTACAGCAGATCAAGCAGTTTCACCATGTTTGACTCTCAGTTTCCTGGTTTGTTCTGCTGTTGTTCTCCATCAGAACACTGTTTCTTCTGGTTTTATCTGTCAGTGACCTTCAGCTTTGGCAGCAGCGTGCGTCTGAAATGAGAGTCGTGAGATCAGTTCAGACATGATGAGAGATGATGTCGATATGAACGGCTCTGTCAGCTGACATTTCTACAGGCAGACACACACACACCAGATCAGTGTGAAATACTGAATGAATAAATGAGCTCCAGAGGTTCACTGTTTGATACAAATATAGTAGCAACTTTGACTTCTAAAATTCAAATACTTTTGCAGTGTCTCTGTCTGGGATTCCCAAACTTTTCAGCTGAATTTTAATAAATTATCATCAACACATTCCCATGTTCACTGTTCTGTCATGTCAGTTAATGGTCACATGACATGCATGTAAACAAATAAAATATTTCATTTTTTAAATTATTTACTTTCACGTTTAATTTATTTATATTTTATAATTAGTAAGCATTTTATTTTTTTATATTGACTGATTTTAATGTTATTAAAAATATTCATATTTTTAATGTTTTCATGATGTTTCATATATTTCAGTGTTTTATGTTTAAATTAGTTTTGTTTTAATTTATTTCAAATAAAATATTTCATCCTTTTTCAATATCATTGATATTTTGATCATATTTCTTATTTTTGTAAATGTTTTATTTTGAAACTTTTTAAAATGTTTTTTATCATTTAAAATAATTTACTTTTGTTGTAAAAAATAAATAATAATGTTCATATTTTTACTGTTTTATTTTTATTTGTTTTTATTTATTTATTAATTAAAATTATTTTCTTTTTAATTGAATTATATTTCATTTTTAGGAAGCATTTCATTTTTTTATTTTTATGTTATTAAAAGTATTCATTTTTCATAAGTGTTTTATTTTTAAATTCTTTTATTTTTATTTCAAATAAAATGCCATATTTTAGTGTTTTAGTTGTATTATTTTAAAATAATTTTTAAATTTTATTTAAAAAATATTATTTGTATTTTTCATATTTGTATAATTCATATTTTAGTAAATGTTAAAATTATTTATTTTACTTTTGTTAAAAATATAATTATATTTTTTCATATTCATGCTTTTATTAAGTGTTTTATTTGGATTATTTTAAAATGATTTTGCTTTTGTTTAAAAATAATATTCATATTTTTCATGTTTTTATAATATTTCATATTTGTTACTATTTTTTAATTATTTAGTTTTCCATTTTTATTAAATAATTATTAGTGTTTCATCAACTCACAAAGCCCCGTTTGGAATCGCTGCTGTAGAGTTTTTCTCATGTTAATATAGATAATCATGTGAACTTCTCCGGCATCAGACACGGTCCGACAGCTTCAGTGTTGATGAGTGTGTGTTTGTGAGCCGTGTCGGAGTGGTGAGATGTTTTCTGCTGTGATTTGACGTGTCAGGATGGGTTCTGCATATGAAGGTCTGTGAGATGATGAGATGATTACTTTCAGAAGCTCTGAACGCAGATTTTCTCTCCGTATGTTCAGGAGGAGATGGCGGAGCTGAAGGCTCAGCTGTACCTGCTGGAGAAGGAGAAGAAAGCGCTGGAGCTGAAGCTGAGCACGCGTGAGGCTCAGGAACAGGCGTACCTGGTGCACATCGAGCACCTGAAGTCTGAGGTGGAGGAGCATCAGGAACAGAGACGCCGCTCGCTCAACTCCACCGGCAGCAGCGCTGGAGGAAAAGACAAGAGCGGGAAGGTAAACGACAGTAAATGACGCACAGCACAACATACGGTCAGATTTGGAATTAAACCCAATCATTCTGATGACAGACTTTGGTTCAGGTGTTTAAGAACCACCAAACCAACATTTGATATGCTGTGATGCGATTGGTCAGCTGGTTAGTCCAGTTATCCAATCACAGCCTCTGCCGAGGTAAAATCTTTTGTTGCACATCAAGAGATTTCCATTGCCTCAATTGAGCGCATAAACACTTATGCAGATTTTTTATAATTTATGCACATCTTGCCATTCCCATCCAGCATCCCAAAATGTGCATAAAAATAGATGGAAGGAAACATAGCTACTGACACACCTGTATTAGTTCTACTAATTGTTAAATATACAAATAACATGATTTGCATAAAATGTCATTACTATGAAATATATATTGAAGGAAACAAAGATTTTGTGATGTTTGGCTGCAGGTTTGAGGTCACAGAGTCACAGTATAACACTGCTTACATTTAGTTGCTCTAAATTGATTGATTGATTGATTGATTGATTGAGTCTGTGTGGTTTTATAATCCATGCATGCTTCGTCGTTGATGGCATTAATCAGCAGTGAGACAGTCTGTCCTCCAAACACACTGTACCTGTCTGTATGTCTGTGTGTGTGTGTGTGTGTGTGTGTGTCTGTATGTTTGTCTGTATGTCTGTGTGTGTGTGTGTGTGTGTGTCTGTATGTTTGTCTGTCTATGTATGTCTGTCTGTCTGTATGTTTGTCTGTGTGTTTGTCTGTCTCTGTCTCTCTCTCTCTGTGTATGTATGTCTGTATGTCTGTCTGTCTGTGTGTTTGTCTGTGTCTGTCTGTCTGTCTCTCTCTGTGTCTGTCTGTATGTTTGTCTGTCTGTCTGTATGTTTGTCTGTCTATCTCTCTCTGTGTCTGTCTGTCTGTCTGTATGTTTGTTTGTCTCTGTGTGTGTCTGTCTGTCTGTCTCTCTCTGTATGTTTGTCTGTCTGTCTCTCTGTCTATCTCTCTCTGTATGTTTGTCTATGTCTGTCTGTCTGTCTGTATGTCTCTCTCTCTGTGTCTGTATGTTTGTATGTTTGTCTGTTTGTCTGCATGTTCGTCTGTCTCTCTGTGTCTGTCTGTCTGTCTGTTTGTCTGTATGTTTGTCTGTCTCTCTGTCTGTCTGTTTGTCTCTCTCTCTGTGTCTGTATGTCTGTCTGTTTGTTTGTTTGTCTCTGTGTGTGTGTCTGTCTGTATGTTTGTCTGTATGTTTGTCTGTCTGTCTATCTCTCTCTGTATGTTTGTCTATGTCTGTGTCTGTCTGTCTGTCTGTCTGTCTGTCTGTATGTCTCTCTCTCTCTCTGTGTCTGTATGTTTGTCTGTATGTTTGTCTGTCTGTCTGTCTCTCTCTCTGTGTGTCTGTATGTTTGTCTGTCTATGTTTGTCTGTCTCTCTGTGTCTGTCTCTGTCTGTCTGTCTGTGTCTGTCTGTATGTTTGTCTATGTTTGTCTGTCTGTCTCTCTGTGTCTGTCTGTTTGTCTGTCTGTATGTTTGTCTGTATGTTTGTCTGTCTCTCTGTCTGTTTGTCTGTCTGTCTGTCTGTATGTTTGCCTGTATGTTTGTCTGTCTCTGTCTGTCTGTCTGTCTGTCTGTATGTTTGTCTGTCTGTCTGTATGTTTGTCTGTCTGTCTCTCTGTGTCTGTCTGTCTGTCTGTGTTCCTCTCCAGCAGCAGCTGGTGTGAATTTTTAACTAGTATCTTTGCTCTCCTTCACCTCCGCCTCTCTTCCGATCGATTCCTCTGCTCTTTTCTTCTCTCGCTCCGTCTGTGGGTGTGCGAGCGGGTTCAGCTGCTGTGTCTCACACGCGATGTTCACTTACAGTCGCTGCAGATCCCAGAATGCCTCATCAAACCCGTGACCTTGGTTTTGCTTGCGCAGTGCTCTCCTGTATACTCTTTTATTCATAGGCACCAGATATGATTCAGTTGTTGTTTTTTGGTAATTATTGTGATAGTTGCATTTACATTTATGCATTATAATTGTTAAATGTAAATGTAAACCTTGAATGCAGTGTATAACGCAACTTTCAAAAGAGCAACATAAGCAGTTTTGTCAGTTCACTAACTGTTAAATACGCAAATAACATGTTTTGCATAAAACTTGATTGCCATGAAACTGTCCATCATAAATATTTGGCTGAACAGTGAATTGTGATTGGCTGTCTCATGGTTGTGATGTCATCAACATGCTGAGTTCTGATTGAACTGTTTTTGATGTTTAGTTTAAATAATTAATCTCTTTGGATGTGGAGAGGAAGTTTTAAGCCCTGAAAGAAACATCAGAGTCTCTGATTTCAAACGTGCATTTTGGGGAAATGAGAAAAACAGACATGTGAACCTGTAATATGTGATTGACTGTGTGTGTGTGTGTGTGTGTGTGTGTGTGTGTGTGTGTGTGTCTGCAGGACTCTGGAGATTCTCCAGCAATCAGTCTGTCTGATCTGAGGAGTCTGAGCGACAGCGACCTCGCGGCGGAGCTCACCGGCGCCCTCAGGAGGTCATAATTACATTTACTCATTTAACCCTGTACAGCCTGACATGAGTATCATATTTGATGCATCAGTCTTTTATGGCTCATATAGTCTGATATAGTGAGAATATGAAGGGAGAAAACAGCTCTGTTTTATTCAGAGGAACAAACTAAACAAAAATATCAGCATTATTTAATAGTTTTAATAGTAACTTTAATAGTTAACAAGAACAGCACTGGCGCTCACAAGTGATGGTGACGAAATTAAGAACTGCAGCTCTGCATGTTCACCTCACTTTGTTTTGTGAACTAGACACATGAAATGTGTGTTTAAGTCATCATGTGACGTGTGTGTGTGTGTGTGTGTGTGTGTGTGTGTGTGTGTGTGTGTGTGTGTGTTACAGAGAGAAGAAGCTGAAGGGTCGTGTTCAGGAGTTGGTCGCTGCGTTAGAAAGACTCACGAAGAGCAGTGAAGTCCGTCATCAGCAGTCTGCGGAGTTCGTTAACGACCTAAAACGAGCCAACAGGTATAACACACACACACACACACACACACACACACACACACACACACACACACACACACACAAGCTCAAAGCAGCTCAAATGTTTGACTTGATTTGAAGAAATATCATTAGTTATTATGACATAATTCAGTGGATTGGCTCCAGAAGCTGTAGATGTTCTCTCATCATATCCTCCATGTTCTGCCGAGCGACGCCCCCTGCTGGTCACTGCAGCGTGTGTGTTTGAATACAGGCCAATGACAGTCAGCAGACTCTAATGTCAGTCTCTTCATGCTGAATAGATCTGTGTGTGTTTACCAGAGCTCTTTTAGTCTGGTTTTTATACTATTATAGTATGTATTCATATTTTGAATTAGCTTTGATTTTTATGTTTTCAGTTTAATTTTAGTTTGTTTAAGCAATTTTGTTATGTGCGTTTGTCATTTTTATTCATTCATTCATTCATTTATATTTACTATTTATTTTTATTTTAGTTTGTCATTTTAGTACTTTCTCATTTTTTAAGTTTTTGTCTAATATTTATATTTTATTCTATATGCTTTTGTCATTTTTATTCATTTTTATAGTTCTATTTAGCTTTAATTTTTTGTAATTTAAGTTTTAGTTTCGGTGATTTTAGTATTTCAAATTAATTTCTGAGTTTCATGTAATTTTCATGTAGTTTTTTAAGGTTTAGATTGTCTAATATTTGTTTTTTTGTTATGTGCTTTTGTCATTTTTATTAGTTTCTAATTTTTATTAGTCATTTTAGTTAGTTGACAAAGCAATGTTTGGACTTTTGTCATTTTTTTTAAGTTCTAATTAGCTTTTATGTGTTATATAAGTGTTTTAGTTATAGTAATTTTATTTATATTTTAATAATTATAATTTTAGTACTTCAGCTTATTTCAGTTTGTTGCCAATTTCTCATTTTCGTTTACATTTTTTTTTTTCATTAAATTTTTTTTTTTTTTGTTCTTTTTGTCATTTTCATTAATTTTATTTATATTTTTAACTTTTTTTTTCATTTTTTGTAATTTTAATACATCAACTTATTTCAGTTAGTTGCCAAAGCAGTTTCTCATTTTCATTTTTTTTTTTTTTGTTTGTTTTTCATCTACTAAAAACGTAAAAATATAAAATTTATATTTTATTTTATTTCAGCTTTATTTCAATAAACTGAAAACAATGTATAATAGTTTTAATTCTTCAGTGTCAGTGTTTCTGAAACGCCTCCATCTTGAGTTTTCTTCACAATATTCCTCATTTAAATAATTCATACGCAGAATAAAGGGGCGGGGCCTGGTTGAGTTAGTCAGTAGTGTTGAAAATGGCAGTTATGGTAAGGGGCGGGACATTTCCCAAACACCAATCACAACACACTGCTCCAGTCGACCAATCAGAGCACATGGTGCTTTTCAGAAGGCGGGGCTTCATAGGGACAGGAACTAAATCTCTTAATAAACAGTTCCTGCAGATAAACAAACACTATCAGTGCAGTTTCAGTCGTAGTTTCTCAGCTCAAGCAGGATATTAATGATGCCGTGTGTTTGTCTCGTGCAGTAATCTGGTGGCGGCGTATGAGAAAGCCAAGAAGAAACACCAGAACAAACTGAAGAAGCTGGAGTCTCAGATGATGGCGATGGTGGAGCGACACGAGACGCAGGTGCGGATGCTGAAACAGCGCATCGCTCTTCTGGAGGAGGAGACGTCTCGACCGCACACCAACGAGACCTCGCTCTGATACACACACACACACACACACACATGCGCGCTTCTGGACATTACGGAGCGTGTTTTGAGGACGTTTGTTACTATATTACAGTATTTCACTGCAGATTCTTCCATGAAAACTTCTGGACGTCACTGATGGAGCAAAACACAAGCAGCAACACAACAGGAACACAGAGAAGATGTTTATCAGGATGTTCACGCTGCTCTTTTACATGCAAAAAAAACAGACTGTCAGGATACAAAAAGTTATTAAATGTTCCGTCAGTCGTATGACACACAAAAGTCTCCGCATGAAACGACGGATCTGGTTTTGTCAAGTGGGAATAGTTGTCATGTTTTATACTATTCCGTTTTTCCAGTTTGTAATTATGAGGTGGACAGAGACTAGTTTTTATGCTTTTGTTAGTGATTATGAACACAGCAGAAATCCTCTATCCATAAGACACAGACAGCCGCAGCACAGACTCAACAATACTAACAATATAAAATCTCTGGAGAGACATGAGTGAACGCAGAGAAATTATTATTTTGAGCAATACGTTTCCTTTATCTGCTCTTCATGTTACTGTCCTCAGTTGAACCAGGACGAATTCAGCCACAGATGAGAAAACTCATCATTTACACAAAGTATAAATGTCTAAATTCAGGCTACAGATTCACAAACTTCAGATTTATCGAATGTATAAACCTCTGAAATATAAACTTCATTTATTAAAACTGCTTAGACAACATCGATTCTTCAACGTATCATCACTCAGTTTAGGATCTGTATATTATTTTATCAGTAACTCTTAAAAAGGTCTCATTTAGTTAATGCATTAATTAACATGAACAAAAAAATACTGTATTTATTAATCTTAGTTAATGTTAATTTTTTTTCATGTTCACACTGCATTAACAGATCCAGCAGATTTTATCCCTCTGGTGCTCTTCAGTCATTTTTGACAGAAAAATTTTACGTTTTGGTTTTTTAGATTTTTTTTTTTTATCTTCATCTGAATTTTTACGAAACTTCGTAAATATTTTGGCACTTGTGAACACACAAAAATCATGGACATGATTCGAAAAGGTTAAATGGTCCTGAGAAGAACAGTCACACGTCATGTTTGCAGTCAAAAATGGAAATGAATGTGATGCGAATTTCATCTAGTGGAAGTGTTCAGTACTGCGCCCAAACCAAATATTACTAAAAGCTCATTTTTTGAGATATCAAGCTCAAATTTGGAACACAACTTGTTTAGATTTATGGCTTTGATTTTCTCACAGTTGTAGAGTAAAACATGCTTAGGAATAGATATATTTCATATAAAAATAGTATCTTTGTGCATTTTTCATAACAATAAACTTGAACTACTAACTTTAATTTCACTTTTTTCTCAGCAATAATCTGCCGTGTGTTCTTCAAAAAGAGACCAAACTTTCACTGGAAATGTATTATCAGGTCTATGCTCAAAAACTGAATAAATGGATGCATAAATATAATTTAGTACCATAAAATCCCAAAATACAAAACATTATAAAACTAAAATATAGAACATTCGTTTAATTGAAATAAAGTCATCCATGTGAGCAGCACCAGAGGGTTCAAATCTGTTAGAGGTATTGTTCAGTGTTAGTTCATGTTTACTAATGTAGTTAACTAATGCAACCGTAATGTAAAGTTTTATCATAATATAGTTTATTTTTGTAAAATTTCAGCATCACGTTTGTTTTTGCTGATCCCGAGCAGCTCTTTTTTGATTTTCTATATTTAGGATCTGTTTTGCGTTGATCATTCCTGTTGTTCCAAACCAGTTTAGTGAAAAATACTGTGAAAAAATATTTCATTTGTTCACATGAAATTTGATCCCCCCTTTTCATTTTCCTGATCAGCCAGATGAATGAAAATCCTAAGATTTTTTTGTTTTTGGATAAATTCATAAGTGCATAAGAATTGTTTACCAAGTGCAATGCTTAAAAAATGTAATTATGAACACTTTTATTTTGATTATTTTTCAGGCTGGAAATATGACGACAATCTTCATTTTTGTGTGAAATGTTCCTTCTGATGTAGTTTTCCAGAGGAGCGTAACATCACAATATCAACAAATGTCACATTTCAGTTTATGCAAAAAAAAAAACAGGCTGTTTATAGTCTCAGCGGTTTGATTTTCATCAACACTACAGAAGCACTTTTCCACAGTCTGGTGGAGCGGATCACCACATTGCCTTCTGACTGACTTTTTTCCCACTGATATTTATTTTTCCCTCTCCTGCTAAATATCAACAAGACCTCAAACTCCACGGTTTTACATGATACTGCAACTGTTTACACGCTTGTGCTCCAGAGGTGTTCGTCCCAAACGTCACAGGCTCGGTGAAGAACCTCCTTCCTTCGATGTTATTATGCATAAACAGTTTTCATTCATATTGATCACATTTGGTGAAATATTCAATGCAATAGAAATGTATTCTCTCGTTAGGGCCGTTTGAGTGCCGATCGGCCCACAGAAAGATGTGAACAAGCATTTAATAAAATAATTCATATTCATGCTGGACGATCAAATGTAAAGATTTACATTTTCATGGTTTTTCAGATTTACTTTGCGCATCAGTAAATAAAGGAATAAATAGATGGATGTAGTTTCTTTCCTCAGAAAACCTGGAATGATTATAAGAGATGATGTAAAGACGTCAAGACTGTCCTTCCTTTTATGAAAAGTATATACATATCCATTTGAACCGATGGGCTGGAGAAACTATAAAGGGTTTGTGAATTGTACTTTATTTGCACAGATCTGTTTATGAATCAAATCTTTGCAATCATTTTGTTTTATTTTAATACAGAATGTATTTGTTTATATAATAAAGAAATAATGCAACACTTCATGTTAATGGTCCCTTCATTCCCTGCATTTGTTTAATTTGGATTTAAACTTTTTTATAATTTTTAAGCACTATTATTCCAGCTGTATTTCTGCTGTTAAACATTTAATTATGAAAAATGAATGTTGTAGGCTGAAGTTCATTGATTAGATGCTGAAAAACAGGAAGTTTTCATGAAACATTCAAAGTATCAACTTTTTTCCTTAGAAAAACACACTGATAAATCATACATCAAGAAAAAGTTACATTCTTATGCGTGCATAATGGTCCAAATTTAAAAAAAAAAATATATATATATATATAATATGACAGGTTTTGATGTCTGTTTACTGTCCTACTCCCGAGGCTGACTTAAATAATAAAGCAATAATATAATTCAAAACTTTATAGTACTAAATCTTAATGATATATTTGTCTATTTGCACTTTAAGTATCAAGCGCCTCACGTTCAGATTTTAAATGTTAACGAATATCTGTCAAATTTACTTTCAGCAGTAATATGCATTACATGTAGTTCATGTTCTGTTCTCATGATTAATAAAACAACCATTAAATTCGTTAAACATCTTACCTTTGCGAATTTAATAAATTCATCTGGCCTTAATTTTGTACAGCATTTATTAACCCTCGGGCACTGTTCAGTTTCTGGTTACAGCCCATACAGTCTAACCAGATTCAATACAGTTCAACAAAAATCACACTATCATGTACAAATAATTAACTTTTAATATCAATACTTTTCACACATTACAAAGAATAAATATCTGAATTTATGATTTATAAAAATGTTTAACTATTTTTAAGATTGCCCCTCCCCCCTCCCATATGACATTTACCATTATAACATTTATAACATTAATAACTTAGTCTAAACCTAAAGTAATCTTGACAAAATATATCATTTGAAAGCTTTCAGACTCTAGTTTTCATATTTGGTGACTGATTCTCAAAAGAAATGACAGATTCTTCATTTGTGATGTGGTGCCTAACTATAACACACAGGCCGATTCTTTCCGTATGTTTTTATATAATGATTTTAAGTCAAATATTACTGCACAAACTTCATATATATTTTGAAAAGTATGGAAAAATATGGTTCAGATCACTCAAAACATGGAAATCAAAGAGTCACCGGTGGACTCTGAACGTCATCTAGTGGAAATGTTTGGTACTGCGCACAAAAAAATCTTACTGAAAGTTGTTTTTTTGAGATATCAACCTAAAATGTGTCACAGAACTTGTTCAGATACTTTGATTTTCTTGAAGTTTTAGAGCTGAACATGTTTTGTAAAATATATACTTTATATAAAATATAAAAAATATTTTATATATTTTAAATTCATAAACTTCTATAACTTTTTTTTTTTTTTAAACTTTACTTTTACAACTTCTACAATAATCTCTGAAGTGTTCCCTTCAAAAAGATACCAAACTTAAAAATCTTGAATACTTCAGAGCACAGACTTAACAATTTAAGTTGGAAAAGTCATTTAAGTCTATGCTCCAAAAGTGGGACAGACTTTGAAAATACAATAAAAAGTTGTTAACTCTAGTCCTGCCGGTGTCTTCCTGAGTTTGAGGAGATCTGACATACAACACAGAAGTGTTTTTAGGTCTGTACAGCTGCTTTTGTACAGCTGCCTATATGGGTCAAACTGACGAACAGTACGAATGTATAAATTTCTGTATGCACATTTCACAACACATCAGTGTGTTGAAACTTCGCATGCATGTTCATGACCCTAAATGAGAAAAAGTCACAAAATTTCAAGAAAAACAATGTAGGTTAACTGATGTTTCCGACAACTCAAAATATCAAAACGGGTCAAACTGACCTGCAGCAGTACATGAGGGTTAATCTTAGCTAATTTCTACATTTACTAATACATTATTCAAATGAAAAGTTGTATTGATAACATTAATGCACTGTGAACGAAGATTAATATATTTCTACAGCATGAAGTGTTATTGCAATCTTTAAAGGTACATTATGTAACTTTCTTTTCTTCAAAATTAAAATCAATCCTTTTTCCAAAGAGTGTTTTTGTTTTACTCTGATTCACTATGACTAACAGGTGAGTGATTCACTAAAAGCAATTTAATATTTTACACAATAATAGCAATGTGGTATAGTATACAATAATGCTATAATGAATTTAATTGATTGCCATGCCAAGTACACACAAACATCATTCATTTGAAAAATAATAATTGGGAACTATGTTGCTGTGGAGTTGATTCAGCTCATCCACTAGCATGTGCCGTCATGTTAATCTTTTGTGTTGAATTGACCCTCGTTTGTGAAGCAGTCCGGCGTAAAATGACGGCATGGCAACAACACTCTACTACAACAACTCTTCCTCTTCTCTAAAGCAGCCCAACATGGCCCCGCCCCCTTTGTTGTGTGTTCTCGGGGGCGGGGTTTATGTAAATTTTAGGGTTAGTGATGTCACCAACCTGGGAAGAAGCTCGTTGTAGTCCCTACCAGCCGTTTAAAAAGTGATTTCTGTAAAAGTAAATATCTCCTTTGCATTGAACTTTGAGTGTTGTAACTTTGCAGATGTTGTTTATGATCAAACAGCAACATTACACACTAACTAAAGTTAAAAAAGTGTAATCATAATCATAATTTGTGTTTTATAGATCCAGGAACATTGATTAAAATAAACACAGAAGACAAACAGTGCAATGGTGTTTCCTTCTCCCTTCAATTTATTATTTCGCAAGTATAACAATTATTTATCGTGTGGAAAACTGAATTATTGCCAAGACTGAACAAAACATTTCCTGTATATTTACAGTGAGCTTGGGTTAAATCGAGAGTTGGTATGAAATACTGTAGAAATTTGCAAGAAAAAAAAAAAAGGTTTTTCCTGACATGATTTACCTGATGAGGAGCTACATTATTCTGAAGACATGCTGAAGGTGGCATGCCCTGAGAGAGCGCCGAGGCCTCGTGTCCGTTCCTCTAACTCTAGATGCATGCAACAGAGGAGTCCGTCTGAGAGATCAACAAATCAACATGCCCATAATGTGACGTCACATCAATCCGTTCGCATGAGACGTTATGGAATATAAGAAAACAAGGCATCGTGTCAAAAGGAACGAGCACTAAACATTTTGCTCCAAACTGAAATCATGTGCTCTTTTTTTAAATCATGAGAATATAAAATGTCAAAATCATAAAACATTTAAAAATTGGACTGAATGTCAAACCTCATGGCACATTCACAAGACAAAATTACAAAATGCAGAGAAGCTTTAGGTGCATAAAAACAGCGATGTGAGTGAAAACATCTCATTTGTTCACAGTGGTTTGAACGAGCAATCGGGGAGCACGAATCATCTCAAACCTCGTGGAGTGTCGATTTACAATCCCAGACGTCCAGTTCCTCCCTGCATTTATACACGAGTGGGCGGAGCTTGTGTGAAACTGAGATACATCACCCTGAAGTGGGGATAAAAAGCCATGTTTGTCTCCAAGAACAAACACTCAAATCAAATAAAAACGCTGCCCTCTGATATCAGAGAGGCCGCTGGGGACGGTAGAGGAGAAAAATACAAGAAAGAATAAAACTAAAGACGCAGTGGACGGTTCGGTGAGCGCAGCACTCCTGATCCGTGACACATGAAGACTGAATGACACGAGTCCAGACGGGTCACACGGACCCTCATTTCTTGGCCTGTTTGGTGACCATGTTCCTGGGTGGAGTCACAGGACGGCTGGAGTTTGGCTTCTTCTTCTCTGCTGGCTTCAAAATCTGCAGGACAATAAATGAACATCAGATTAGAGTGAGAAAAACAAAAGTGAATCTAAATCCTGTAACCGCTCAGCATTTCTTTTATGTTTATCTGCATTTTTAATAATCAGTAGTTTATTGTTAACACTTTACAATAAGGTCTCATTTGTTATCGTTAAGTAAAACAAAAAACAAAAACACAATTCCGATATATTACACGCCGAAGTTTGTACGAAAGAATGAGCATGTGAGATGTAATAGTGTGCTTTGCTTCACAAGCACCACTAATAAAAAAAAGCAAAGTGCTGTTCATTTGTTTAAAAATAGTTTGTGATGTCTTAAATTAACTTTTAAAACCAGTTGATTTATTACACATTTATAAAATATGATGCAAATGTGGCAGATTTAATGCCCGTTCACACCAAGAACATTTTCACAAAATTTTTTACTTAGATACAAAATAATACACATTTTATACACTACCAGTCAAAAGTTTGGAAACATTACTATTTTTAATGTTTTTGAACGAAGTCTCTTATGCTCATTAAGGCTGCATTTATTTCATAATACAGAAAAAAAACAATAATATTGTGAAATATTATTACAATTTAAAATGATGGTTTTCTATTTTAACATACTTTAAAATATAATTTATTTCTGTGATCAAAGCTGAATTATCAGCATCATTACTCCAGTCTTCAGTGTCACATGATCCTTCAGAAATCATTCTAATATGATGATTTATTATCAATGTTGGAAACAGTTGTGCTTCTTAATATTATTTTATAACCTGTGATACTTTTTCAGGATTCTTTGATGAATAAAAGTTCAAAAATATCAGCATTTATTTAAAATAGAAATCTTTTGTAACAATATACACTACCGTTCAAAAGTTTGGGGTCAGTAATTTTTTTTCTTTCTTTTTTTGAAAGAAATTAATACTTTTATTCAGCACAGATGTGTTAAATTGATAAAAAGTGATAGTAAAGATTTATATAGTTAGAAAAGATTTATATTTTGACTAAATGCTGTTCTTTTTAACCTTTTATTCATCAATGAATCCTGAAAAAAGTATCACAGGTTCCAAAAAATATTAAGCAGCACAACTGTTTCCAACATTGATAATAACTGAGTATCAAATCATCATATCAGAATGATTTCTGAAGGATCATGTGACACTGAAGACTGGAGTAATGATGCTGAAAATTCAGCTTTGATCACAGAAATAAATTATATTTTAAAGTATATTAAAATAGAAAACCATCATTTTAAATTGTAATAATATTTCACAATATTATTGTTTTTTCTGTATTTATTATGAAATAAATGCAGCCTTAATGAGCATAAGAGACTTCGTTCAAAAACATTAAAAATAGTAATGTTTCCAAACTTTTGACTGGTAGTGTATACAACAAAATATTCCATGTAGTTTCACAAATATTATGATTTCATAAAAACTGAATGCATAATGTTATTAACAAAAAAGTACACAAGTACTCTGGATGGAGTATAATGTGGCTAAAAAAAAAAATCAAAAGATGCTTTAAATGAGTAGAAACACGATAAAACCGTGACTGAAGGTGCGTCACACGTACCTGGAACGAACACATGAGCGTCTCGTCTACACTCATCATGGCTCCGGCGTTGTCAAACTCTCCGCAGTAGTTTGGTGCAGAGAACAGAGTGACCAGCTGCCGCTTGGCGAAGAACTCATAACCGTCCTCCACCACCTACAAGACAAGAGACAAGGAGAGGACGTTCAAGTTCATGCTCTTTATAGGGCCTTTCGCACCAGAGGAACGCTTTCAGAGTTAATAGAACTGTTAGCGAAAGTACCTGCTTTTTGTCTTTTTAATAAATAAATTGTAATGCTGGTCAAAATGGTGAAACTACTGAAACTACTGACTGACCCAGACCAGCAGAAAGAAAATCCAACTGTTATGTTCACAAGAAGGCAATGCAATGGAAAACACTGGGGAAAAAATAATTACTAATATATAATATATTTATATTTATATATATATATATATATATATAGATATAGATATATAGATAGTACAACAGTTGTGGTAAATGAACACGGCAGCACGTATATTTATTTAATTAAAATGCAGTCATCAAGGTTTGACCATCGCATTAAAACTGCAATATTGATTTTATTTCAATATATCACGCAGCCCAGGAGAAGCGTTTAGTCCGTGGAGACAGCGGAGACGATGTAATGGAAGAAACTGGAAAAAAAAGCTGCGTCACTACTTAAATTGTTCGGCCCAATTTGGCCCATCACAGATACAACAATCAAACATCATCATTTCTACTGATGAGACAAACACGCCATCTAGTGGACGAACCTGTAACTGAATCTTAACGTGTTTCAGCATGATGAAGCGAAATAATCTGTCAGATGTCGTCATGAGCATGTCTTATCATGAAGACACTTTCAAAACCATGAAAACAGATGCATCAGGTACAAAGTCTGAGATGAAGACGTCACTGAAACTGGGCTTCTCAGTAAAGAGAAAGTAAATCTGATCCTTTGATTTGAGTCCAAGTTTCAAATAATGAATGAGATTAAGTACTCGATTCACTGAATTATATAAATACAGTCATGACCACATGATTATTTACAATGAAATGCATTTTTTTTTTTTGCCTAATTTTGAGCAAATAACTACTTTATGATATTAAATTACTAAAACAACTCAACTCTGAAAAACATTCAATTGCAGTCAATTTACGCACATGATTACAGCTTCTCTAAATGCTTATTTCAGATGCGCTGGAAGCCTGTGTGTGCTGCTGAACGCTGGTGAGTCACCAGATTACAGGATGAGTGGATATAGATTAGTGTTTAGGGAACACACACATCTGAAAATACAGACCAATGTCAAAGGTTTCAGCTCATATCTGCAGACTCATCTGCTCCAGGTTCAGTATGTACCGCTATGACTCATCCCGCTCATTTAACCAGGAACAGTTTCACATTTCCAATAACTTGACGTTCATGTAATGTGAAACTGAGCGACTCGCCCAGCGGAACCAGATGATCTGCATTACGCCTGATCCACGTTACAGCAAGAGACCGGCTGACATGTCCAGAGACTAGGAATGATATACTAATTTACTAGTAGTTCAACAACCAGATAGCCAATTATTGTTTATCAGGGGATAAACTCAAGACACTTCTCTACGGGGTTTTAGAGTGCTGACGCTTCAGCTGGTAAACCGCTCTGGAAGCTCTAAAGCACCGCTGCTACTGACATCAGCTTTAGAAACAAATCCAACACCTGCAACAATAAATCATATAATTCCTCGAGACCAACTACTCAGATGTCTGAAGACTAGGGCCGCACGACATTGACAGATTTAGAAAAATTAATAATTCTAGGATGACTGGGGTAATTTTGATGGGGATTACATTTGAATAGAAAATTAAAATTAATTTAAAAAAAAAAAAATGTTTTGATTGTAAACAATCCTTGTAGGGGCTGAACGATTTTGGAAATTTTTTTTTAGATTTATTTAGAATTTTTATTTAAAACTTTTGAATTTAGATGTTCACACTTGAGAACTCTATAAAACAAAACTAACTCAAACCTATTTAGTAATCAAAGTGAACAGAGTTCACAGAACAGAGTAACCCTTTAACTAATGTTAAAGTGTTAGTTCACCCAAAAATAAATTCTCACCCTCATGTCGTTCCACACCCGTAAGACCTTCGTTCATCTTCAGAACACAAATTAAGATATTTGATGAAATCCGAGAGGTTTATGACTCGTCCATAGACAGCAATATAATCAACACTTTCAAGGTCCAGAAAGGTACTAAACACATTGTTAAAACAGTCATGTGACTGCAGTGGTTCAACCTTAATGTTATGAAGAGACGAGAATACTTTTTGTGCGCAAAAACAAAACAAAAATAACCACTTTATTCAACAATCTCTTCTCTTCTGTGTCATTCTCATACGTTGTTTATGTCCAGCGCTTCCTGGTTCTACGTCAGAACGACGACTCATTATTGGCCGGCTCCTGCGTCAGCATCACACGCATGCGTCGTGCTGATCGTGTGATCAGCTTTGGCCAATACTGAGCCGGCATTTGGACGTAAACACGGAAGAATTCACTGTGTTACTGCGTCACCTGCGTAAGGATAATGACAGGGAAGAGAAGAGATTGTTGAATAAAGTTGTTATTTTTGTTTTGTTTTTGCGCACAAAAAGTATTCTCGTCTCTTCATAACATTAAGGTTGAACCACTGCAGTCACATGACTGTTTTAACGATGTCTTTAGTACCTTTCTGGACCTTGAAAGTGTTGATTATATTGCTGTCTATGGACGAGTCATAAACCTCTTGGATTTCATCAAAAATATTTTAATTTGTGTTCTGAAGATGAACGAAGGTCTTATGGGTGTGGAACGACGCGAGTAATTAATGACAAATTTCATTTTTGGGTGAACTAACCCTTTAACTAATAAAACTTTTGGTAGAAGTATTGTTCATTGTTAGTTCATGTTAACTAATGCTGTTACTTAATATTAACAAATGAAACCTTATTGTGTTACCAGAATTTTTTTTTCCAGTTGGTTCACATTCCCACTTTTCTTTTGACTAATTTAATACGACTATAAAATGTTTTAATTGTAATTATTATTAAATAAAAATAAAATAATAAATGTATTGCAATATTGTACTGTAAAATATATATATATTTTTTAATATTTTATGTATTTTAACCCTCTGGGGTCTGAGGATTTTTGGAGCCGTAGAGAAGCTGACATGCCCTGACATTTGTGCTTTTTTCAGTTGTTCATAAACATATTAATGACAAAAGTGTCATTACACTGTATTCAGCACGAACTAGGCTACCATAATATGTAAGGAACATGTATGTACATGTTTGTATTTTTGAAGGAATAAAGTTTATGTGTGGTTATTGAAAAAACAAAAACTTAAGTCACTGAAATAAGGCCACAAAATAAATACAAAATGTGTGTTCATGAGACTTCTGGGTATTGGAGGTTTTTGCTTCAAAATGATTTTTCAAAATTCAAAATTATCCTGCCAACTCGTTCATATAAAACAATATATTGATTTAAATTTTGTAAGACACTTTTTGTCAAGAAACAGTATGCGTGGAGGCGTGAATCTTCATGAATAATGCTGTGATTCACACCTGAGAAGACAAAGACCCGCATAATGACCTGCATAATGAGCCCTTTCAGTCAGGTAGGCTATGTGAAAAAACCCTCTGTGATCATGCTGATAACAGGATCATATCAGCTATTGTATTAACGTTAATATAATGTCCACTCTTGACCAAAAAAAACCCCATGATTTTTGTGATCTCATGCATGCACATATTATTGCACATCATGTGAAGAAAATTTTGTATAGGCCTATTATAGTTTAAATTACAGCACCAGTCAAAAGATTGGACGCATTACTATTATAATGTTTTTAAAAGAAGTCTCATGCTCATTATGCTGTATATCAAACATACAGAAAAAAAACAGCAATACTGAGAAATATTACAATTTAAAATAATGGTTTTCTATTTTAATATACTTTAAAATATAATGCATTTCTGTGATGCAAAGCGTCTGAACATTCATGTTACCTTTATGGCATTTCATATAGGCTATTATATTTGTTATATTATATGGCCTAGGGGTTAACAGTCGCGGGTAAATGAACAGTGCTGTGCTTCACTCTGAAAGCGGCAGCGCGTATATTTATTTAATTAAACTGCAGCCGTCAAGGTTTGACTATCGCATTAAAACTGCAATATTGATTTAATTTCAATATATCATGCAGCACAGGAGAAGCGATTCTCGTTTTCGCTTAATAGTGTTTGCTTAATGCCCTGTGTGTTTCAGTTGTTTAGATTAATATTTGCTGCTAGGGAGAATTAATTAACTTACTGTTTTTAAGTATTTCCTATTTTTATTCTAATTTGTATTTTGATTGCATTTATTTGTAATTAGAGTAACAGCTGTTGGCAAGAAGCAGCTAGTTGTTATTCATATTGCTCGTTACATCTATCGTGTTTAAAGGGTTTCTGCTTCAAGCATATATGGCTGAATTAAACCAATTTTTACACTTTCCACTGTGTAGCATTTACTACAGTAAAGGGAGTGGATCAGGTAATCCGAGCTGGAGTGAGTGGAGGCGGAGACTAATTTGCATATTCATGTATCCACGTATACTAAATAAAGCAAGGGTGTCGAGTTACATTCAAGCTATTTCAAGGCTTGAAGAAATTATTTTCACAGGAAAAAATACACCATTTTGATTACCAAATATGAGTTAAGGGATAAAATTATTGACTGCAGGAGGAAAAATCTCCTATGCTTTCACTATTCCTTCATCTATGCGCTCACTAGTTCTTAAACCCTCTCGCACTATTCTGAACGATGTCTGAAACTTTGTACTACTAGCACTTCTCGTGCTTACTGCCTCTTTAAGATGAATCTCTTGTTGTTTTCCTTATTTGTAAGGATCAAAGTGTCTGCTAAATGAATAACCCCTACTGAAGTCTCACCTGGTGGGCCCTGCAGATCAGATCCAGGTCATGTTTGTGCAGGAACTTGGCCACCACTTCAGCTCCAAAGGTGAAGGACACCCCTCGGTCGTTCTCGCCCCATCCCAGCACGTCCTTGTCCGGGTCGGACCACAGCAGGTCGCACAAGAGGCCCTGATCCGGAACATCTGTGGGTCTCATGATCCTTCTGATCTGCTCCATGGACTGCAGGTCTGGAGACAAACCTGAGGAACAGCAGAAACATTAGTAGCTTGAGGTTTCATGTTAACTTTGCATCCTAGAAAGACTTAAGAGAACCACGGCTTTGTAATGCTGCATCTGTTCAGGCATTACATGCAATAAGCCTGGGATTCACACTGACTCAGCAGTCAGAAATGTGGGAGATGATGTCTGCACAAGTCATGAACTGATGATGTAAGATGATTTACACACCCTAAACATTTAGTTTCAGTAAACAGAAAAGCAGATGTTCAGGCTTCTCATTTTACAAACATCATGTATTCCTGCGGTTTTGTCACACGGAGAAAGATCATCAGTGTTGAGGAATAACTAAAAGTAAAGAGGCAACTTATCTTGTCTTAGTGAAAAATGCCTAACAAGGATGTCCTTGTAAAATGCGTGAACTTTAACGGGCACCATAAAAACTCATTCACGTCATTCCACATTGCAGAAGAGCCAGCGCTTGTTGTTTAGCAGGTGAAAGTCTCTTTGGGATATCTAGAGGTTTATCTACAGACCACACCCACCTCCGTGACAACAGAAGATCTTCTCGTCGACAATGGCGGCAATGGGCAGACAGTTGAAACAGTCCGTGAACGTTTTCCAGAGCTTGATGTTGTAGCGTCTCCTGCCTAAACACACAACCGCAAACATAAGCTTAATATGACCTTTAGGGTTTATTTAAAAATGAATGGTACTGTGTTGAGCGGTTAAAATGTAAATGAATCAAAAGAGCTCTACAGGGACCGAGTCTGCTAAAAATACACAGCGGTTCCCTTCAGACACACACAGTACTGCAACAGCGCTCAATAATTAATTCTGTACCGCATAAGAGTCGTTTAAAGTGCACATTTTGCTCTTATTGCAGTTGAAAACATTACTAAACACAGTCAAATCAGGTTATGCATTTGCGTCTGTTCATGTGGCGAATTATGTTAACGTGAACATCCATGATGCCTTAGTGTTTGAGCAGGATTAGTGATTACAATATACAGCCAAACAATCTGGACACTTTAAATCAGGAACGCAATTGTAATTCCTTAACCAGGTTCTGCTAAAGCAAAAAACAATTATATTATTTAAATTTAGTGTGTGTGTGTGTGTGTGTGTGTGTGTGTGTGTTTATACAACATAAAGGGCCCTGTAGAATCCCAAATTCCATTTTGTCTGTTTTATTTTTTCCCAAATTACGCTTTTATTTTATTTTTCATTTTAATTTTCTAGATTAAATTTTAGTAATTTAAAAGCATATCTAATTAATTGAAATTGTGAAGCTTAATTTAACAACAATTTATTAAAAGTTAAATTACATTTAAGGCCCTATAAAATCCTTTTTATTTTTTTCCCAAATTTCATTTTATTTTCTCCAAATTCCATATTTTCAGTCTTAATTTTCCTTTATTCCATTTTAATGGTTCAATTAAAAATATTAATAATCAAAAAGCATGTCTAATTAATTATAAATTATGAATTATTAAACTTTTAATAAACTTTTAATAAACTGTTGTTGAATTAAGTTTCATAAGTTTTTTTTTTTTGTTTTTTTTTGATTAAAAAAAAATTTAATTAAACCATTAAAAATGGAATCCAGAAAAATTAAGACTTGAAAACATGGAATTTGGGAAAAATAAAATGAAATTTGGGGGAAAATAAAAATTATTTTATAGAGCCTTAAAATTTAATTTTTGTTAACCCCCAAATTTCATTTTATTTTTCCCAAATTCCATGTTTTCAGTTTTAATTTTTCAGGATTCCATTTTAATGGTTTAATTCAATTTCAATAAATCAAAAAGCATATTTAATCAATTTTAAACTCCTGCACACTCACACTCGTCGTAGAAGCCATAGATGCGGTTGATGGAGGCACACTCGTGGTTTCCCCTCAACAGGAAGAAGTTCTCAGGGTATTTGATCTTGTAGGCCAGCAGGAGGCAGATGGTCTCCAGAGACTGCTTCCCTCGGTCCACGTAGTCCCCCAGGAACAGGTAGTTGCTCTCAGGTGGGTATCCTCCATACTCGAAGAGCCTGAGCAGGTCGTAGTACTGCCCGTGGATATCACCTGTGGAGAGGAGAGCGTCTCATTTACTGCAATGACATGATGTAACTGCATTCAAAGTGAGCACATGACTGCTCAACTACATGAAAGGTTTATGTTACTCACCGCAGATCTTCAGCGGCGCTTCCAACTCCAGGAGGATGGGCTGGCTGAGGAAGATCTCGCGGGATTTCAGACACAATCCACGGATCTCGTTCTCCTGCAGCTGAACGTTTTTGCCAGGCTTTGACCCTCTCACTGCAAACGCACAAACAAACGCAATTAACTAAAGTAATAAGTCGGTTCTTCGGACCTCTCGACGGGGAAATGCGTAAAGAGAAAACAATAAACGATCACACATGACAGTTATGCAAGTGTGATTATGTTTATTACACCTAGTGATAAACAGTTTCCTGAGTACATGTTAGTATTATTTTAGTATCATTTATATACTATTATAGTTTTTATTTTTATATTTTCTGTTTTAATTGGAGTTAAAGTTGTCATTTTGTTGTGTTTTTGTGACTTCTATCAGTTGTTTTGTGTTTTTTATGGGTTTAGGTAACAGTAACCGTGGTACACGGTTCGGACTACAGCTGTAAGATAAAACAAAGATGTGAACAATTCCTCAATGCGTGTTTAATAAACAGCCCACACTTAATCAGCAGGCGTCATCATTTATGTAATTGCCTGGTTAGTTGAGCAATGTTTCCTGCAAGTGTCCGTCCAGTGTTGCAAATCCAAACCCTGCAGTAATTTCCGACAAACACTACTTGAACTTGCAGGGAAAACTGTGGCGTTATGCAGATAAACGTGGGGCTCCCGAATGGCCTTTCTGTGATTCACTGCATCCCATCAGCCGAGGGAAAGGAAGTAGGTTAGGTTAGCGTCACTGAAGTCTTCCTGTCTGCAGACGTGCCCTACTTGCAGAAGATCAAAGTGACCTACAGGATTCATCCCTAATGTGTAAAGCAGCCTTTACCGAAAGCAAACGGATCATCCCGCAATACCATTCAACGCCTTCCTGCTCACAGATTTCACATCGATCGCATTTTTATTGCGCTGGAACTCCAGGGAATAGTCAAAGCCTGGCCTGTGCTCCACGACGGCCTGTTACTGCCCAGCGGTTCTATTTTTACCCCGTGTTTTGAGCAACTGGCACACAGTTCTGCAGCTCTGGACTGAAGCTTGTTTTGCTGGTTACTGAAAGTTAGGGCCGGCTGGGAGGACGGAACGTACCGTGCGGGCTGGGCAAAAATCTCTGGATTGTCCATTTATAGACATATGAAATGGTTATTTAATATATAAATAATTTTTCCATTGAATTACCAGCAAAAATAGCATAAATATGTTGATAAATGGAGTTTGTGAATTTTAAAAATTACATAATTACCAGGATGTAAGAATTGTGGTGACTTACATTTACATACAGTAGGGCTAAAAGTTAAAATAAATAACCTTAAAAAAAAAAAAAAAAAAAAAAAAAAAGATTAAATGAACTAGTATATATATATATATAACATTAAAATATTATTATATAATACATTATAAAATATAATAAATTAAATAACTTCAAGATAAAATGAACACATATATATATATATATATTTTTTAAATTATATTAAAATATTATATAATATTTTACTATATTTTGTAATGTATCAAAATATTAATAAAAAAATACTACTAATAAAAAAAACAAAAAACATCAAAATAGGATTTTGTGTGTATATATAAATAATTATGTTAAAATATTACTATATAATACATTATAACTCAAATATAAAATGTTAAAATAATATAATTAAATTTAAAAATAACTTAAATTAACTATATACATTAATAATTATATTTTAATATTATTATATGATACATTATAAAATATAAAATAACTTAAAGATTAAAATATATAAATTATATTTAATTATATAATAATTATAAAAAATAAAATATAAATATAATATAAAGTAAATATTAATCAAAAAACACAAAATAAGTTTTTGTATCTCTATCTATCTATATCTCTATATCTATATCTCTATATATCTATATATCTCTATCTATCTCTATCTCTATAAATATACATTATATATCTCTATAAATACATAAATTATATATCTCTATAAATATATAAATTATATATCTCTATAAATATAAATTATATATCTCTCTCTCATATATATATATATATATATATATATATATATATATATATAATTTTTTTTTTTTTTTTTTTTTTTTTTTTTTTTTTAGTGTTTCTTGTGTTTTTGGATTCAATATTTAAATATATTATTTTAATACATATAAATACACATACACACACACTTACACACACATATATACATACATACATACATACATACATACACACACAGGTATAAAAGTGGAATAAATGAGTCATTACACCATACGAGTTTCCACTGGCTGTCTGCATAATCTCATTACATGAGAACGAACCCTAACAGAGTGAAGCGAGAGAGGAAGGACTGCCTGACACACTCCACACAACAGAGCTGTAAGACTTATAACAGCAGCCACAACAATGAGCAATGGGCTCTTTTAACGAGTGCTGAGAGACGCTATTCAACGAGATGATGTCAAGTCGCTTCATCACCATTAGCTGAACCTTCCTTAAAGGAATCATTCACCAATAATGAAAACGCCACGCAAAAGTTGCACAGCCACTGACGTCACACGCGACTGGTTCTTTTGCGTCTTATAAGCAAGAAGTCATGATGTCAAAATCTGCACCATAAGCGGCATATTCGTTTATATTAACCTTTTAATTCTACAAAAATTCTCTACAGCATACAGGTTTGGATTGAGTAATGAGTGAACTGTCCCTTTAAATACTGATTGACGTCACTATGTTTGGGATTCAGTTATCTAAAATAAAATGGCGGGGTTTTTTTTAGTATTGTCGTCAGTGTTTTGTTTTCAAGCATAATGCTGTTACCTTAATTGAGATCCTGCTCGTTTTTGTGACAAACACTGCTCTGAATTGTTAAATTATATAATCTGCTAGTTATGCAATAAAAAAATTGCCCCCTTAAAAAGCTTCAAAGCAGCTCCCCTAACACTGCCGCACAGATCCAGCACATCACGAGGTTTAAGGCTGTGACTGTGCTAGTATGCATACTGTGAGTCACTGTTCCAACAAGGCTTGACTTTCCTCCCGCACAGCCAACTGTTTCTCACAGCAGTTCTCCACTACAAAGAAAACACAACTCCACACGGCGGGAGATCCGCCTGCTTGATCTGAAAAACACTTCAGAAAGATTAAAACACACTAAACGTGGAGCAAAGCCATCGAGTTTTGAGTTGAGCATTACAACGAATGAAGCCCGAATATGACGCAAGCAAAAGTAAAATGATTTCGACACACATGGCAGCATATTTCATGAACGTGTCTGGGCTGTGCGGCTGCCATGTCACTCCCTGGAATGAGACACACATTCCAAACTACACCTTCCCAAAGCGTGCACGTGCGTGAGCTCACATGTGAACACAAACACAGAGTTAAACAACAACTGAGGGTGGCTTTTCTGAAATACTGAGGAAAAGCATCTTTATGGTAGGGCTGTGCTATTATTTGATTTCGGCTTCCAACAATCATAAAAAGATAATCGAGGTAAAATGATTATTGTGCCGCTGACGCATTCCATCCAGCGCACCTTCCATCCCTTCACGGCGCTTTCATCCCTCCCTAAAAGCCCAAACTTGACAGCCAAATCAGCCAAGTAAGTGAGTGTTGTAAAAAGCAGTCTACTGTCGCTAAACTGCAGGACGTGTTTGATATTAAACTGTGTTATTAAAAGCGCATTAAGCCGCAAAAGAGACACTGTTCCCCAGGTGGCTTTCTGTGCGCACTCCCAGTCGGAGCCAAACATGGATAAACAAATGGGATTTGGATACCCACCTAAACGCATACACAAATGTCAAAATGTCTTTTTGGAGAGTATTCAGGTAAACAGTGGGTTGTGTCTTAAGTAAACGCAGTTGAGAAGGAAAACGGGTGTGTATCAGTGTATTGGATCCGTGCATTAGCTCTAGACTAATAAACCTGCTGCCGTCTGTCATTAATGATAATCAAACAACAAAAAACAAATGAAAATCACTCACTGATTTTGACTGAATAGCTTAAGCTCTCACATTTTTTGCTGAAGTATCAATAATTGTGTAATTTCACTGATATTTAAAAAAAGACTTTGATCGTATTGCCCACCAATAATCGTGATTTCAATACTGACCAAAAATAATCATGATTTTGATTTTTGCCATAAATCGAGCATCCCTACTTTATGGTTCCTTTTGTTATTGATACAGAGATTTTCTGTTTTACTCAATATACAGAACTACACCTGTTTTACTCATGGAGTTTTACTTCTACTTCTAACCTAAGTCGTTAGCAAATTATTACAGTTTGGTAATAATGCGTATGAATGCATTTGGTTTATCTATCATTACAATAATGTGCCTGTGATCAATTTTTTAATTAGTAAAAGCCAATAAACACTCCATATCTACTAGTGACTGATCATCTCAAAAGTTAAAGAGACTCATTACAAAATAGCGTTTAGGATATACAGAAGAAGAGAGACAGATAATTGTGTTTTCTGTTCTTCCTGAATCTCTTGAATATCTAATAATATTCATCCCTTCGCTTTAAGGCCAATTCACACCGCACCGACAGACGGAAACAGACACTTTGTCGGATCAGTGTTACTCCTGTCGGAGTCTGTTGGCGTCTGTCGGAGCTTGTTTTCACAGATTGAACATGCTGAATTGGCGTTAGAAGTGACGTGCTGTAATCTGGAGACTGCTGGCGTTGGTCTGCGTCTGTCGGTGCAGCGTGAATTGGTTTTTAAAGAATATTTCGAATCCCCAGTTTTCTGACTTTGTGTATTCTAAACACTTCAATTCACGAATTTGAGAAGGACTCGGGCTCCAGGACTGGTATTCCCCACCCATGAACCACGAGGCCGGTCCTGGCACACATCGGGCGGTTATGTAACGGGAGATACTGCCAAGGGAACAGCCGTATTAAGAGTAAGCGAGCAGATATAGGTGCAGTCCTCACACCCCGCCAGGTTTCTAGGCTGTATAGCAATAAACATGCAGGCGGTGTGTTTGGCTCCGTATAAACTCTGACGAGGTGGAAAAACAGGGAGAGGTTTCTAAGGAACACTGTCAGCTTTATAGAGTATCATGAGAGCAGCTCACATGAAAAAAATATGTGCTCGAAGACCTTGCACCAGCTGGACGTAGCGCACGTCTGAGACTAAATCTTACAGTGTAAAGTGAAAAAAATCAGGCCTTGTTCAAAAAAGTTTGATTTCATGTCTGCGAGTTACACTGCAGACGTGAACTTAGGGCCCTATGATTTCTGCAATGCGGAAAACACGGATGGAATCGCGGAATCCAGTCATAAAAAATGTCAGGGAATTTATAAAATTTTGGTTTAATAAATCAAAAGTAGGTCAGTACACTTAATCACGATATTCACTAGAGTCTGTGAATATTAAACTATCGGCATATCATAAACACGCAAACTCAAAAGGTCTTCATGACAACCTTTCAAAATAAAAGTCTGGTTTACCTTGAAGATAATAATAATAATAATAATAATAATAATATGATAATAATTAATAATAATAATAATAATAATAATAATACTACAATTATTATTAAAAATATTTTAAGGAATAATCACACATTTTTTCTTCCATGTTTTAATTTTAAAACCTCTGTTGTGCAGTTGCGCCAAAAAAAAAGGGTTTGTTTAACTTTCATTTGAGAAAAACGTGAAAAATTGAGATAAATTAGTTTTATGCCTTTTATTACCATAACAATTAAAAAACACAATACAGAATATCTGAAAAAAATAAATAAATAAATAAATAGGGCCTATTATTGTAAAAAATAGTTGTTTTTATGAATTAATTTAATTAGACAAACAAAAAATGGAATTTAAATATTTCATTTGTTAAATTTTTAATACATTGTTGTTAAATTTCGTGATTTCAATTAATTAGACATGATTTTTGACTACTAAAATTTAATTTAACCATTAAAATGGAGTCCAGAAATATTAAAACAGGAAGAAAAAAAAAAGAAAAAAAAAGAAGAAAAAAAAAGAAAAAAGAAAAAAAAGAATCCAGAAAAATATGGAAAAAACGGAATTTGGGGGGGTGGAAAAACAGATTTCATAGGGTCCCATAAACTAACATTTATGGTTAATTCGCACAAGATAAGCAATATAATATAACATTAATATGGGTGTGTTACTGCTCACTGTCGGCACAGGTAACTGACCCAATTACACACAGAAATTGTGTCGGAAATATTAAATATGAACATATATCTGGGATTATTATCAGAAATCGTATACCATGCATCATCTTGCTCAGTATGTTTTGAAGGGACAGTGTGTTTATGTCCATTCACAGCAAGCAATATTTAGCCAGCGAGTCATTTAAATTAAGTTACTGTACTAAATAAAAACAATATTATCTAACACATAACCAAGGTGAATAACTGTACGCTGCAAGATGAATTAAGTTGTATGCGCACTTTGATTGACATCTGTCTTATATGTAGCTCGCTCACACTTTTAATAAGCAGGGATGTTTCTCAAATTATAAATAACCTTTTACATGCTCAGGACGTTTGCGTTTGTAAGAATGTACAGGGAGACTTCGGATAAACGCTGACTCGTTAGGTAACGTTTACTCGCTGAAATCAGATGGCGCATTAGTTATGATGTCATGAGCAAATTCAGTTCTTCATTATTAGCAGATTTAAGTTTGTAACTGTGGTGAATGGCATCCCAACTATCACTGCGGTAGAATGAGTCAGCGTGGACACGCATTGTCTATGTTGGGCGTAGTTGCGTCTGGTCATAGTAGTTCAGTCCGATCAGCTGTTCTTATCGAACGGATTAGAAAAGGTTTAAACCACCCCTTGAAATTCATTCTGACTGACTTTTTATTCCGATTACAACCGGATTTTCTGAATCCACTGCAACTTCTGCACTATCCTGACAGAAACTATCCTAAGAAACGTAATACAATCCTTTTTAGTTATCAAACCATACATTATAATGCCTTTATCGATATGAATGATCCAAGGTGTGCATGTTCTATTCTTTAATGCAGGTGAATTATGAAAGTCACAATACAAAACCTTTCACACACCCATTTCATATGAAAACAATCCTGAGAGGATTGATGGACTCCAAAGCAAAAGCACATGTATGTGAATACAGTCACGTTGAATAACTGCTGAAAAAAAAAAATAAATAAAAAAAAACCACAAAACACACCTTGAAAAACTCACTAAACTCATCTGTACAAGTCTTGCACATATAAATACTGCACAGAAAGGAAAGCAGCAGTTAGTAGTGTTATGTAAATACATCTTTTCAGTAGTCAAGAATTGTACTGTATACAATAAAACAATAAAATTATTGTATAATCACAAGGTGTACTCACTGCTTCATTGTATTTACTGCTTTATTATAATGCAGTGCACACAATAAAGCAGTAACATTATGAAACATACAGCTGTATAATAAAATTAGACTTACAAAACACAACAGAACTGAATGAGAGTTTATCGTGTCATGTTTTGGAATGAGAGGTTGTTTTCTCACCAAATTTATGATCCAGATGTTTGTGATTAATGCATAAAGATGTTTTAAAATCAGCTTAAAGAGATTACACTATCAAAGAACAAAAACAGCGGAGCTAAACTAGAAAAAAATATATGAACTTAGGCCTGGAAATCATAGTTTCCAGATTTTAATGACAGATAAACATGGTCAAATCTGTTGAATCAGTATTATATCGCATATTTTTGTATTTAACGATGCCTTAAGCACAGCACGTACAGTTCGGCTGTGTCTCAAAGCACAGTGACTCCCTATGTAGACTTCATTTTGAGGCATAATTCTGAAAATGCCGAATCTAAACGCGCCACAATATCTAACCCGCTATATGAGCCGTTCATGTCAGTGAGGCGCTAACGCTAACCCTGTTAGCTCAGCTCGACAGCTCTAAATACGAGCCAGATAGCTGATAAATCACACACATACATATTCATATACTACGATAATAACGATTATGTAATTATTTATCTTATCGTGACAATATTTTAGCCGTTGCTTGACGTGAAACTTACCCTCGAGCAGGCGCTGAATGATGCTGTCTATGTTGAGTTTGTCGATGTCAGCCATGACTAGCCGAATAAAATCACAAACACCGCCACTCAAAACACACCAGAAACGTCAAATAAAAGTATTCCGATTACAAATAAACAGATTTATTACACAAAAGGTTAAAAAAATTGCGGCTGTGAGCGGGCCGTCAGACGCGCGTGCTGCGGCGATGGCACACCGGCTCTGCGGAAGGACATATTACACCCGTTCAGCAACAGCGCAGCTGCTAAAGCCCGGCGCGCGGATGAATACAACACAGCTGCACGAATGAGGAAAAATAGTGCGGAGGAAATGGGATGGAGCACAGCCGACTTTCACAATAATGTGTGACGTCGAATTTAATTGGTATGAAATACTTTTTAGCTGTATAATATTGATATAAATAATACGTTTTAACATTATTTTCATGACAACTAACCGCATTCTCCTCGTCAATGCAAAAAAGAGTGAGGCTTTATTATGTCATTTGTAAAGTATGGCTGAGGGAACATGTTGATAGATGCTCAGCATCATATTTCATCATCTCTTCTTTTAGGAAATGGCGTTTCAGCAGCATCCTGGTCTCGTTGGATTGCATAAAGAGCACTGACACAGCGACAGTGTTTTATTTTATCTCCATAGCAGCAAAACAACATTGTGTCTAAGAGGTAGATAACATGATTTTCCCTCTACACTTTTTTATTAGAAGTTCTTTTATTATAATTCTCTGAACAAATAGAAAGAGATTCAAATATATTTTACAAATTATAAAAGTGAGTTTCAGATTGTAAGTGTTTCTCTTCTGATGAAAGGATGTTTGTCACATATTCAGACCTGTGCTGTCCTCTAGTGTTTGTCGCCTGTCATGGGCAGTGAGTTTCCTTTCAGTTCAACTTCTTTTATTCATGACTGTGAATTTGAATTACAGAAAGAATTCACTGAGTTGCAATTCAAAGAAATTCAACACAGCCACACAACAAAACACACACTACCAGTCAAAAGTTTGGAAACATTACTATTTTTAATGTTTTTGAACGAAGTCTCTTATGCTCATTAAGGCTGCATTTATTTCATAATAAATACAGAAAAAACAATAATATTGTGAAATATTATTACAATTTAAAATTATGGTTTTCTATTTTAATATAATTTATTCCTGTGATCAAAGCTGAATTTTCAGCATCATTACTCCAGTCTTCAGTGTCACATGATCCTTCAGAAATCATTCTAATATGATGATTTATTATCAATGTTGGAAACAGTTGTGCTGCTTAATATTGTTTTCAGGATTCATTGATGAATAAAATGTTAAAAAGAACAGCATTTATTCAAAATATAAATCTTTTCTAACAATATAAATCTTTACTATCACTTTTTATCAATTTAACACATCCGTGCTGAATAAAAGTGTTAATTTCTTTCAAAAAAAAAAAGAAAGAAAAAAAATGACTGACCCCAAACTTTTGAACGGTGGTGTATATTGTTACAAAAGATTTCTATTTTAAATAAATGCTGATTTTTTAAACTTTTTATTCATCAATGAATCCTGAAAAAGTATCACAGGTTATAAAATAATATTAAGCAGCACAACTGTTTCCAACATTGATAATAAATCATCATATTAGAATGATTTCTGAAGGATCATGTGACACTGAAGACTGGAGTAATGATGCTGAAAATTCAGCTTTGATCACAGAAATAAATTATATTAAAATAGAAAACCACAATTTTAAATTGTAATAATATTTCACAATATTATTGTTTTTTCTGTATTTATTATGAAATAAATGCAGCCTTAATGAGCATAAGAGACTTCGTTCAAAAACATTAAAAATAGTAATGTTTCCAAACTTTTGACTGTAGCAAAAAAGAACCATGACAAAATAACACCCTGATATGTAGAATATATTGTATATACGGCACCATGAAAGTTTTGTTTTCAGAACATTATATAAATAAACTGAGTGGGAACAAATACATATTGTTATCATAATATAGTGAGTAAATTTGAGCATTCTGGGTAATGAAGTACTCTTCTATCATGGTTAATTTTTAGTGCAATATATCAATCAGATGCACATTTCCACATGTTTCATTTCAAACATGACTTAATAATAATATAAGATGTTTCTGTATAACCCACATGTTGTGTGGATGAGAACATGATTATGGGTAATTCACATTGAAAATAAAAAGTATTATTTAAAACTAAACAGCAGTTATAAGGATTTATTTAATCCTTACAGCAAATATAAATGTAATTTTCTAAGTATAAAAACAATATAAGTCAATGATAGAAAAGCTTATGACACCAATATGATGGATGGGATGGAGGATGATTTCTTAAAAATACTGTCAATTTCAAGGTACACTATGTAACTTTTGGCCCTCTGGTGGTTAAAAAAACTGCATGCATTTTGTGGAAGAACATTGTTTTGATTGTGCTTCAGCTCTGTGTGACTGTGTGGATGAATATGAGCTTCACAACAGATCATGCTGTATAGTGAACTCTGTTAGAGAGCTACATATGACATTTTATCTGTTCAATAAAAACACCATCATCAAATCAAATCATTCAAATCCCTCAGTTCTTCTCGCCATCTCTAAAGAGCCGAGCTAATGTTGATTCTTGTTTTATTACAAGCTGTCACGTTCTCTTTTCGCCAGCAGACTCTCCTCTGTTTGGCGTTTGTTTAAAGGGTTAGTTCACACAAAAATTACATTTCTGTCATTAAGTACTCACCCTCATGTCGTTCCACACCCATGCTGGAACATGCTTTCCAGAAGAGCTTTAACAGCTCACGCTTCGGTCGCTCAACAACAACAAAGCTGGAGAATCTCACGCAGCCAAAATGAGGATTGTCAGTAACGGTGTTCAGCCTTACATTGTTCAAACCGGAGTCGACACTGATGGAGAGACTCAGGAAGAAGTTACAACTTTTAGACGTTTCTGAATGGTTAGTGGATAAATTTATGTAGTTGCTGTGGAGTTGATTCAACTCATCCACTAGCATGTGCCGTCATGTTAATCTTTTGTGTTGAATTGACCCTCGTTTGTGAAGCAGTCCGGTGTAAAATGACGGCATGTCAACAACACTCTACTACAACAACTCTTCCTCTTCTCTAAAGCAGCCCAACATGGCCCCACCCCCTTTGTTGTGTGTTCTTGGGGGTGGGGTTTATGTAAATTTTAGGGTTAGTGATGTCACCAACCCAAGAAGCTTGTTGTAGTTCCTACCAACTGTTTGTTGTAGTCGAATTCTGTAAAAGAAAATATCTCCCTTTGCATTGAACTTTGAGTGTCGTAACTTTGCAGATGTTGTTTATGATCAAACAGCAACATTACACACTAACTAAAGTTAAAAAAGTCAAATCATAATCAACCACCCCTTTAAAACAAGTAATTCCCTGGAGGTTGGAGATCTAGCGGCTCCATGTCGACCTTTCTCGCTCGTTGTGACGACTGACCTCTGCCACTCCCACAACAGACGCTTGTCAAAGCAGCCGGAGCAACTTTTCTCTTTTCAATTTTCCGTGAAAACCATCCCGTCAGGTCTTAAATATAAACACTTATAACAGGCTTTCCATAGTGAATCAGGGTAAGACATAAACACGTTTTGGAAGAAGGATTGCTGATGAATTGACTCATTTAAATTTTAATTTTCAACAAAATGGCAGTAAAAAGGTTTTATATATGTATATTTCATAATGTTTCAGGGGTAAAACTACAATAATGTCACAAACTGCAATTTCAACTTCAGCTCCTCCTCTTTCATACAGATGTTCTGGAGCAGAAGGATTGTGACTCTTTAAAATAGACTGAGGAACAGGAGCTCCTGACCCATAATCCTCTGCTCTTCAGCTCCGGTCTGTTTCCAACAATACCAACCCATCCAGCCCCTGGATTAACACCGACACACTGTGTGAGATACTATGACTCTACTAGAGAGAAGAAGGAGAACACTTGACACATGAACTCAGGAATCATTCATGTGCTGCAGTCTCTGTTTAATACAACAGCAAACATCACTAATACAACATTGTCATCTTATATCACATAATGCACTGCTTCTCTGCTTCTGGTTCCATTAAGAACCCTTAACATCCATGGAATCTTTCCATTCCACTTAAGGTTCTTTAAAGTGGAAAAATGTTGAGAAAGAACATCTTTTTTTTTTTTTTTTGCATAGAGTTAATCAAGGTCCTGTGGGACATCCGACACCCGAGTGTCTGTCCTGGAAGGGACGTCCCGAGCCGCCAGTGCTGTTAATGACAGCGGGATCAGACAGAGCTGCTCATTGTCTCGGCCGCCGCATTAAGACTGTATTAGATTACAGGCCGCACACAGAAATAACACTGCAGGCTTTGACTTTATCCCAGCAGAAGAAAAAAGTACTGCCACCTGTTCTGAGAGTCACTCAGTGAGGGGCAGAAATCACCCGCATGATGATCAGTGTCTCTACCTGATCCAAAGATGATATTCTCTGATGTCACATCCTGTTCTGAAGAAAACTCTGTTACTTTCAAACATGAATCTGCTCTACAACACACCCCCTCCTGCTAATTGGCTCACTCTCCTCCCCCATCATGAGTGGACACGCCCCCTGCTGATTGGCTACAAGTGTCCAATCCACTTTCAACAGTGTTTCTCAGAAATTGCTTACTGCACCTTTAAATCTTTTATTCAATATATTATGCCTTATGGAGGAAACATGAACATGTACTGACACACACATTATATATATATATATATATATAGTAGGTATATATTTGATTACTCATATACTTCTGCTTGCTGTGCTAGTTTCGTGTCTCTTGTATCACAACACTCTTTCTTTTCACACAATAAAATTATTTACACTCAAATCAATATTTCATGTCAATTTATTTATTTACCCATACCAATATTTTTGTAGGTAAATGCTGACAGGTAACATGCCAAAGGTGCAAACAGAATATTATACATTAAAAGAAATATGTAACTTTCAGTAACTTTGAGCTCAGTCTCAAGCCTGTCAATTATAAACCAGTGGGCGGGTACGAGCACACAGGGAACGCCGGGATTGGCTGAGGACTGAATGAACTATTCCTGGTCCTTCTCCTCTCCGTGAGTGATGATATGGACCAGATTCCGGTAGTCCAGGTTTCCCGCAGCATCTGGAGGGAATGCGGTGAACATCTGCTCCATCTGAAAATGACACGACAGTCAGCGGTGCTGTCACCGTATCCATGGCAACTGTCAATCATCAGACATCAAACGCCTCACCTCCTCTGCAGAGAATCTGTCCGCCTGTGTGGTCAACATCTCAGTGACACTGAAGAGAAACGGTTCAATGAAATCAATCGTATTTCAGGTCAAAATAAACTCAAAATTGGCTGTTTATTGTCTTAATAAATATGCATTTAATGCACAGATAAATAGGATAAAAAAAACAACTTACTATTCCTTCTTCAGGATTCCCTTCCCTTCAGGATCAAACACTTTGAAGGCATTGAGGATGGTTTCCTCTGGATCGGCACCTGTAATGAAACAAATCCCCATCAAACTCTCTGATTGACAGATTATGAGTTAACTTTTCAACATGTCACATGTTCACGGCCATGCTGGAGAAACCTGCCTTTGAGTTTCTCTCCAAACATAGTGAGGAACACGGTGAAGTTGATCGGCCCC
The DNA here is from genome assembly GCF_019924925.1 of Ctenopharyngodon idella. Lineage (NCBI taxonomy): Eukaryota > Metazoa > Chordata > Actinopteri > Cypriniformes > Xenocyprididae > Ctenopharyngodon > Ctenopharyngodon idella. The sequence goes on from NC_067224.1 coordinate 42,177,242, forward strand.
GACGCCTCCTTCAGCATCTCGTCAATCTCTTCCTGTTTCACATTAAGCCGTCCTGTCAAAATACAGAAGAGGAGCATGATGGGAAATGGGATTTAACACATCTGTTAATGCATTAACTGCTTAAAAAATTATATATAATTTTGTATTTTCAAAAATGTAAAAAAATAAAATAAATTATATATATTTTATTAAAATATATATATATATATAACTTGTAACGTATATATATACATTATTAAATTATTATATTTTAAATTATATTTATATATATGTATATATAATTTAAAATATAATAATTAGATAATATATATAATAAAAAATAAAAATACAAAATTTATATATATATATATTTATATGTTATATAATATATATATATATATATATATATATTTATATGTTATATCTATCTATCTATCTATATATATACATATATATATATATATATACATATATATATATATATATATATATATATATATATATATATATATATATATAAAATTCTGTATTTTTAAAGGTTTTTAAATCAAATGTAAATAATAATATATATACCTAGAGCTGCAAATGTGTCTCTCAGGTCATTCTTGTCAATGAATCCGTCTCTGTTCTGGTCCATGATGGTAAATGCCTGAAAAAAGAGAGAAGAACAACAAATTAATCCCAGAGGAAAAGGTTATTATCATTAACTAAAACTACAACCATGAAAAGTATTTTCATTACTTGAAATAAAACAAACATACGGAGCCCAGCACATGACATGCACATGAAATATATATATTGTGGCCACGATTTGAGAATCCTTTCCCTTGTTTTAGGAAATCGTGGCCACGTTGAACTAATTCATTCCCTCAAAGTTACTAAACCTTTAACTAAAATTACAATGAAAATAAAATAAAAATAAAATTTAATTTGAAAACTATAATAGTATATCAGTGATACTAAAATGACACCGTTTCAAACTTTTCTGTATGTTTAACTGTAGGATCAGCTTCATCTGAGATGTAACTACAGTTGAATGTGGAAAGCAGCTCAGATCATTTGGTCTTGTGTGAATCTGATGAGAATTTGAGACTATTTGAGACATTGTCGAGCTCCTGTCACACAATGCCACGCATGAGCCAGTTATCCTAACAGAATTCAGTGAATCTGGTATGTTAAGGAGTGTCACTATAAATACATATTTCAGCCCTCAATAGGGATCAGACAGGAATATCAGATTCCACAGGGAGCTTTACAGAAAGACACACTCCCGACGCACACCACAGCAGCTGCGCTCTTTAAAGGAGCGGTTCATCCCATAATGAAAATATCCTCCAGTGCTCCTCGGGAAATACTGAAATGAAATGATTGTTCTATATTTTACTGCGATAATGTTTTGTATGTAATATTTTGTATTTTTAGGGGATTCTATGGTACTAAATAATATTTATGCAGTAGTTATAATCCATTTATTCACTTTTTGAGCAAAGACCTGAAAATGAAATTTCCAACTTAAACTCTCAAAAATCTTGAATTATTTGGACCACAGACTGAAGTTTGGTCTCTTTTTAAAGAACACACTTGGCAGATCATTGCGGAAGTGAAAAAAGAAAAAAATGATATTAAAAAATGATATTAAGTTATAGAGGTTTAAGTTTATTGTTATGAAAAATGCACAAACACACCATTTTTATTTAAAATATATATTTTTCAAAGCATGTTTTACTCTACAACTGCTAGAAAATCAAAGCCATAAATCTAAACAAGCTGTTCAAATTTAAGGTTGAGATCTCAAAAAATGAGCTTTCAGTAAGATTTAGTTTGGGCGCATTACCGAACACTTCCACTAGATGAAATCCGTCTCCCATTCATTTCCAATGCGCACGTTTTTGACAGCGAGGAGCATTTAACCTTTTCGAATCATGTCCATGATTTTTTTGTGCGTTCACATAGCAAGTGCCAAAACATTTACCAAGTTTCGTACCTTTCAGATGAAGCACAAACTATCTAAAAAAAATTACAAAATGTAAAATGACCAAAGAGCACCAGATTGTTATTTAAATTGATTAAAAACCAAATAAACTTAACTAACTAAACTGAAACTGCAAAAACTGAAGCTTGGCATCACTGATCAAACCTGCTGAATATGCATGAATGATATTTGAGAGCTGCACTGGACAGGAAGTGAATAACAACTTAAATTTGGGGCTGATTCTCACACAGAGCATCACATGACGCCAAAAGACCTCCAAAAGACTACTATTATGAGCCACGTTTTGTGTTTTTTGGAGTCTGAAAGCCACTGTCTTCAAGTCATACAGGTTTGGAAGAACATGAGGGTGAGTAAATGATGACAAAATATTAATTTTAGATGAGCTACACTCTTAAAAATAAAGTTCTTTATTGACATTGATGGTTCCATGAATAAACTTTAACATCCATGGGACCACTAAAGCTTCTTTATAGCAGAATATATTATATATTTGGTTCTTTTTGTTCACTGAAGGTTCTAACCAATGATTATTCTGTGGCATCGCTGAGAAAATGAAGCTTTATTTTGTAAGAGTGTATTTCTTTAAAGAATGACAGAGATGTTAAGCTGATATAGAGACAGACGTAAAGGAAAGCGATCAGACCTCTTTGAACTCCTGGATCTGAGCCTGTTCAAACATGGAGAAGACGTTGGAGTTCGCTCCTTCTGCCGACCTCTTCTTTGCTTTCTTGGGTGCCTGCAGAAATCAAACATTCAGAACAATTTTCCCAAAGAACTCAATTTTAAAAAGTTCGATTCATTTCCATTAATCAGTTCAAACCGTCAATGAATCAATTACAAACTCAGATTCAATGATTCAATTTTCAAGCATCGCTCAAAAGTGGGGCATTTGTCAACAAGGGAAAAAAAGGAGTACGTTAATATGAAGGAATTTTATTTATTTATTGATTTTATTGATTTTTCACAGGTGTTTTATAACTGTATTTTGAATTACGCAGTTTTAAGTAAATGTCCATAAACTGAACTGATAATTTTCTGTTTTGTTCCTACGCTTTTTTTTTCTTCATACAGCGCATTTTCATATATTAAAATGTATATTTGTTATTATGTATTGTTATATTGGAGCATGATTAATTATGATTCTTCCTTGTGATAATTTAAGAGAAAACAGTTGGAAAACCTTGATTATTTTAACCATATTTTGACTGTTTCGGTTCTTACATCATTTTTTCACAACAAACACAACATAAGCGCAGCAAATAAGATGCTAAAAATGACATGAACACTAATTTGACACTAGAACATTTTGTAAACAGAAAATGTACATTATTCATTGATTCATTGCTGGTAACTTTTGTTTATCATCTGAAAATCGTCAAATATCAGCCTATTAATCACTCTGACCGATATATTGGTCTATCTCTAATTAAAATCCAGCAGAATCCCAATGTCCATCCAGCCCCAGTGATTCCCAAAGCATCTCTAAATCCCCAGTAAATCTGGTTACTCACCATGACCGCTGCGGGACGGACGGACGGAGGCGCACAGAACAATGAGGGGATCCCGAATGCAGCTGGACAATGGGGCGCGGATGGATGGCCTTTTGTAGATTAGCCGTGCTGATGTCTACTGGCCGATATAAATAACACATGCCCTGTTTAGGAAGTGACAGGTAGATGATGATCCGTCATACACATACACACACAAGCCTGATGTAGGAACAACAGTGGTTTAGAATGACAGGACCTCGTTCTCTGGAGGACAGATGGAAGAAGCATTCAGCTGTTTGGTGGTGATGCCTGTCCAGATCTCTCCTCACCTCTCTTCCTGTGGAGTTTATTTCAGGGATTTGGTTTGAGAGCCCAGTAAAGTTGAATGGACTTTCAGAGAGTCGCACCTGATAATGTTTTTACAGCGCATCGGGGTTGAGCATCATTCAGAACTGAGCTGAAGATGAAATCAAAACTGACAGTTGCAGTGTTTATCATAAATGATTTATTTTAAATTCATGTTCCTGGTAATCTTGAATCAGAATCTCTTCTCTTCTGTGATGACGAGGGCGGGGCAACCTGTCACTCACATGAGATCCACCAATAGCAAACCACAACCATCCAATCAATTCCACACAGACAAAATCAAGCCCCGCCCTACATTTGTTCTTGTTTGAGAAGCGTTTCACTCGGATATATGTCACAATAGAGAAGAAAAGATCGCAACTTCTGTTTTATTCTGACTTAAAACTCCAATTAATTTCATTAATTTGCACTGAACTCCAATTGAGGGGGCAAAATACAGGACGCAGAAATTTACTCCAAATTTCAATCAAGGAAGTAGAACTGTGTTTTAATAACACATTTAATTTTTCAGTATGAATTAGGGCTGTCACGATTCCTCAATTAAATTTGAGTACTTGATTTTAAAAAATCCTCAATTGCAATTTGCCGTGTCAAGTAACCAGCAAAATACCGGAAGTAGCGCATTCGTCATGCTGTTTATGCAGTTTTTCTTCGACTACCTTGTGAATCGATGCCCCCAGAGCATGACTGCCACCTTGTGGATAAACTAATTACTGCAACAACAAAAAAAATGTACTCTTCCGATGACGCAATTCGCGTCACACGAACTGTACGCTGACCCTCGTAGTGAAGTATACTTTGGGCTTAAATGTCCCACTTCAGACCTCAGTGAGGTCCAGTCATCACACGTCACGTTCACATGTTTACCACATGATTTAGCCATGACACAATGAAAGAATATCATGTTTTTGTGTCAATTATGGCAAAAACATCATAAAATCGCTTTGAAAACAGCTGACGACAAGCAAAAACGAAGGTATCATTACATAAACTTTATGTCTAATGTTAAAGTTAGTTTTTACATTTGTGATTCTGGACCACAAAACCAGTCATAAGTCACACGGGTATATTTGCAATAGCCAACAATACATTGTATGGGTCAAAATGATCGATTTTTCTTTTATGCTATTAAGTAAAGATCATGTTCCATGAAGATATTTTGTAAATTTCCTGCCGTAAATATATCAAAAATGTATTTTTGTGAGTGGATATGCATTGCAAAGGACTTCATTTGGACAACTTTAAAGGTGATTTTCTCAATATTTTGATTTTTTTGCACCCTCAGATTCCAGATTTTCAAATAGTTGTATCTCGGACAAATATTGTCCTATCCTAACAAACAAAACATCAATGGAAATATTATTTATTCAGCTTTCAGATGATGTATAAATCTCAATTTCATGACAGGTTTTGTGGTCCAGGGTCACATTTATGCTCATTGGAAGTGGACTTGCTGACATCTTGGAAGTTACATCAAATGATGCGTTGATAGATGTACCCCTAGTTCACACACCAAACGTCCGACTTTGAGTGGCGTTCCAGATGTTATTTTTTAAAAGGAGGTGGGAAAAATCCAAATTCCGATCTGTCTGGACCTAGTTCACCCAAAAAAATAAATTTCTGTAATTAATTACTCACCCTCATGTCGTTCCACACCCATAAGACCTTCATTCATCTTCTGACCACAAATTAAGATATTTTGATGAATATCCTACATAGAAAGCAACATAATCAACACTTTCAAGGTCCAAAAAAGTAGTAAAGTCATGGTTAAAACAGTCATGTGACTGCAGTGGTTCAACCTTAATTTTATGAAGCGACAAGAATACTTTTTGTGCGCAAAAACAAAATAAAAATAACGACTTTATTCAACAATTTTTCCTCTTCCCTGTCAGTCTGTTATACAGTTTATGTTGAAGAGCTTCTACATCCGAACGCCGACTCATTATTGGCCGGCTCCTGCGTCACCATCACACGCATGCGTCGTGCTGATCACGTGATCAGCTTTGGTCAATACTGAGCCGGCATTCGGACGTAAACACGGAAGCTTTCACTGTGCATCACCTGTGTAAGGATAATGACAGGGAAGAGAAGATATTGTTGAATAAAGTCATTATTTTTATTTTGTTTTTGCGCACAAAAAGTATTCTCGTCTCTTCATAACATTAAGGTTGAACCACTGCAGTCACATGACTGCATTGACCTTGAAAGTGTTGATTATATTGCTGTCAATGGACGAGTCATATACCTCTCGGATTTCATCAAAAATATCTTAATTTGTGTTCTGAAGATGAGCGAAGGTCTTACAGGGTGTGGAACGACATGAGGGAGAGCAATTAATGACAGAAATTTCATTTTTAGGAGAACTAACTCTTTAAGGTAAGGCGATCGTTATGCCACAATATTTACTTATTTAATAAATTAACTTTTGTGGACCATGGAGATTCAAATTCACACTCATGAATTGAAAGATGTTTCTTAAATTGTGAATTTCAGCTGATCCTCTGTGTTATTATGAGACCCACATTATCCCATCACTTCTGCTGTACACAAAAGGAACAGAAGTAAATCATGTCAGGGTGAAAGTCAGTGTCCCAGACAGATTCCCGTCTACATACCACATATATTGACCTGTCTGTAGCACAATGCACGGCTGGGACAGTCACGCATGACATGCATGTTCACATGCCAAACTCATTACCAATGGGATGAAGGATTCCAGCAGCGACGATGACCTGTCTGCAGTCACAGAGCGCGTATATTCATCTGAGGCATCTGGAGACAACAAATGTGTGACGTCAAGTCACCTTTATTTATATAGCGCTTTTTACAATGCAGATCGTGTCAAAGCAGCTTTACAGTGATAGTGTCATTGTCCAGCTTAAGTAAGTATTGATTCATTCATTCCGTTGTAAAAATCATTAGTTATTAATTTACTTCATTTATCTATACAGCAGCTCTGGAGAAAACAGTGATGTCATCGTCCAGCTCTTCTTATCTCTTATACAGCAGATGAAATCAAGGTTATATATAACAAATCAGAGCGTTTCTTCTGTTAAACAGCCTCAGGACTAGCAGAAGTGTCTCAAAATCTAATTCTAGTCAATTTAATTATATTTCATGTAAATTTAATTTTATGCTCTTGTGGTTTAGTTTGTGATATGTGCAATATAAAGCCACAGAACAAATGATAAAATGTAATCGATACACATAGGCCGGTTTCTAGGTCTTTATTTATATTCCTCCGGCTGTGCTGTGGAAAATCAATATTGTGTTCTGTGAGCTTCAAATCAAATCAACACGATCAATAAAACCAATAGCGACAATCAATATGTCATCTGTGACCCTCAAGTATAATCCTCATTAAAATAGCCTGCAAAAGTGGGGGATTTTAGCAGTTCAGGTTTCCTAGTCGTTTGAATTTTGCTCGGGATCATAAAAATGATGACGACATACACTTGAGAAGTGAATTCGGCTCTTGAAATAGGAATTATGACAATGACATGAAAGGGTTAGTTCACCAAAAAGTGGAAATTCTGTCATCAGTTACTCACCCTCATGTCGTCCCAAACCCGCAAGACTTTTGTTCATCTTCGGAACACGAATGAAAATCTTTTTAATGAAATCTGAGAGCTTTCTGTCCCACAACTACTACTCTGATGCTTCAAAAAGCTCATAAAGAGATCGTAAAACGAATCCATATGAATTGAGCGTTTAATCAAAATTTCCTGAGGAGACAAGATAGCTTTCATCAACGCACACATCAGATATTATGGTAAACAGAAACTCAAGCAAGTTTGTTTGACATGCGAGAACCAATGTTACGCAGCACGTTTGAGCTTCCGCAAGAACTAATGAGGTTTGTTAGAAGTTCTCGCGCGTCAACCACCAACGGTTGATCTTCTATGTTCACTGATCAATGTTTATATGTAAATAAATGCCTACATTCAATCAGTTTATCATATAAAACGATCATGCCTCGTTAGAATATTTGGACTAAACCACTCGATTCATATGGATTAGTTTTACCAAAGTCTCCTCACTCGGCGGCCATCTTGGAAACGCCTCTCGGTCCTGCAAGAGCAGCTTCGGGGAAACATCAAATTCTCCAAAACTGTTTGCGAAGCTTTCGATTAAATTTCATATTTGAAATCACAAATGAAATCTGACAACAACTGTCTCATAAATTTTGTTTCTAAATGCTCGAATCCCGACAAAAAAAACGGCATTTTTCAGACTGGATCAAGCTAATGCGTACACGTCTGACAGGAACCGGAGCTTCTAACGGCCGCCGCAGTGACGCGTGACTTCACCAATCAGCGATTGGCTCTTTTTATTTGGAAGGCGGGACTTTTTCCGCCATTTTGCGCGTTGCACTTTCTCCCATTTATAAAAATACGAGTCCGTCTTTCTATAAATAAAATGTTTGTTTTTACCACGATCTCTTTATGAATATTTTGAAGCGTCAAAGTGGTAGTTGTGTGGACTGTCTCGAATGAATCTTACGGGTTTGTAACGACATGAGGGTGAGTAATTAATTACTTAATTTTCATTTTTGTGTGAGCTAACGTTAACCATGGAAGATTATGTTTTGGAATGGAATACTGCACACTTTGCAATAATAATAATAATAATAAATTAATGAAACATGCTGTAGAAATATGCTAGAAGGCTGCTATATAATGATTTTAACAAAATCCTCACACATTGAAAGTCATTTAAGTGTCTTTATATGGCAGAAATAGCAAGAGAAGTATGCTAGCATGTTGTTATGAATTCAGAGTGAATCAAACTAATAAAATCATGTGTCACTATTTGAAACAACATTTTGCTAATATTTGTTGACATATAATACATTTACATGAAATTCTATGTTTAAGTTAATGGAAAACCTACATGGAATATTTGTATTTTTATACATGCATTTATCACACTGAGAAAAATGAAACTAGGTGATCAGAAACATCATCTAGAATATACACATTTGCTGATGCATGAAGCTAAGTGCATCTCTGCTCCAGATTGATTGATAGATTGATTGATTGATCCGGTCTCCACCCCCGCCAGCTGCTGCCTATAGATCTATTGATGAATTGATTGAGTTCTTTGTTTGCAGGTATTGATTGGTTGGATGGATGTGGCCATTGGTCATTGGTGTTGGCTGTATTTGTCCCTCCCCCCGTCTCCTCTCTGATCTGAGGTTAGTTTGGTGAAGCAGCGTCTCTGTTCACAGACATCATGGAAATACATTAAGATCAAGATATGGTATGAGCTGTTTCAGTTTTTATTCAGGTTAAATGTTTGTGTCTGTCACAATACAGTATTTGTATATGTTAGAGGCTGTAAATGGTCACAGTTTTCCAGCTTTTTACCCTGTATTTTAACCAGCTTTTGTGCAGTTTCTGTGACATTGTTTAAAGTACAAATATTTATATGCAAGTCAAAGGTCAGTTCAATGGAGTCATAATCTTTTTCTTTGTATATATATTTGCAATATCCATGACTATACATATATTTGACTGAAACAACAAACAAGTATTTTAGTTTCTGTTTCTCAACAGCCTCAAGTAATGTCTTACTAAAGCTGTGTGACGTGAATCAGGTGCTTTTGTGGCTTTTGTTTAGTGTCTCATGAGTTTTGAGCTCCTCCATCCATCTGCTGTCTTTATTTACAGGACTTCTGTGTGTTTACTGCAGCATCACCACGGTAAGACTTTGATCATTGTTATATCAGAGGCGTATTTACATATTTTAAAGACTAAATACAAATGTAAATATACACAATATTACTAAATGTAAATGTAAATATACTAAATGTATTACTAAATATAAATGTAAATATACACAATATTACTAAATATAAATGTAAATAAATATACTAAATATATTACTAAATATAAATGCAAATATACTAAATATTACTAAATATAAATGTAAATATACACAATATGACTAAATATATTACTACATATAAATCAAATATACCAAATATATTACTAAATAAAAATGTAAATAAATCTACTAAATAAATATAAATGTAAATATACTAAATATAAATCAAATATACCAAATATATTACTAAATATAAGTGTAAGTAAATACTAAATAAATATAAATGTAAATATACTAAATATAAATTAAATATACCAACTATATTACTAAATATAAATGTAAAATATATCAAATATATTACTTAATATAAATGTAAATATCCTAAATATATTACTAAATATAATTATACTAAATATAAATTAAATATACCAAATATATTACTAAATAAAAATGTAAATAAATCTACTAAATAAATATAAATGTAAATATACTAAATATAAATTAAATATACCAACTATATTACTAAATATAAATGTAAAATATATCAAATATATTACTAAATATAAATGTAAATATACACAATATGACTAAATATATTACTACATATAAATCAAATATACCAAATATATTACTAAATAAAAATGTAAATAAATCTACTAAATAAATATAAATGTAAATATACTAAATATAAATCAAATATACCAAATATATTACTAAATATAAGTGTAAGTAAATACTAAATAAATATAAATGTAAATATACTAAATATAAATTAAATATACCAACTATATTACTAAATATAAATGTAAAATATATCAAATATATTACTTAATATAAATGTAAATATCCTAAATATATTACTAAATATAATTATACTAAATATAAATTAAATATACCAAATATATTACTAAATAAAAATGTAAATAAATCTACTAAATAAATATAAATGTAAATATACTAAATATAAATTAAATATACCAACTATATTACTAAATATAAATGTAAAATATATCAAATATATTACTAAATATAAATGTAAATATACACAATATGACTAAATATATTACTACATATAAATCAAATATACCAAATATATTACTAAATAAAAATGTAAATAAATCTACTAAATAAATATAAATGTAAATATACTAAATATAAATCAAATATACCAAATATATTACTAAATACAAGTGTAAGTAAATACTAAATAAATATAAATGTAAATATACTAAATATAAATTAAATATACCAACTATATTACTAAATATAAATGTAAAATATATCAAATATATTACTTAATATAAATGTAAATATCCTAAATATATTACTAAATATAATTATACTAAATATAAATTAAATATACCAAATATATTACTAAATATAAGTGTAAGTAAATACTAAATAAATATAAATGTAAATATACTAAATATAAATTAAATATACCAACTATATTACTAAATATAAATGTAAAATATATCAAATATATTACTTAATATAAATGTAAATATCCTAAATATATTACTAAATATAATTATACTAAATATAAATTAAATATACCAAATATATTACTAAATATAAGTGTAAGTAAATACTAAATAAATGTAAATGTAAATATACTAAATATAAATTAAATATACCAACTATATTACTAAATATAAATGTAAAATATCAAATATATTACTTAATATAAATGTAAATATCCTAAATATATTACTAAATATAATTATACTAAATATAAATTAAATATACCAAATATATTACTAAATATAAATGTAGATATACATTATATATACATTAAATATAAATATACTTTATACAAGTGTATATATAGTAATATACAAGTATATTACTAAACAAATTAAAAGTATCAAATATATTATTAAATATAAATATATTAAATATTTATTAGTAACTGACTGAAGCTGATAGCGAGACGTCATTTTCAGCTCTGACGGGCAGGAGATGATGATGTTCGCCAGCAGAGATCGTGACATTCAGCGTCTGGAAGAGGAAGTGCGAAGACTTCAGCGGCTGCTGCAGGAAGTGCAGGAGAGAACGGCCAATCACATCGCACTGCTGCAGCAGCAGCTAGCCAATAAATCACAGGACATAGAGGTAGAAACATTTCTTTATGGTGAGTGATTTATTGAAGGAACAGTTCACTCATGTACTGCTGTTGTTTATGCACACGTCTGCATGCTAGAGACTCCAGGCCAAGTTACAATCACAGCAGGACTATGAGAAGATCAAAACAGAGCTCAGGTACTACACAAATATATTCATCAATATATAATCATCAATAATATGGTATTAAAAGTGTCTTTATTGTCATTTTCAGGACTCTACGAGCGCTGACACAGACGGCAGATGATCCTCATGTTGTGTCGGTAAGAGAAACACGTTTTCACTTACGTTTTAGCTTATGTGTGGCAAATGGCATAGATATAAAATGTGTCAGGTTACATGCTGCTTTATCATTTATCAAAGCGTTCATATAATGTATCAATGAATTTGATCATGAGGAATTCAAAACAGCCTAAGTTTAGAATCACATACTACTGTTTCTGTCATATACTGTATTTATATGTCAGAAATAGTAAGTATGTGATTCTGAACGTGAGCCGTCTGGGGCAGCGCCATCTACTGGTAAAAAAAAAAGGTCATAAAATCACATTAGTTATTTAAATGATGTATTTCTGTTCTCTTTTAGGTGTCCTCCCCTCCATCAGATGTCAGTAACGTCTCTGTTGATAATGGTGACTGTTTCATCCTCTTTTATTACATTCTGTAATATTAATATTTCAAAAAAAAAAGTTAATATTTCAATTAAACAAAACATTCACATTTTCATGGTTCTCTGATGTCGATTAATGGTCACATGACATGCAGGGCAACAAATAAAAAAAAAATAAAAGTCTAATTTTAATTTATTTAAAAATATTTAATCTTTTTAGTGTTTTATTTTGATTTATTTTATTTCGAATTAAATATTTCAGGTTTTTGTACGTTTTATTTTGATTATTGTTTTTTAAATATTTATTAATATATTATTTATAAATATTTTATATTTTTCTAATTTTAATTTATTTCAAATAAAATAATTTCAGCCTTTTTGTAAGTATTGTATTTTAATTGTTTTTTAAATAATTTTTCTAATTGTAATTTATTTCAAATGAAATATTTCAGCTTTTTAGTATTTTATTTGATTGTTTTTATTTTTTAATTTATTTTAATTTATTGCAAATTAAACATTTCAGTTTTTTTGTAAGTTTTATTTTGATTTGTTTTTATTTTTAATGTTTGTTTTCTAATTTTAATTTATTTAAAATATAGTATTTCAGCTTTTTAATGTTTTATTTTGATTTTATTTTTTAATTTATTTCAAATTAAATATTTCAGCTTTTTTGTAAGTTATGTTGATTATTATTTAATGAAATTTTTTTCTAATTTTAATTTATTTAAAATAAAATATTTCAGCTTTTTAGTAAGTGTTTTATTTTGATTTGTTTTTATTTTAAAATATTTGCTTATTTAAATTAATTATATAATATAATATATATATATATATATATATATATATAATATATATATATATATATATATATATATATATATAATATAAATAAATAATTACTAGCTTTTCATCAACTCGCAAACCCCTGTTTGGGAAACTGGTGTAATGTGGCCTATTTAAGAAACCAATGTACTACATAGTAAAATCTAATTCTCATAGAAAGAGAAAACAGAATAAAGTAAAACTTCATTTGCTTTACAAAAATGCAGTAAAGGTGTTTAGCAAAGCTGTGACAGTATATTCTGTTATGTCTGATCTGTTAATACCTTGTGAATCTTTGCTTATTGTCAGATCATGTGATCCAGAGGGAGCTTCATTACTTCCTTGGAAAAGAGGAGCCGTTGAGTGAATCCTGCCCTGATATCTCTGGACTTCCTGTGGAAAACAGGAGATCACCATCATCATCATCATCATCATCATCAGTAAGCCTCCATATGTTTATTAAAGAAGAGAATGACTCTGACGGGGATATCAACTGTGCCGTGGAGTCGGACGGGTTCATGGACGAGGATGAACGTGAGTTTGACACGGCTAGAATAGCTCAGCAGGTCAAAGAGGCGCTTCAGCAGCAGAACATCGGTCAGCGTGTGTTCGGTCACTATGTGCTGGGACTTTCTCAAGGAACCGTGAGTGACATACTGGCCCGACCCAAACCCTGGAGTAAACTGACCAGCAGAGGACGAGAACCCTTCCTGAGGATGAAGCACTTCCTGTCCGACGAGCACAGCATCCACACACTCCGCATCATCCAGGAGAGACTGAGAGGTGAGATGACTGACAGATGGATGGAGGAGTTCTCTGTTATAATTCTGTTTCATATCTAAACATGACAACGGCTCTCTCTGGATCAGAGCACAGATCTGAATGATCGGACTTGTGAAAGGGTTAATAGAGCCGAATCGCTGTAATTTAGGAAGATCACACAGGTGTTTGAATCAAGATTGCGATCTTTTAACGATTAGTCATGCAGCTCTTGTATCATTTATAAAGTGTTTTCAGCAGTGTGCATCATGAACTCAGTGCTGAAGCTTCACTACATGAGGCTGATCTCTGTGTCTCTGTCTCGTTACTGAAGGCATCGTCCCGTGGGTTCGTCCTCCAGAGATGAGCTCAGATGAGGTGATCAGGAACATTCTGGATCAGAGCCGACTGGAGCGTGAGTTCAGACTCCGCTATATGATACTTTAAAACTATTATTATTCTTTGTATTAATTTATATGGCTTATCGTACATCAACTTAAATATTGTATTTATATATATTTTTATATTTAAATAATATATTTAAAGATGTTTAATGGATTTATGGTTTATTTTTGTTGAAATAAAAAAGTTTTTTAATATTTTATTTTGAGTTTTTTTTTTAGTTAACTATAATAACCCTGATTTACAAATGTTACCTGGGCAAGTATGAAATAAATAACTTTAAGTTTAAGTATAAAAATGGAAATAAAAATGAATTGAAGCTATGTAAAAATATTTTTAAAAATGTGAAAAATAAAATATTTTATTTCAGCTAGCTGCCAAGGCAACACTTCCGATTTTCGTCTAGTTTAACGTTAAGTACTAAAATAACTAAAAATTAATAAACTGTCTTTTTTTATTATTTAAAGTTTAGTTACCTAAATGTAAAAATAATAAAATTAATACAAATTAAAAGTAAAATTAAATAAAAATTAAAAAATAATACCTAAATTGGAAATGTTGCCTTGGCTACTAACTAAAATAAATAGCCTATGTTTAAGTTGAAGTACTAAAATTACTTAAAGCTAAAATGGAAATAAAAACAAATAAAACTGTAGAAATATAACAAAATCAGTGAATTCTAAATTTGAGGTTTTGTTAATGCCAACAAAATCGTAAGATTAGCTGAGATTCATTATGTTCAGATATTCATACAACAAAATATTCTGTGGGCCATGAAAATTTTGTGAGAATCATTAAAAAAAAAAAAAAAAAAACGCTGGCAGGGAAAGAGTTAAAGTGTAACTTCACAGATTTTCAACCCACTTTGTGTTGTTGTACTTCCACTAAACTCACTCCCGATAAATGTTTACTCTTTAAATTCTTGCATCCAGGAACAATACAAGTCAACACCATTATGACTAAAAGTTTGCTAAGAAGTATTTCCTACTAAAGCAAGGCGGTATTTGACTGTTTAAGTGTATCCATAGCAGACTGGTGGGAGTGGCCTTGGACGGCAACATGCCCAGTGCATTATGGGTGTTGTTTAGTTTTCCTACCTATTTGGCAAAAGGGAAGACGACAGCCTTTTTCTGTTTTCTCTAGTCAGGTAGCACCGATTTCATTTTTAACCCTTTCTGAATCTTTATGGTGTTTCAGTGATGGATGTGGACAGCAGGTCTCTGCGCGGAGGAGACGTATCAGAGGACATTATCAGAAACATCCTGCATCAGGCCGAACATGAGATGCAGCTCCAGTCGCATGTGACGAACGAGACAGCGCGCAACACTGTGAAGCCGGAAGAGGTGGATTATGGGACACTTAATCCCAGTGTTCAGTCGCCATCTGATTTTGTCCAAAGCATCATCCGAAAGGTCAAATGTGAAATGGATGTAGACACTCACCCCTCAGCTTCTCCAGCTTCTCTGTCCTCCATCAACCGCTCGTTCCGGACGCTTCCTGTGGATTCGGGACCGAGGACGCAGGCGGATTTCCAGCTGGTGTGTGTTGAAAGCTGTGAGGATGAGAGTCTGACCGGCCTGGATCTTCAGTCACTGGAGCTGGACACCAGCAGCATCACACAGAGAGTGAAAGAAGCTCTCGCACTCAACAACATCGGTGAGACGGAGGGTTTGTGTGCTCCACATATAAAGCAGATGATAGAGAGATATGTTTTGATAACGTTCTCATTAGGTTGTGAAAACGTTATTTCTAAACATTCTCTGAAAATGTCCAGTTTTTAAAAACGTTTCTGGGTTGTGAAAACGTTATTTCTAAACATTCTCTGAAAATGTCCAGTTTTTAAAAACGTTTCTGGGTTGTGTGAACGTTAAGGTAACATTCCATTTTTCAAACATTATGGAATTGTTACTTTTGAATGTTCTCTGAACGTTCTGAAACGAGTAACATTTAAACAATGTTGATCAATGTCCAACTAAAACGTTTCATGAAATTTTTATAAATTTTTCATAAATTTTTCTTGGTTATACAAACATTCCATTTGATCATTCTTCAAGCATTATGGGAACATTACTTTCTCTGAATATTCTGAAACAAGTAGCAACATTTTAAAAAAACAATGTTTTCTGTATGCTGGGAAACCTGATCATACCTACAGACCAGAAGCAGTGATGTTATTGTTTACTAAAACTATTTAAAATCATGTTCGGTAATTGAAATAAAGCTCATATAAAATAAATTATTCACTATTTTGTTCCTCAATTTGCTAAATCATGCACACTATTTATTATTTTCTCTTGATTTGCTAAATCGTGCACACTATTTACTATTTTGTTCCTCGATTTGCTAAATCGTGCACACTATTTACTATTTCGTTCTCTTGATTTACTAAATTGTGCGCACTATTTACTATTTCGTTCTCTTGATTTACTAAATTGTGCGCACTATTTACTATTTCGTTCTCTTGATTTACTAAATCGTGCGCACTATTTACTATTTCGTTCTCTTGATTTACTAAATCGTGCTCACTATTTACTATTTCGTTCTCTTGATTTACTAATTCGTGTGCACTATTTACTATTTCGTTCTCTCGATTTGCTAAATCGTGTGCACTATTTACTATTTCGTTCTCTCGATTTGCTAAATCGTGCGCACTATTTACTATTTAGTTCTCTCGATTTGCTAAATCGTGTGCACTATTTACTATTTCGTTCTCTCGATTTGCTAAATCGTGCGCACTATTTACTATTTCGTTCTCTCGATTTGCTAAATCGTGCGCACTGTTTACTATTTCGTTCTCTTGATTTGCTAAATCGTGCGCACTGTTTACTATTTCGTTCTCTTGATTTACTAAATCGTGCGCACCATTTACTATTTTGTTCCCTCGATTTGCTAAATCGTACGCACTAAATATTTGTGTAAGTTTATAATATGCTTTCCCTTAATAGATAAAATTATATTTCTGAAGAAATTTTATTAGAAAAAATCATCATAAATGGACATAAAATGTAGCAAAAATTCTACATTTACAACTGATTTATTTACCTATATTTTCTAGTGCCTCACCTGATGATGATGATGATGTTGTTGGTTTGGCAGGTCAGCGTGTGTTTGGCGAAGAGGTTCTGGGTTTAACTCAAAGCTCGGTGTCTGAACTGCTGTCTCACCCCAAACCCTGGACTAAACTCAGTCTGAAAGGAAAGGAGAACTTCATTCGGATGCATCGGTGGCTCCAAGACCCTCACAATGTCCAGAGACTGACCAAGATTGACCAGAGAGGTAAATAAATGTTTGGTGGAAGGAATATTATTCAATGTGTGCATGTGAACGTTCTTTATCTGAATGGATCTCATTCATTAGTGTTCAATGTCTGCAGCTCGCCTCAAGCGTGATTCACAGAGGACGTTAGATGGACACGGGTTTTGTCTTGGCGATCATACAGGAGCGTTCGAGGCGGTCAAGAGGCCGCGTGTGGTGCTCAGCGTTCAGGAGAAGGATGCGCTGCGAGCGGCGTATCAGCTGGAACCGTACCCATCTCAGTACACCATAGAGAGACTGGCGTCACAGCTAGGTCTTCAAACTAGTACCGTCAGTAACTGGTTCTACAACTACAGGTTGGTAACAGCTTGATCTCTGGAAATAAAACAGTTCAGTCCCAAATCGAGAATCAGGGAAAAAAATATACATGACACAAGGGGCTATATGTAGATTTCAGAAAGCCTTGTTATTAGCGACACCGGTGGCCGGTAAGTGAACTGCAGCCAGAAATTTATTGCGACTCCTTCACATAAAAATCAGTAGACAAGCTTTCATAAACAACCTAAGAAGTTGGGTGAAGGTCTTGTTTTTTAAGTTTCATTACAATCTGTTCACACATTGGCAATAAAAAGCGATTAATACATGAGAATTCTTACATATAGCCCTTTTAAACCTGCATAAGAACTAAATGTAATGCTTTTTCTCTGTTAACAGGTCTAGAATCAGACGAGATGGTTTAACTGAACCAGTTCAAACCAGAACAGTTCAAAGTCCAGCCAGTACAAGTCCGGTTTCAAGCAGTTTAGTCCCGATCAAACAGGAACCCAGTGATCCTGAGATGGAGGACGACACACAACGACACACTCGTGTTTCTGTCGCCGTACAGGCCGTCACGAGCGTCAAGACAGAGAAAGTTGAAGATCCGGCGTCTTTCTGAGCTGTGAGAAGAACGAGGTCATATGATGAAGAAAAATCTCAGGAACAAAACTAGATCTTCACCAACTTACATTGTCCTTGACTCATCAATTTCAGTATATTTATCTTTATTTCATTCATAAATTTAATTAGGAGAAAAAGTGAACCCTGATTGGCCAAATGTCTATAATTTTTTTTTTTTTTTTAGTATGGCTGAATAATAATTGTTTGTTTGATAACTACTCATGTCAGTTCACTTATATTCAGTTTGGTTTGGAGACTAAATGGTAAAGGATGGAATGTTAAAGTTTGCTAATAAATAAGTCACTTTTGGTGACTGATAAAGTTGAAGTCTAAATCTTATTTTTTACTTTTTGTTTTGTTCCAATTGTGATGTTGATAAAAGCCCTTTTAAATATGTAAATACAAATGTTTTAAATAATAAACAATGTATTTTTATTAAAAGAATCTCCAATAATGATTGCACTCAAGACCATAAATGGTGGGTTTTACAAATACATTTACACTTACATGAAAATAGCATAATTATAATATTATATATTATTGTATTATACTTATTCATATATACATATAGTTAATAAATAATAGTATTTTTAATAACTGCAGTTAATATGAATAAATATTAATAATTATTTATATAAATCTACATTTATTTTAATTTAAACGCATCCTAACTCTGCTAACAGAACAATCATTAAAATACTATTTGTATATTTAAATGTACTTAAATTATTGAAATAAATTTAATAAATTAATACATATGTATTATTTATTAGTAGTTGCTATTAATATTAACCATTCTTTATTAATAAATACTTATAATTTACATGTAGTTTATTTATTTAAATGTCTCCCTAGTTTTTTTTATTTAATATTATTAACTGGAAAAAGTGTCAAAATACAATATATAACAATATGTACACTAGAGCGGGCTTAATATAAATCTACATAAAAAATATTGTTTTATTAAAGTTTAAACTGCTTTTTGCTTCACAGAACATCGTATAGAGTCCATATAATGTTCAATTTCTTTCTTGTAAGAAAACTTACATCTGTGAATGTGGAATTTTGCCATTAAAAGTATAATTTTTTTTATATAATCCTGGCTGCGCTTATCCCAAAACAAACGTTCATCACATGACGCGCTCAAACGTGATTGCGTCATGACGTCGTGGCGTCACATGACCGTGGCAGCGCAGCTGAGAGGGGAACGTCATGGCGGTGTAGAGCGGATTACACTCAATGTTTACATTCTGTTTACCGTCTCTTTTGTGGGTTTACTCCGGTTTTACCGCAACAACGCGCATCTTCTGCGACTAACTGGAAAAGCAGGTGAGTGTGCGGCGAATGAAGCGGCTTTATTGGCGGGTTTCGGTGCCGGGGTGACGGTTCCGCCCTCCACAAGAACAACAACAAACATAAACGATAACAACACACACTCTCTCATCAAGATCTAACGACAGACATTCATATTTAACGCTGAATAACATGCACACAGGAGCTGTTTCAGTCAATGCACTGATGTCATGTTCTTGCAGCAGGTCGAGCTGTCAGTTTAGGCCAGTTTAATGATTGTCAGCCCTATCTAGTGCACCTACCTAGACAGTATACTTGGGAAACTGCATTTCTGGGCATCGTCGACACATTCAGAGTCTTAGTTGACAGTTCACTGCATGCACAAAACTGCTGTCTAGGTAGGGTTTGATCTGTTCTACAATCAACAGCTGCCATGATTCTTCACATGCAGACAATACAGATAATAAATAAGTCTGTTTTTATCTGACCTAGCTTTGCAAATTGATTATTTGATTTGTCATGTGAGATTAGATCCTCTTGCAATAGTGTCAGTCTCACTGAAGCACAATAACATATCTGTCATTATACATGGATTGTTAAAAACAAACAGATATTCTCAGTTAATCTGCATAACAAGCCTTTTTGTTTGCATAACCTTTCTTTGATTAGTTTACTCTCCCATCAAATATCGGTGTGTGTTTAACCGTAACTCTGGTCAGGTTTGACCTGCCCTTTAAAAGCTCGTGATGCAAAACCTGTTTCATTTTTAATCCACCCTCCTGTTTTTTACTGGTTGACTATGAATTCTGATCAGGTTATATAAGGTCACACATGGCCTACTTTACTCCTGTAAGTCTGACACTCATTAATAAACCGTTATATTTATTGCTTTATTACATTTGAGAATAATGAATGTTGTTTTGAAGCTTCTCTGTTACTTGACTCTGTGGCTGCGTTCAGATTGGTAACTATTCTGCTTCCTTTCCCTTTGTTTTTTCATAAATAGTATGCAATGCCATGATAAATGAAACTGAAGTATGCTACATTGTCACGATCCAAATATGTTGCACCACATATGATCGTGCAAATAAATAGTTCATTTGCATTTTCCAAATTTGTGTAAATGCATGTTATGATCTCTTGCAGACTGTCTTTCTTTCGTTGAGCGTCTGCTCCACACGCAGAGACCGATCCAGAACCAGAACCAGAACCAGGTCTGTAGACCGTCACTGTAACGTCACGTGTCAAAAATGCAGTGCATGGAATGTGTGCGTGTTAGTGCATGTGTGGTATAGATGAACCATGGGTTGAGTTTACTTGCTTTTTCTAATTCAAATGTCAATCTTGTGCTGACATTGATGATACATACGATCAGATTTTCTGGTTGTTTGGAATGGAAAACTTTTGTGCATTATTATTTCAGATAGATTGTATTAATGAAAATCCTTTTCTGAAGATAAGATAAGACATATATTGCAGTTATTAAAGCCTCCTCAGGTGTCGTGAAGTCTCGGTGAGACCTTACATGACTCTATTCATGACCTGAGGCCAGTTAAATCATTCATAAATCCAAGAGCTGCACGATTCTGGAGAAATTTAGAATCATGATTTTTTTGTTTGTTTTGTTTAAAATAGAGATCACGATTCTCTTATGATTCTAAACAAAATAACGTAATTTACTAGAGGTTCAGACAAAATGTTAATTGCTGCAGTCTTATTTAAAAAAAAAAAGTTCAATAGATTTTAATTTATATATTTTTTATAATAGACGGGTTTAGTGAATAATTCAATGACTCACTCATAAAGACTTCGGTCACTTGAAGGGTTAGTTCGCCCAAAAATGAAATTTCTGTCATTAATTACTCACCCTCATGTCGTTCCACACCCATAAGACCTTCGTTCATCTTCAGAACACAAATTAAGATATTTTTGATGAAATCCGAGAGGTAAATGACTCGTTTATAGACGGCAATATAATCAACACTTTCAAGGTCCAGAAAGGTACTAAAGACATCGTTAAAACAGTCATGTGACTGCAGTGGTTCAACCTTAATGTTATGAAGAGACGAAAATACTTTTTGTGCGCAAAAACAAAACAAAAATAACCACTTTATTCAACAATATTTGTTGATTTAAATAAAACTGTATACAGTACAATTACACTGTTTTACAGTAATGAGAATTTGATTCATTGTCATATTGTCGTCTTATTGTTTGTCTCTTGGTTTTGGGCTGAGATTTACCCAAGTGTGTGTATAGGGTAAATCCATACGATCTATAGGTTCAGTCTCATCTAATGCCATCACTGTATTGATCTGCTTTAAAAACGATCAGCATGATTCAGCAACAGCCGAACGGCTCATCGATTATGAAATGTTTTATTGATTATGTCATTGTTTGTGAAGTGCAGTGAGGGATATCATCGCCAGTTCAGTTCGAGTTAGTGGTCCTTTTATAATTGCCTGCACCAAATTATAGTACTGAAATCATAAATTCATAAGTGCCGGTGTAAATGTTCCTCATCCGTCTCTCAGGTCGGTCAGTGTGTTTGCCGTCTGTGGTCTGCTGATCCTCTCTGCCCAGCCGTCCTGGGGCCATGGTGAGACATTTACATGACATTACACTGCTCTCAGATCTGCTGATGACTCTGTTCAAATATGATATGATGTGTTGTGAAGGTTGAAGAGGGGCAGCAGAGTTTGGAGGCCCATGGGAGCCCCGTACCGGAGGACGAACAGGTATCTGTCCTACTTCTCTTGTTGATGTTGCTTTTACTTCTGAGAGTCACATAATGTTTTTATTGTTCATTTGAGCTCTTTGAGAAGTTCCTATGTAGTGTAGAGCTCTATAATTTCAGTGATGCAGAAAACAAGGATAAAATTGGAATTTAGTGTGTAACATGGAATTTGGCAAATTTTGGATGAATTAATCAAAAGCAGGGCATTACAATTAATCATATAGACTCTGTGAATATTACTGTGCTGCTATTGAAATATGTCAAATTAATCAATTTGACAGCACTTATATATATTACATAGGGCCTTAGTAATGGTATATGTAATGGCAGGTCGTGTTCCCGCTGCTGCACGGCGAGTGTGTGGAACATGTCGGGAGGGCAGAGGAGTCTGTCATTGCCTTAACCAGCTACCGCCTTCACATCAAACTCCAAGAGAACGCCGTCAATGTAAGTGTTTCTCTCAAACACAACAACACCTGTGCCGTGATCTCAGACTCTAGTGACGTGCAGATACACGCGTGAACGACAATATCGGAATCAGAACGGTATTACACCCGTGTCCTAATCAGAAGATTGCAGAAACAAGCAATGTGTCTCTCCACAGCAGATGCGGCAATATCAATCACAGATCACAGCCAATCAGAAGAGTGTGTGGGCGGAGTCTATCTCTGCACTGATTTTATTTAATCAAATTCAAGGTGCAGTAAGCGATTTCTGAGAAAGACTGTTGATATTTGAAATCAACCCAAACAGACACGCCCCTCCCTTCATTGCTCCGCCCCCAAATGCACAAACATGCAATGCAAGAGTGGATGTCCATAAGTTGACACGCCCCCTACTGCTGATTGATTCACTCTCTCTCCTCCCCATCATGAGTGGTCATGCCCCTACTGCTGATTGGCTCACCCACTCTCCTCCCAATAATAAGTGGACACACCCCCTACTGCTGATTGATTCACTCTCTCTCCTCCCCATCATGAGTGGTCATGCCCCCTTTTGCTGAATGGCTCTCTCTCCTCCCCTATCATGAGTGGACACGTCCCCTACTACTGATTGGCTCACTCTCTCCTCCCCATCATGAGTGGACACACCCCTTTTTGCTGAATGGCTCAGACACTCTCCTCCCAATAATAAGTGGACACACCCCCTACTGCTGATTGGATCACTCTCTCCTCCCCCATCATGAGTGGACACACCCCCTACTACTGATTGGCTCACTCTCTCCTCCCCCATCATGAGTGGACACACCCCTACTGCTGATTGGCTCAGACACTCTCCTCCCAATAATAAGTGGACACACCCCCTACTGCTGATTGGATCACTCTCTCCTCCCCCATCATGAGTGGACACACCCCCTACTGCTGATTGGCTACAAGTGTGTTGTGCTGCTCTGTCCGATCCAATTTCAACAGCGTTTCTCAGAAATCACCTACTGCACCTTTATTCAATACACACACTCCGTGACCGATACAGTCTTTGTCATGAAGTACACTTGTTTGTTCACAGTTTTGTTTGTTGGCATTTGGATCCTACTCCCCGTCTTCTCTGAAACATCACGCGTTACACTAAAGACACAACTGTGATGTTTTTATTGTGTTTCTGTAAACGCATCAGGTCCCCCTGCAGCTGATTGAAAGCGTGGAGTGTCGGGATCTGACACAACTGCACCTCACCTGCAAAGACTGCAAGGTCATCAGGTACGTCTGTATAACAGCGCCGCTTTGACTAACAAATATGTTCTCACTGTGTCTCATCACATGTGCACAACATCCTCAGTGCTCGCATTGTGAGGTAGAGAGTAACTTCGTTTTCTTTGGAATAATGTGCACTGATGAATCAACAGCAGCAGAGGGGGAGGGGCTTCAGACTTTGATGATGAATGACAAATTAACCTTACAGAGTTCGTACACTACACAGTTGAGTGCATAAGTGCGTTATTTGGGACACAACTTAACTGTAACCTGCAGGGTTTGTCTGATCTGTTGTGTTCAGGTGTAACTTCCTGTCGTCGGAGCGGTGTCAGGATTGGCTGAGGAGGATAAGCGCAGTGGTGCGGCCGCCGGCCCGGCTGGAGGAGCTCTTCGCCTTCGCGTTCCTCTCGTGTAGCACGAGTGTGTCCGCTGAGGACAGAGAGCTGCATGATGGGATCTGCCGCGCAGGTACACACATTTCAGGGCAGAAAATGAACATTTTGTTGTCGTTTACTCACCCTCATGTCGTTCCAAACCCTCATGACTTCAGGAGTCACACAGCAGGAGATGTTTTGGAAAATGTTCATGCTGCTGTTTCTCCTGCAGTGAATGAGGACGGATGCTGTTGAGCTCTAATAATGACAAAACACATCATAGAACTTTAGTGACAATAATAATGAAGCTTTTTGTGTAAAATGTATTAATTTTTGTTTAAATTGATTAAATTATTAAATTATTTTTGTTTAAATTGATTTATTAATCATGTATTTAAAATGGTTCCCCTCTGCTGCAGCTCTTAAATCTCATTTGCACTTTTGCGCATTTAAACTTGTCATGCTGGGCAGGGTTATTGTAGTCAGTGAAAACTATTTTGATAATTTAAATAAAGCTGAAATAAGATATTAGAATTTTAAAGCTGAAATAAAATATTGTAAAATATAATTAGTACTAGTGTATATACTAGTTTAAAGTATTTATACTATATAATTAGTATATAAATAATACTAAAATAACTATTTTGTTCATTTAAATAAATCTAAAAAATTAAAAATTAAATATTAGAATTCTCTAGCGAAAAGTAGAAATGTTGTTTTGGTGACTAATTTAAATAAGTTTGAGCTAAAGCACTAAAATTACGAACTGGAAATAATTAAAAACTAAAACTAAAACTGAATGTGAAATAAAAAAAATTTTAATTTTTTTTTTTTAAAAAATGAAAAAAAAAATAAACGAATAAAAATGACAAAAGCAAAATATATAAATTAATTACAAAAAATCTAACTAAAATTAAAATAAAAACAAAAAAATAAAAGCGCTAATTCAAAATACTAATAAACTATAATTAGCACTAATATATATTAGTATAAAGTATTTATACTATATAACTAGTATATTAACAATACTAAAATAACACTGGTGGCAAGTTTAATGTGTTTTAACATTAAAATTAGTGTAATCCGTATTATCAGATAAATCCTGTCATGCATTGAAAATAAGGATGAAATGCACTGTAATTCCATTTAACAACACAATCTTTTGCGATATAGATATTTATAATAACTTATAATAACGGAGCAAAAAAGACATCTGTCTGGCTTCCAAAATGCTTCCTATTTCTGTAAATCATGAAATATTTGATGTTTTTATCTGAGAAGCAGCAGCACAGACACACCTGATGTTGTTGTGTTTGCAGGAGGACATCAGTGGAGGTTCAAGCGAGAGCTGGAGAGGATGGGCTTCGACACCCACAGTGCCTGGAGAATCTCCAACATCAACAGCAACTACAGGTGACGCACCTGAAACACACCAGCCGCTCGCACAAGCAGCCACAGGCGCTTCATCATCACCAGACGTGTGTGTGTGTGTGTTTCTGATCTCTCAGGGTGTGTACCAGTTACCCAGAGCAGATCATCGTGCCTGCTGTGGTCACGGACCAGGAGCTGGAGAACGTGGCCGCGTTTAGATCCTGGAAGAGGATCCCGGCTGTCGTTTACAGGTGAGCTTACTTTTAGTTAAAGGACTGTTTTGTTGATTAGACATGTGTCACTCACCTTTATCTTAACCGTTGACCCAGACACCAGAGTTCGGGCGCTGTGATTGGTCGATGTGGGCAGCCCGAGGTCAGCTGGTGGGGTTGGCGAAATGCTGACGACGAGCATTTGGTGCAAGCCATCGCTAAAGCCTGCGTCACGGATCCGGCCTCGAACGCAGCGCAGGCGAATGGCTCACACGTTCATCGTCACGCCAAAGCTGACTCCGGTAAGACTCCGGTTGGATTGTTTTTCCTGCTCCATCACCACTGCTGCTCATTCCCTTCTTTTTTTCACATCAGATCCTCACATGGCCAATGGGAACGTAGAGGTGGAGCCGAGTGCCACGCCCCCTCAGAAGCTGTTAATAATGGACGCCCGGTCGTACGCGGCTGCAGTAGCCAATCGGGCGAAAGGAGGCGGCTGCGAGTGTCCAGGTAATGCAGAGCAGATGCTAGCTGCAGAAAACATGTTATCGCTGATCTCTCTCTCAAACACCCTCTGTGTTTCCTGTAGAGTATTATCCCAACTGTGAGGTGATGTTCATGGGCATGGCCAACATCCACTCCATCCGGAAGAGCTTCCAGTGTTTGCGGACTCTCTGCGCTCAAATCCCTGATCCGGTCAAGTGAGTGTTCGTGAAGAGTGGACCTGCAAACCACAGCAGCACTCTGGAGAAACTGACTGAACACAGTTCTGATCACAGACACAGTTTAGCTTTTATTTAGTAACGCAAAATCTGGTCAAACTAGAAAACAATATATATTATGCTATATATAGTGTAGCTTCATAACGTCAGATAAATGATGTGTGTGTATATATAACATTTATCTGACATTATGAAGCTATACTTATTTATGAAATTAATATATATATATACTGTACATATATAATTTCATAAATAAGTATAGCTTCATAATGTCAGATAAATGTTATATATACACACACATCATTTATCTGACGTTATGAAGCTATACTTATTTATGAAATTATATATGTACAGTATATATATATATATTATTTCTATAACAAATTATACTTTCATATAAATATAAAAACTACATTTTATATATGTATAAATATTAAATTCTTATTATTTATGAAATGATATATTTATTAGTGTGTGTGTGTGTATATATATATATATATATATCTCACACACACACACACACTAATAAATATACTAATAAATAATAATACTAATAGTATATTACAAGTATTATTATATATTTTTTCATATATACCGTGTATATATATATATATATATATATATATATATATTTCTATAACAAATTATACTGTTTAATATAAATATATAAACTGTATATATTTTATATATGTATAAATATATATTGTTTATTATTATTATATTAAATTCTTATTTATGAAATTATATATTTATTAGTGTATGTATACACTAATAAATATACTAATAATACTAATAGTACATATATTATATATATATTATTAGTATGTATTTTTTTCATACACGCATGCAATATATATATTATTTCTATAACAAATTATACTGTTTCATATAAATATATAAACTATGTATTTTATATATGTTTAAACATTGTTTATTATATTAAATTCTTATGAAATCAAATATTTATTAGACTAATTAATATACTAAAATAATATTAATAGTAAATATAAATGATTAGTACTATGATGTTATTAATGCATATAAATATATACATTAATAATATATAATAATTTAAATATATAAATAAATAGAATCTATATTATTAGTACTATTATATATTAATGTGTGTGTAAAATTATATATATATATATATATAAATATAAATAATGTTAAGATATTATTATAAAAGGTTGCATAACATTTTTCAGTAATGAAAAACTCATTTTTACACATGAATGCACATCCATCTTATCTTTTCATGAACACACAAAAGACAACTGTTAAAGAAAGCGTAATCTATTTCTATGAATTGTGCTCTTAAAGAGTTTGATCTTCACTTTAACACCTTTACGTTAGTGGTGGGGTACGACACAGCAAAAAGGAGCATCATTCAATATCACCAGTGCTAAAAACAACACTAATATCGGCTTATGACCAATATGATATCCATATCATGCATCTCTCTCCTAATGTTTTCTCTGGTTAGTTGGCTGTCAGCGCTGGAGGGCACTAAATGGCTGCAGCATCTGTCTCTGCTGCTGAAAGCGTCTCTTCTGGTGGTGAACGCAGTGGATCGGGACCGCAGGCCTGTGCTGGTGCACTGCTCCGACGGCTGGGACCGGACGCCTCAGATAGTGGCGCTGTCCAAACTGCTGCTGGACCCCTTCTACAGGACCATCCAGGTCTTTCTGCACTTTTTTAGAAGAATAACATGCATCGTTTACAACATGGCACAATTTTAGTGCACATTCAGACATGACCTGACCGCAAACCGCCGTTTAATATGTCCTCTCTCTGCTTTTATGGACACATCTTTAGGATCTAAATATAAAGGTGTAGTCTAGTAGATTCAAAATGTTTAGTGCACTAAGATGTATTTAATCATTCTCTTTATGCACCAATATAACAATACATAGTAATAAAGGCAATATTTATGTACAGTGTTGGGACTTTTTTGATGTTCACATAAAAGAATCACTGAGTTTTGAATTGATTGCTATTAACTGCATTGCTATTCTGAAAGTTAACTAAGAATAAGAGTTTTTGTTTGGTCTCCGCAGGGTTTTCAGGTGCTGGTCGAGACCGAGTGGTTGGATTACGGTCATAAGTTCGCCGACCGCTGCGGCCACGGCGAGAACGCGGACGATCTGAACGAGCGCTGTCCGGTGTTCCTGCAGTGGCTGGACTGCGTTCATCAGCTCCAGAGACAGTTCCCATGCTCCTTTGAGTTCAGCGAGGCCTTTCTGGTACTCATTGTCATTGCTTTGATCAATGCTTGTTCCAGGGTTTCTGCAGGTTTTATGAAGGTAAATTTAAGACTTCTTTAAGAGCTTTTTAAGACCAAGTAACGGAAAATCTAAGGAATAAATCGAAGGAAAAACAATATGTCAGTATGTTCTCTAAATGTGAATGTCTAGGGAGAAACACACTGAGTTGTATCAGAGTTTGGAAAATACAACTTCCAATAGATCTTTATTACATTTTAATTCAATCACACTGCAGAAAAGCGATGTTCTTCCTCAGTATTTTTGTTTTGTTTTCCAGTGAAATTGTCTAAAGAGTCTTAAATCAAGATGGAAATACAAAATGACACAAAATCTTGTTTTCTGTGAAAATGATCAAAATGAAGTGAGTTTATGATCAAAACAATAACAAATATCTGCCAATGGGCTCAGAAAAATCAACTTAATTCAAAGGAAAGTTTTCAGAACTCGTTGACAGATATTTGTTCTTGATTTAAGCATAAACTCACTTCATTTTGTTCAAATTTTCAAGAATTCTTTTTAATTTTGCATCTCCAGAAAATGAATCTTGATTTAAAGATGTTTAGATGTTTGTATTGGGAAAACAGGACAAAAATACTGAGGAAGAACATCATTTTTTGCAATGCATGTAACAGGTAATACCATGACTTTATGAATTTAAGACTTTCTGCTCTGAATTAAGATCTTTTTAAGACCTGCAGAAACCCTGTTGTTCAGATTAGTTCTCAGGCCCGGTGGAAATAAACATGCATGCTTTCATATATCACGACAGCGGCTGTCTTTGTGCCTTTAGGTGAAGTTAGCACAGCACACGTACTCGTGTCTGTTCGGGACGTTCCTGTGCAACAGCGTGAAGGAGCGAGAGGAGCGGCGCGTTCAGGAGAAGACGTGCTCCGTTTGGTCTCTGCTGCGCCCGACGAACACGTCCTTCCACAACATCCTCTACTCGCCGCGCTCAGAGACTGTACGCTTGCTCTGGAATCATGTCTGCTGTCCTGTGTTACATTTAAAGTAGTATGCGCACATCTAAACATCACTTAAGCAGGAGGAAAGCAAAGGAACCGACACACTGCTATTTCTGCTCCCAAAGAAGTTTAATAATCGACCACAGATGAAGACCGCTTGTGATCAAAACATGGCAATTTATTAAACTTCTTTGCTGTCCTGTGCTCTCACATATTGCAGCCAGGGTTATTATAGTTAACTACAAACTTTAGCTACTTGAAATAAAATAAACTTTAACTGAAGTATAATAAAATATAAGGGTCTGCAGGGTTTTTAAAATGATATTTAAGGCTTTTTAAGTACGGAGCCCTGCACATGACATGCAGACAAATAATATACATCGTGGTCACAAATTAAGAATTCATTCCTGGTATTGATTTAACTACAACAAGGAAACAAATTATTGCAACGTGTCTGTGATTTAGTAAAACATGGGAACAAATTTAAGCCCTTTTTTAAGATTTGGACTTTTATGGTAACAACGATGATTTAAACAAGTTTACAGTTCAAATAATACAGATTTTGACAAAAACAAGAAGTTTTATAAAATGATAAACCTCAAAAATCAGATAAAAATCAAAAAAAAAACTAATATAGCAGTGATACTAAAATAACTATTTTCAGCATTGATAATAATCATAAATGTTTCTTGATCATCAAATCAGCATATCAGAATGATTTCTGAAGGATCATGTGACACTGAAGACTGGAGTAATGATGCTGAAAATTCAGCTTTGATCACAGGAATAAATGACAGTTTCACATAGAAAACAGTTATTTTAAATTGTAAAAATATTCCAAATTTTTTCTGTATTTTTGATCAAATAAATCAGGTTTTGCACCCAGTGTGTCATGTGAGGAATCTGATGCTATGGAGTGCCGTCTACCTGCCTAATTCCGCCCCCTCCACGCCTTCTGATGAGTCATGTGTGCCACACTCCGCCCCCTCAGCCTCACCCGAGGACACACCTGTGAGCAGGTAAATGACACGTGACGTATGCGTTCTTTTCACCACTTAAACGTTCCTGTAGCTCAAACAGCAGAGCGTAAAACTGTGTTTTCTTTGCTGGCGATTTTGCAGGTTACCAAAGACTCGGTCATATGACGACCTGCCCTCATCGTGTGAGGGTTTAACCCCAAACCGCCGCAGCAGCGACCCCAACAGGAAGGAGAAGTGGCAGGACCACCTGCTCGGCCTGGAGATGAGCGTGACGGCAGAGCCGGACAGAAACCACACGCAGACGTCCGAACGCAGCGCTCTCGGCTTCAACACGAACGATTCTGAAGCATTAAACGGGACGGAGCTTTCAGTGACTGACAGCCAAACGGAACACATCTCACAGGAAGTGAGAGAAGAGGATAACAGGAAGCTGGAAGTTCTAAAAAACACGCCTGCCTTCGATGTTCCAGATGACTTTGACAGTGAGGACCAAACGTCTGGATCGCCTGAAGATCACGCTGAAAAACACCCACATAATGAAAACACTGAGTTACCATCAGACGGATTACATCTAAATAATCACGCCCCCTTTACTATTACCCACGATCCTTCAGAATCTAGCAGCCAGTCTTCCACGGAGAGTTCTTCCAGTCCAAACCACACTCTTAACGGCGTCTGCTCACCTTCCCAGCATCCCGTTCATCCTCTTTCTCTGCCTTCGGCCAATCAGGACAGCCAACAGACGTCTCCAACGTCGCCCCACAAGCCCGTCGGGCGAGGGTCCGCAGCGGCGTTAGGGCACCTGGATACGGACGGGTTGAGTCTGCACAGCGACGCCGTACAGGTGCGTCTGCGGCAGATGGAGGCGGGGCATCAGCTGCAGGTGGAGACGCTGAAGAAACAGGTGCAGGAGCTCTGGAGCCGTCTGCACATCAACGGGAAGCTGGTGAGGAGAATGCACACGTTACGCAATTCCTGTTCGATATCGAAACACTTTAGTGCTAGTAAATCACATGAGTGGACTGGAATTAACTGCTATACAAATCAAATAATTTAATTAAGGTCTGTTTACACCAAGGATGATAACTATAGCTTTAGCGCCACCAACTGTCCAAAGTTGCACTCACATTATGTTAATAACTTTGGCTAGAAACAAAATTTTGATTCCTTGGCTCAAGACGATTCGACTGCACCCTTTGTCATCATTTTCCATCATGAAAATGTTTCCGCTATTTTTAATTTTCCGAAAAACATACTTTTTTGAACTCCTCCTTGGCCGTTGCTCTGATTTTCACGAAAATTGAACCAGATCATCATTAGACCAAGCTGACAAAAATTTATAGAATTCAAGTCGATTCATCTGTTTTTGAATAACGCACAAACGAATTTACGTAGCGCTCGCAAAAATAGACACAAGGCTGTATCTCTCTTATCGTATTCAGACTAAACTTGGTACATGTCATCACAAGCATGACCTCAGACTACAAGCTGCATTTCGGCACAGCGCCACCTACTGGTCCGGAGATCCGAAAAATAGCTATTTTTGCTTATAACTTCTGAACGGCGTCGGCCATTTTGAATTTTGTGCTAAAATGCTGTATTTTATGAACACATTAGCGTATTGTTACGAAACTTGGTATGGGTCATCGGCACGATGCCCTGAAGGAGCCTAAGAAGTTTTGAGCCAGCGCCACCTAGTGGTAAAATAAAATATTCACATGCTTACATCTTTGGATTTGGTTGATTTTCACGGGAGTCATCTCCTTAGACTCCTGAATCCTTGCCGAGTCCAACGATTCCAAACATGCTAGGTTTTGCCTTATGGTTTGTGCAACGTTGTGATTTAGCGTTAAAACAACTTTTGCGAATACCTTCAAAACTGTTAGTCCGATCGAGACGAAATTGGAAACATAGGTTGTTGGTTAAACACTAATGGCCAAATGTCAAAAAAAAAAAGTTATTAAAATCAGGTGTGGGTCATTTTTTAACCCCTAAATAAAATGAGATATTTACAACAAATTTGACACGCTTATGTATGCGGGCACACAAAAAAGCAGTGGGACTGCACCACTTGGTGGCGCTATAATTAAACAAAACATGAAATCGGCTCTAACTACAGTAGTGTTTGTCTGATTGACTTCAAAATTAACATGCATGTCTTTGTCTCAGTCGCTATCATAGTCCATTATGACGTTGGTGTAACATGAAAAACATGGCTGTCATTTTAATTACAAAAAATGGTTTTGCATATTGCTATATTTTACGAACGCACTGGCATATCGTTACGAAACTCAGTATTTGTCATCGCACTATGCCCTGAAGGTACTCAACAAGTTTCATATTTTATAGTTATATATTATAGTTATTGTAGTTTTGTTAGTGTCCTTGGTGTAAACAGCCTTTAATCTCATTAATGCTGTTCACTGTGGCAGCTCTAACACTTCCTCTTTCTCTGGGCCGCAGACGTCTCTGCCGGACGGGGAGAACA
Organism: Ctenopharyngodon idella; assembly: GCF_019924925.1. NCBI lineage: Eukaryota > Metazoa > Chordata > Actinopteri > Cypriniformes > Xenocyprididae > Ctenopharyngodon > Ctenopharyngodon idella. Next base: position 42,210,910 of record NC_067224.1, read on the forward strand.
ACCTCGAGTCTGGCTGTTTGCAGCGCTGCGGTGCCACTGAACTCCTGTCCGAATCCAGCTGGGAACAGATCGAGCAACAGGAAGCAGAGGTGAGCGGATCAGGAAGAGAGGACGTGACGGGAATTCACAAGTTACCTCTGTTTGTGTGGTTTTTCCAGCATCGTTTCCCATTATTAAGAGCCAGTTCACTTCAGTTCTGCTCACATTACACTGATTGAGTGCAGTGTGAATGTGACCTCAAGGCCCTCGTACACTTCAAACTAAATCGAAAAACGAACTGGTGTGACGTCATTTTGAACAAAATCAGACCAAAACAAACTTCGTGTGAAGTTCGGAAAAGTTCGCTCCGTTGCCTTCGAACTCCCATTGGTCTGTGGTGATGGGACCACAGCACGTATTTACATATTCATCTGATCGTAGTAGTGTTGACTTGTTCCGTTTGTGTCCAGGTGACACAGTGGTACTCGGATCACCCGGCGTCCCGTTGCTATGGATGCGAGAGGACGTTCTGGCTGGCGACAAGGAAGCATCACTGCAGGTGAGTCGGTGATACACTCAGAAATTAAAGGAATATTCCATGTTTATTAATGTGCAGCATTAAAATACTCACTAGTACAGCCACAAGACAAACTGTGTGTGTGTGTGTTAACATGATTCTAGTGTGAAAATCACTTATCAACCTTTCCTGTTTAAAGGGGTCATGAACTGTAATCCTGTGTTTGTGTCGATCTCACATTTACTGCAGCAATGACATGTGAATCAGTGGGCGCTCTAAAACTCTACAACTGATGAACTAATCTTCACATTTCTGCTTTTAAATCCTTCCTGCCTCATTCTCTGCTTCACTGTAACCTCCATTTTTGTTTTGTGTTTGTTGTTGTTTTTTTTAAAGAAACCAAGGGATGAGTTAAAATATTTTTTGTGGTAATCAACATTATGCCATGAATGTTATGGACTGAGCTTAACCTGCACTGAAGTGTTTCACACCACACTTAACCCTGGTTAACGTCTTTTTAATCACGGGTTAAGCAACATTTCACACTTAAAAGAGGGCTAACATCACTTACAGCGTCTCATTGTTCGTGTGAATTGAGGGCCTTAGCAAACTTTAAAGAGTTTAATTTATAATTGAACTGAATTTAAATTTAATATACTATTTATTAAAAAGTTTAAGAAAAAGAAAACAACGTAACCTATTTTTTCCCCCAGTTCTTGAACTTCTGTAATCACAAAATTAATTGTGGTTGATTCATTTAATATATATAAATTAATTTTAATATATTTAATATGAGGTTCTGTTATGTTCCATATGTAGCGCAGCTCACTGAATCAGAGGGTACGTTCACACGACAATGATGTAGTAAAAACGGAAACGTTTTTCCTTTGTGTTTTTACTGTACAGACAACACTGTCAAAATGATCCCCGTTCACACGGATCCGCAAAAACGACTAAAAACGCTGTATTCTGCTGCTAGGCCAGTAGATGGCGACGTCACTTTATAAAGTGAACACAAAATACCCATGATGTCACAAATTTGCATTTTTGTAGTTTACACAGAGACGATATTGATTTCAAAAACTTGCACTTTGAAATCCATTTTCAAAAGTTTTATTTCCATTGTCGAACGCATAAAAAGTTTGTCTGTTTTTAAACGGGCCTGAGTGTGACTGTCGTCTGACCCTCTCTCTCTCTCTCTCTCGTTCTGCTGCAGCGGCAGAGAGCCGGTTGATGAGGCCTGGTGAGACTCTCCTGCTCTTCCTCCTTCACTTCCTCTGTCTGTCCATCCTTCTTTCCCCTCTCACCTAAACCAGTGTCACACTGCGTATCATTTCACATTGACATCATCCTCCACTGTAACCACCTGTAGCAGCGAATGCTTGTTCTCACACTAGAGCTTTTGCTGCAAATCCAGTTCAGTTTGTTCAGCTGTGCTTCAGATTTTCACACCAGTGAACCAAACTCAAGTCCATTTCGTGTGAATTATGTCAAACTAAAGTACATTAGAAGCTTGAATTCCTCACTCTCTCACCCCTGCAGGAACTGTGGGAACGTGTTCTGCGCCAGCTGCTGCGACCAGAAGGTGGCGGTACCGAGTCAACAGCTCCGTGAGCCAAACCACGTGTGCCAGGCGTGTTACGGGCACCTCCGGCCCTCAGCCGTTCCCCCGGCGCTCCCTCCTGCTGACCTCGAGCTGGAGAAGCCCATCACTGCCAGCTCCAACTGAGAGCGACTCAGAGCCCAAATAAACTGACCTGAGAAGAGCCCAGAACCGGCTCAACGTCAGCGTTAAAGGGATGTAGATCGCCTGAAATGATCGTTCGGTCATCATTTACTCACCCTCATGTCGTTCTGTCATTTCACTCGGCGGCCATCGTAGAAACACCTCTTTTTTTATTTAGAAGGCGGGACTTATTCTGCCATATTGCGAGTTGCACTTTTTCCCCATTCATATTAATGTGAGTCCACCGTCTTTGTGAATCTCAAGTATATATGACTTTCTTCTATGGATCACAAAAGGAAATGTTTAACATCCGGGGCTGGATTCACGAAAATATTCCTAAGAAATTTCTCTAAGAAGTTTGTGCAATTCCTGAAAAGTTCTTATGAAATTCTCAGATATTTTCTTAAGAACATCTTAATTTTTTTTCCTCAAGAAGAAAATGACAGACTTTTTATCTGATGTGTTTATCGGATTGCACGGCGGTTCTTGCCGAAGACTCGACGATAAACACCTCAAAGGTCGTATTTTTTATAATAAGCAAGCACACTATTTTTGTCTCGGCTGGTTTGATGAGAGTTCAGGGACTGGATTCATGAAAATCTTCTTAACTCTTTCCTCACCATTGACAATTTTCCAGCTTTCCATGTTTTCACTGTTATATGGTAGGGGGCGCTATTGCACCTTCTGAAAGAGTACAGATCAAAAGCAACACTTTGAACCAAATCTGAGCATTTTTTTTCCCAAAGACTACAACATGTGCGTCAGCAATGCTTCTATCGCTTGTTTCTGCTTCTCCTGTGTTTTGATCCAGAGATTCTGGACTCTTTCAGAAGATGTGTAATAGTGCCCCCTACTGTATAACAGTGAAAACATGGATCGCCAGAAAATTCCATCAATGGCGGGGAAAGAGTTAAGAAGTTAAGACATTTCTTAAGACACATTGAGATGCTGTGATGTGATTGGTCCGCTGGTTAGTCCAGTTATCCAATCACAGCCTCGCCTGAATTTATTGTTGGGCATCGAGGGATTTATTCAGTAAACGTTTTTCATTGATCGCTCTCAGCAGCAGGACGGCGTCGGGATGTTCTTTAACAGTATATCGCTGCAAAGCAATTTCCAACTTTTTATTTCTAACCGAAGAACGAAAAAGACCTTCGCAGTGAGTATATCGGGTCATTGAAACGTACGGGACGTGTGCACGAGTAATACGTTTCTGGCTGCAGTTCACTTAACGGCCACCGGTGTCGCTAATAACAACGTTTAATCAAAATAAAACAAATCACGATACAGCTTAGTGCGATTTAAATATTACTAAATTTAAAATTTATTCAAAGTCACGTCACACATAATCAATCTTCAGAAAATTCATGCACATCTCTCTCTCTTTCTCTCTCTCTCTCTCTCTATATATATATATATAATTAATAGTAATTTGCATCATATGTAGCAAGTGTTATATGGTAATACTTGATATTACAAGACAAATTGGAGGTTATGCTAACTTTAAGAAGTTATGCATGATGATTTTTAAGAACATTATTTTCAGAAAATCACAAATTTTGACCTTAGAACATTCTTAAATGTTTTTTGGGAATACAAAATATTCTTAGCTTTACTCTTAATGTTTCGTGAATCCACTCCCCGATTATGTTTTGATTATTTTTTTGGTCATGCTTAAAAAGAAATCATATACATAGTTCATACATATAGTGCACTATTGAACGTATGCAAATGAGATTTGAGATCTGAAAGTTGAATCTGGCTCATCTCAGGCAGAAGTTCTTCAGACGTGTTGCGCTGAAGAAAGAAACGAACAGGTTTGAGGGTGAGAAAATGATGACAACTTTAATTTCTGTGAACTATTCCTGTAGTACTTTAATCATCTTCTCTGGACCCCGGATTGATTCGGTCTGACTTTGCAGATCAGAAACGAGGAGCGCCGGAGGAGTTTTGCACACTTGAATCTGTGTACATGAGATTTGTATGTATATTATGTCACGTGTACAGCCAATGCAATGAACGCTTGACGGACTAAATGAAGCTTGATGAACTTGAGCAATACGCACAGGATCTTAATCGGAGAAGATCCGTGTGACGACATCTCAAACGTGTCTGCTGTCGCTTTGCTGTCTGGTCGAGGGGCGGGTTGTATTTGCCCTGATGAAATCTCCCACAATGCAATGCTGCTGTCTTTCCTCTCTGTGTTGGACAGAGTTTGTACGAGCTGCTGCTGCTAACGCTGTCGCTTATGGAGCCTGCGGCATCTGTGTGAATGAATTAAAGCACAACACACTGCCAACCTGAGCCGCGTCTGACTGTGTTTCATTGATGCTCGCGATGAAAAAACAGGATCGTTCCTGTGCTCATATTGTTAAATGTGAACTTGTTGATTTAGGGTCATTTTTAATTGTTAATAAACCTCTAGTTGTGGTTTAAAATGTCCAGCTTACTTGAATTATATAGAGAATTTACTACTTTAACCCTAAAGCCTGACATATGAAATAAAAACTTCTCATTTTTTTTTAAATGTAAGTTTATTGAACATTTAGACAAAAGCCTGATGATCATATTTGATACGATATAAGTTGTGGGGATGAAATGAGTAATTCAAGCCCTTCAGCATTGTAGCATATTTAAAAGCCATTATTTTTAACATTTAATAGGCTTAAAAATAGTATAACAACTTTTAATTTAAGTGTTTTTCCCCCACTGTTTATTTTGGCCATTAATTTTCACAGCAAGTAAGAAAAAGATAAAACATTTGGTATCAATATTTTATTGGTTACGATCCTCTCGTAACATTATTAATGTAACTGACGTTTCAATTATTGTATGAAAGTATAACTATGAGTTTAAAAAGACAATTTTTACTGTCTAGAAAACTGCTGACATGATTTGATCTGCTAAATTTTGGTTGAAGTTATGAAATTAAAGTTAAAATGTTACTTTAGAAATGATAGTTTAACCCTCCTACTGCATTCTGGGCTGGAATGACTCGAAGAAGTACATAAACATTTTTTTAAAAAGCCATAGTTTTTAGTTCGAAAGTGTGTTAACCCTTGTGTGACATCTTTGTCTTTTGTTTGTTTTGATCATTTTGCCAACTGCATAAAATTTGGCACAAGTGTGTATTTTTATTGGAATTGTACTATTTCACCCTCATTTCCTTTAATAAATCTATTTTACACTAGTAACACAAAATAGATCCTCTCAGGATCTTAAGGACTAAAATGTCCCCATTGAAACCCATTAAAACTGCCATTTTTAATCCCAGGGCCATTCAACTATAAAATGATGCAATCTTTGTTAATAGGCTTTCATTCTGTTGGCAAGGCTACAAAATTAAAAGTTTTACTATTTTTTATCAGATGGTGTCATTTTCTCAGGTTTGGCCTATAAAGAAAATTCTCGCTTTATTCCTGTTTTCTGCTTCTGAATATTATAGAGTCAGTTGGATAAATTATGCAGCTATAATTGTGTGGGTGTGGATGTCAGAGTGTGGTTTATATGTGTGTATAAAAAAATGTGTGTGTGTGATATTTGAGAGAGAAGCTCTACTGTACTGTAAATCACAAATTGAACAAGTGTGTGTACAGGCAGAGCTTTGCTGGCACCTAATGGAGAAAATGTGGCACTGCGTCCAAACAAACTCTTACTGAAAGCTCATTTTTTGAGATATCAACCTCAAATTTGGAACACAACTTATTTAGATTTATGGCTTTGATTTTCTAGCAGTTTTAAAGTTCAACATGTTTCATAAAATCTACATTTTATATAAAATATTGTTCATCAATTATTTTCATAAACAAACTTATTTCACTTTTTAAACTTTTACTTCAACAATAATCTTCCAAACTTAAGTCTGTGCTCCCAAGATTCAAATGTTTATGACAGTTTTTTGACATATTTGTGTCCTCTTTGGACCCATGTGTAACTTTTTTTAATTGACGCACAAGGATTAAGACTGTCAAAATACACTTTATTTATTTATTTTTAACGTAAGAGATATAATCATTTAAACTACAGTAAATTGTTACACCCTTTGCATTCAAGTCCATTTTGACCTGAAAGTGAATTGTGGCTTTACACATGAAATTATGCTGTTTTTTTGTTTTGTTTTTTACATGTATTAGTCAGATTTGTCTCAAATGACTTCTGTAAAATACATTTAGCCTCTTTCCTACACACACACACACACACACACACACACACACACACACACACACACACACACACACACACACTTTTACCTTCCCACTTGTTTATAAACAAGCTCACACATGAACACAGTAAGTCTGAAATTGAAATAAAATGACAAATGTCTTAATGTGTTTGTAGAGCAAAAGTTCACAGACCAAATAGTCTAAACTAAAAAGGAGAGGGTTTGGAAAATAAAAAGTCGAAATTTCACTCTGCTGCCAAAAACTGATGAACAAAAAGTTGATTCAAGCTGTTTATCATCATTTTTTCATATGAAAGTAAAAGCTTATATATATATTTTGTTTGAAAACATTTCAGAGTAATACTGATGTTTTGTCACAAAAAGTAAATGTAGATTTCATAAATTTAGACAGTTTTGAGCAGTCATGAGTTTAAATCCATTGAAGTCAACTGGTAATTCTCATATTATATGTTCATATAAATTTCATCTGATGATATATTCAAATAAAATCTCTCATAAATATTGATAAAAATATATCTTTTCTTGCATCACAGTTTTTTTTGCTGTAGATCTTAAAAAAAAAATCTGAAATTTCAAAGAATTTCTCAATTTTTCTAAATAATAAAAAGGGTAATAGCATGGTAAAAACATGGTAACATTCAAAACTTTAGTGCATTTACTCGATGAGAAGTTACTGATTAGATACAATATGGTTTTAGTTGAGAAATATTAAGTTATGACTGTTTTATGATCTCATGTATAGTTTTTAATGCATTCGGAGGGTTATTCAGTCAACACGACTCTTTACTTTCTTAAATGTTCCTGGTCGGATTCAATCCATTTCAAAGTTCATCTTCTTTCATCAAAGTTCCTCAGGAACGTCTCTTATTTTTCACTCACTTGTCAGACCGAGACTCTTTTCACCATCCAGTTAATTCCTGAAGGTGAAAATCGAGTCACATCCTACATTTAGTCTCACCGAAAATCCAGTTTCACCTGAAAATATGATTATGAAAGTCAAATGAGTAAAAGCAGACTGAAGAACGATGCAGAGGCTCGGATAAAGATAGAACTTTTGTTTATTAGTGGCTATAGATAATGCTATTGGACCATAATCATAAAAAAAAAAAAAAAAAAGAAAAAAAAAGATAAAACAAGAAAGGCTACATCTCTGGTCAGCAGTGGGTTAACATCAGCATCGATTAGCGCAGAATGAAGTGCATCAAGTTATACAGGGAACAGAAATGAGAAGCGGGAACAGAACAAACCCGTCACAACGTCTCCATGCGACAGAACGAGACGTCACCGCACGAATGGAGTTGAACGCACTCAATACATCATCACGGCTGCGCGGAAATAGCGTCGATCGCTGCTTTACAGGGCACTTCGTCTGTGGAAAGATACGAGAGCGATTCCTTTAGGATTCATACATTCTGATCCTGAGTTCATCATGGCATTCTCGGTCTGTGCTATTGAGAAAAGCAGACGATATACTACGACAAGAGTTCTGGGTAAAGCTCCCAACACGACACCGAACACCGGAGCTGGAGAAGCCGGTACGTGACACGACGAAAACACGCCAGCTTGATTCAAGCAAAATGTTCAGATTGAGACATCCAGTCGGGCGCGTTACAAACCAGTTCCTTGCGCTTCGTTTTTAACAAAAATAGACCCGCCTCGCGATTCGCTTTGATATCGTCTTATAAAAAACATCCTGTGGGCGTATTTACAAGGGTCACATGTGACATTCTGACGGTTTACAAAGATTCCCTTCCGTCGAGACGGACGCTACGCTGTCGCCGGGGATTGTGGGAAGTGTGGGAAGAGAGAGGGAGAGAGTCAAGGAAAGGAAGAGGAAACGATGGAAACTTATTTCTGCCACGGAATAAAAAAATAAAACTTTTTTCCTCACAATTGCGAGTTTATTTCTTGCAAGTTTCTATAAATTCTAAAATCTCGCAATTCTGTTTTTTTCTTTTCACCATGGAATGAAAAAAATAAAGGTAATTGCGAATTTTTCCTGCAATTCAGAATTGTGAAATATAAACTCAAAATTCTGAGAACAGTTTTACATTTAAAACATTTTGTTTCAAAATTCTGTGAAAAAAGCCAGACTTGTGAAATGTAAACTTTTTGAAAATATAGATTGTTTTTCCTCGCAATTCAGCGCGATATAACCTCTGAACTGTGAGTTAAAAATTTAAAAATACCTTTTTAATTTCCTTTTTCCATGTCGGAAGCAAAAGAAATCTGAATTGTGAAATGTAAACTCAGAATTCAGAGATGTAAACTCACAATAATGAGTTTATAACTTCAAATAGAAGGTAAATGTTATTTTAATTTCACAATTCAGACTATTTCCTCACAATTGCAAGTTTATATCTTTTCTCTGAGTTCTAAGATCTCGCAATTCTGTTTTTTTTCTTTTAACTATGGAATAAAAAAATAAAAAAGGTAATTGCGGCTTTATCTCACACTCATTTTTTCCTGAAATTCAGAATTGTGAGATATAAACTCGTAATTCTGAGGACAGTCTGAATTTTAAAAATAACATTTTTTAAAATTCTGTGAAAAAAGAAGAAGCCAGAATTGCAAGATGTTTTATCTGACAATTTTGAATTTATTTTTTCCTTGCAATTGTGAGAAAAAAAGTCAGAATTGTGAAAAAAAATGCCTATTTAATTCTCTTTTTCCATGTTGGAAGAAAAAGAAGTATAAATTGTGAAGTGTAAACTCAGAATTACGAGATGTAAACTCAAACAATAACGAGTTTATAACTTGCAAATGAAAGATATAAACTTGCAATTGTGAGAAAAGGTCAGAATTGTAAGATTAAAAAGTCTTATTTTTGTATTCTGTGGCAGAAACAAGCTTCCATCAGAAACAGAAGGAAGTAAAAAGAGAAAGGACAGGAAAATCAAGACAAACAACAGGCAAAACTCCCGTCCTCCCGTCTGTGTGTTAGTGTTGTTTAGAAATGTTAGCACTAGTAAACGCTGGCCAGATCTGTGTGGTCATGTGGTGCGGGACGTTGTGCTGTGAATTTCCCACATCCATACGGGATCTGATGACACGTGCTTCCTGTGTGTGGTTCTTCTGAAGACGTCACTTACACCGACGACTGATCCCACACCTGCTGGACACACAAACACAGATTTGAACAGACTTTTTTTAGCAAGAAAGTCTTTTTTTGTAAAAACGTCCACCTTCAGCTCTGTGTGAAGATCGCGAACCCTCACGCATCACGCGGTGTGAAATACTCACTGAGCGAACGCCTCTGTATGGCCACATGATACGCAAACTACATTTCTCGGCTGGATAAAGCAAACCAGCGTCTCGCTAGTAAAGTTGTGTGTGTGTTCAGTAGAGGTGAAACGGTTCTCGGTAAAAAAAACAAACCATACCTTTCTGCACACTCGGTTCGGCACGCACTTGCACCGCAGTTCATCTCATATCTGACGACTATCTATAATATGGTTTGTAGAAAATAAATAAAACAGACAGACAGAGTTAGGCTAATGTATGTTTCTGTCGATGGATACGCATTCTGGCTTCCCCTAAACTTTGTTCAGTGCGAGTGCCGTATGCTCTATATGAGCAGTCATTTACGCCGTCATCACCCGGGTGTTGATAGCGCGCGAGCGCAGGTGAGACCTGAACAGCACATGTTGCTATCTGTATTTAAACTAAACTTATTTAAGCCTTGCCAATTTAAACATTCGAGTGCAAGTCGCGAAAGAGAACTTGCGCGCGCGCTGTGAGAAGATTTATCCGACGCGCGAAAGCGTGTGTACAGCACGCAAATATTGAGGTCTTTTTCAAGTCGTGTGCTTGAACGGACAAATTCACACAAAATTATATCAACATGCCCGTCTTGGTGAGTATCCTAGCAAGCATAGTAGGTTAATGTCTTAAGTGAACTTATACACTCGAGAAAGAACGCATGTGTTCAGTATCAGTGTATTGTGTCTTAAAGAGACAGCAGCCCTTGCATTCCTGCTGTCTGAATGTGTTTTTAGTGTTAATCAAACAACAAAAGACAAGGAAATCACTCATTGCTCATGACGGAATAGTAACTTAATAATTAATAATGATTGATCTTTATTTAATTTATACAGTGAAGATTACATGCAATGTTGTTTTACATTTTATCAGCTACTTTATTCAATTTCTGCACCTGAAAACTGGATGAAAAACCTGAAAAGCTTTATTTGTATTTTTGCTTTACTGTATTTATTTGTGCTGTTTGATTATTTGTTCTTATTTTCATTTGACAGTAGTATTTTTCACCTGAACATAGCACATACCGAACCGTACTGAAACCGTGAGCCTAAAACCGTGATACAAACCGAACCGTGAGTAATCTGAACCGTTGCACCCCTAGTGTTCAGTCGTCCTGACCTTGTTAACAGTGTTGATGGGCGTTCGTGCCGATCCCGTGTGCAGTCTCTGACGGGGCTCCTCAAACGCCCGGCCGGGCGACCTCTCCCTGCGCAGGTCCATGACGCGGCCCGGCGAACGGTCCAGCCGAGGGTCCATCATCCTCCCGGGCGACCTCTCCAGCCGGCCCGGCGACTTCTCTCTGTCGAGGGGGCGCGCGGGCGACTTGTCCCGCCGGAACTCTGTGCGAGCCTCGCGGTAGCGGTGGGGCGTCCCGGGCTGGTGGAGTCCCTCCTGTACGGCGGGCATGGCGGCCAGACGCTTGGAGATGTGCTCGTTGTAGGACGGAGGGCCGCGCTTGTTTGGGCTGCGGGGAGAGAAACAGTCCAAGTCAGTCCTTCACAGAACTCTACTACGATAACCATATAAGTTAATATATCACGGCTATAGAAACAGTACCTGGAGGAAACTATACATGGATACATTGATAAACGGTTTAAAAACACAGAAAACAGTTTACAGTCACCTGACAGACATTCACCAGTGAGAAGAGTTATTAATGTAACACATCCAGAGCTGATAATGAAGCACCCAGTGAACACCATTCATCACGTGCGCTACTAAACCGGTTCACATCACAGGACTACTTACCAAGAAACACGTCTCCTCATCCGCCATATCCATAATATTTCAACATATTTTAAATAACATGATAAATCATGAAGAAGAGCTTCTCAAAACACCTGATATCATGATATAATCAGAGCTGAGGAAGAAAACGTGCCGCATTCATCACAATAAATCTATGAAAAACAATCATATTTAAACATTATGTTTCAGAAAACTTGTAATACACAACCACTGTCTTAATGTACTGTGATCAATCAACTGGGGAAAGTATGGTGATATTTTTATCCTATGCCTTAAAATGATATTACAGTGTTCAGAGCGTCACATTAAAACTAGTCACATGCTCAGTGGTTCAGAATATTCTCTTTAAAAACACTTTATTCATCACTCAGTTCACAGGTAAAAACGTTCATGCTCAGTCACTCCTTTGCACATATAAAGAAAGCGCTTTTCTTCCTGTAAAGAAAAGAGAAACAGTCAGAACCTCTGAACCAATTACAGCACAGAAGGCGTGTCAGTCAGATGAAGCCGACACATTTAAATCATTATTCACTGATCAGATGTCAAACTGTTTCTCGTGTCTTGTTACTGATCATAAGAGCTGCAGGATTAATGAAAATGAGACCAAAATTTATCAATTTAATTAAATGAAACGATGAACTGCGTGTCTCATTTACACAGGTCTCATTTGTTAACATTTGCATTAGCTAATATAAACAAACAATGAGCAATATATTTTTTACAGTATTTATTAATCTCATGTGAACTAATGTTAACAAATAAAACCTTACTGTAAATAAAGCACTGCTGGGCAGGAACCTCATCTCTCCATATTTCGTCTTTTTTCCCCCATAAATCATTACTATTGGTCACTCTTCATGTCCGACTGTGAGTTTTGCAAGTATTTAAGTAATTAAAAGTATTAAAAGAGCTTGTGACTAAACCTTGTAACTTCATTGGCTTCTTAAACTGTCAGTCAAACCTCATAACTCCACCCCTCTATTGTGAAGTGCTGCACACAGTTTGGAGCGTCTCTGCTTGTTTGCAATGCAATGGTAAATAAAGAACTGTTAGTTTGAATAAGTACAGTGTTTTCTTCACTCAAGGAACACTATATATATATATATATATATATATATATATATATATATATATTATATATAAAGGCTAATGATTTATGTACTTAAGGAGTGTCCTAGTCTAGCATTTGGCATCAAGTCATAGCCAATACGGTCTTAAATAGCCTGTGTGAAGCACTTCATCTTTTATAACAAATGTTGTAACCCTATTTGAGCTTGATTTTTGTAAAATGTTAACAATAAAATGAAACATGCAAGTGTCTGACCATATATGAGGTCGATAGCGGGCAGTAATACTGTATATATACACACATATACACACAAAATATTTATCAGAAATTCATCCAGTGAAATCACATGACAGGAAGCGCCACATGTACTCAAAGCACTGACCTGCGGGTGGAGCCGTTTCTCTGTGGTTCTGCGCTCGATCCCTCTTGGCTCAGATTGCCTTTGCAGCAAATGACACGCAGCTTGTTCTGGTAGGACGAGGCCAGATACACGGCGCCGGACGAGATGGCGGGACCCAGGTAACGTGGGTTGGGAATGTCCAGGTGTGCGTAAGCATGTGGCCTGAACACACACAGCACTCGATTCAGTGTCTCCAACAAACATCAAGAACAAAACCAAAAAATATACTGGGCGGCAGTTTTACCCGAGCGCAGAGTGACTCTGAACCTCGATGACGTCCAGAGAGTTGAAGTACGTGACAAACAGGTACGGCTCTCTGTACGCTGTGGAGAAACACACAGGATATGGTTTCATCCATCAGGAGCTGATGTGATAAAGTGTTTGATATCTCAATAGAGTCGGAGCTCAATGTGAGACTGCTAAAACGGATATTTAACAGAAGTGGAGCATTATTAGAACATTTCTATTCCTTCAGAAATAAAAGAGCACCAATGAATCATTCGCAATAAGACAAGAAACATGAATTAAGACAGTAAATAGAATTAATTTAATTTCATATGAGTGAAAATCTCAGCATCGAACAAGATTGAGAAACAGCACAACTGATGCTGAAAATTCAGCTTTGATCGCAGGAATAAATTACACTTTACAATATATTCACATAGACAACAGCTGTTTGAAATTGTAATAATATTTCACATTTTTAGTGTATTTTTGATTAAATAAATGCAGTCTTGGTGAGCAGAAAAGCAAAAAAAAAAAACATACCGACTCCAAACTTTTGAATGGTAGTGTATATTATATATACACACACGTGTAAATATATTACATGTAAATTACATAAATGGACTCATCCCATTATATAAGTATTATAATATATATTATACATAACTTATATATTATGAATATATTTAAATACAGGATTTAAATCAATATAATCAAATATTTTAATATATAAAACATTTATATTAATTCAAATAAATTACATATTATATAAATACATTATGTTAAAAATAATATTATATATATATATATATATATATATATATATATATATATATATATATATATATATATATATATATATATATATATATATGAAGAGTTTGGTTCCAAAACGCTATAACTCCATTTTGATTAATTTGAGTAAAAATGTGTTTTCTTTACCAAGAAAGCAGCAAGATGAAAACCACTATTTTCTGTTTCAAACTTTCACATAGTATCTTTTGGTTATGAAAACATTAAAAATTCAAATCTACATTTTGATTTTAAAAGGTTTATTATAAAAATGAATTATTTTTCCCCCAAAATGCAATTAATCCATCAATATAAAAGTTATTTTTCATATTGAAAATACACAACAAAGTAAGTTGATTCACATGACAGCCTCTGAACTTTGTCAATACTAATCTTATATACAGGCATTTGACAAAAAATTCAATCAGTCGTCGCTCCCAAAACGAATTCAACGAGTCATCTTGTTAATGTAAATTATGTTTCTGTTTGTCATTACCGATTAAAGAGTATCTGGTGCCACTGCACGGTTAAAATAAACACATTTACAGAGTACACTGGTATTAAAAACGGCTTTTAAAAACAGTTCATGATTCAGTTTTGGGGACCGTGACAGAAGTTTGATGCTGTCGTGGAACAAGCAACAGCCGGCATTTTTCCTCCTCCCGACTCGAGTGCCTCATCTTCTCAATCTCCTCACGTAAATGATTACATTTCGATGACTTGCGTTTCTTCCCCACCGCAGAAACCACCACAGGTTCATCAATGCCGTCAAAATTATTCATTTTTCTGTTTTTGTTGATCACAAAGTACAAAGCAGGAAAGGAAAACTAGGATGCCGGGTGTATTCAGAGCGCCTCCATTACTGTTTACAGTGTGTGGAATGGTGCGCTGTGATTGGTTGAGCGGATATATCGCGTTCTGCAGAGAAGGGAGACTGGTGTTTGTCGTGTTTTGGAAAGAAAGGGAGAAAACATGACAGAATAACACGGCGGATATCGCATTTTGAGTAAAATTAAAAATTGACTTTTTAATACTGACCAGATACAATACTGATTTTGGCGGAAACTCAATTTTTTTTAAAATGGCTTTTATCGCGTTTTGGAACTAAACTCTTCATATACATACATATATATATATATTCATTTCTTTCAGTTGAATTATAGTGTGACTTGTTTGTTGGTGCAAACAGTTTCCCTGTGATTTTTTCTGCTTTTCTGTGTCGCTCTTGGTGTGAACTGGTCTAAACTAAACTACTGACTAATAACTGCTGAATAAAACTGATTCATTTTGATAAAGTTTTACCGAAGGACAGAGGCAGGCGGCTCCATTTGATGTCATCGCTGCGACTCCTGCGGCCGTAGGCGTCCACAAACACTCCAAACTCTACAAGCAACGACACACACTGGTCAAACACAGATTCACAAACACGTCCACCATCTCACACAGTGATCACGTTCACACACGCACCGTGGAAGCAGAGCAGATACTCGACTTTCTGCGGCGCGCTGGACACCTGGATGATGGAGATGGGGAAACTGTGGGAGGAGGCGGCGAACACGGCCGAGGCCAACGTCACGTCGTTCTTATCCAGAAACTCTGAACACACACACACATCAGGTCAGTTCAACAGCAGCACTGGCGCAGTGGAGTGAAACAGACAGTTGTGTGTCCATCATCTCACCTTCCAGAACGTACTGCTTCATCTCAATCTCATAGAACTTATTGGTGCCGATGATGATGCTGTATCCTGTGAAGTGAATGCAGCTGCAGGGTTCGGACGTCTCGATCTCCTGTGGAGAAGAGCAGCAGATACACACATCAATGGAGGAAGCTAAAGTGCACTTTTATTGCTATTTTAAAGGCTCCTAATGTTGTTTTGGAGTCTCCTAAAACAGGTTTACAAGCATCAAAGGTCAAAAAAACACTTTAATTTTCTCATAATATCCACTGCATCATCAGCTCTTTTCTCACAGTGTCTGAAAAGCTTCATTTGAAGATTCGGTCTCTCTAAACCCCGCCTTTCTGAGAGCCTGCTCTGCTGTGATTGGTCAGAAAACAAACGCTCATTATCAAACGCTCAGCTCTTGATTCACAGTGATACGAACAGTAACGATGGCGTCGGTTTTACCGTATCAATCTCATCAAAGTGGATTTGCTCTGGTCTTCTCCACATGAACAACACGAACCAAACTCTTCCAGTCTCAGATACAACTACAGTGTTCACCGGCAGCCAATGGGCTGGCTTTATGCAAATTAGTTACAAACCTACGCAGGTTCAAAAGGACGTCAGACTGAATTACTGACGACTCGTTTCAGTTCAGAATCAATTCTTTCATTCTAAACTCCATTTATCTGATCTGTAAAACTTTGCAGAGCTTTTACATTCACAAACAGCATCATTACACACTACATGAAAGGTCATAACTGGGGCACTTGAAACATGCGTGTCTGAGGTTCTTTATACGTCACCTTTCTAATGCAGAACTTGTTGAGCGCGTCGTTGAAGCGCAGGATGGTGATTTTATTGGGCATCGCGGCACAGATACACATGCCAGAGTCAATCTGAAACACACACGCTTCATTCTTCAGCATACTGATAAACCAACAGATGTACACACGTGTAATCATTATCATTAACTAAAACCATTTAAAACATTTTTGTAAATTGAAATAAATCTGAAATAAAATAAAAGATTAAAAACATAAAATAAACTAAAATTAGAAATGTTGCCTTGGCAATAAACTGAAATAAATTTATAATAAATTAAACTAAAATTAATAAATATATAGTAATAAATACAAATATATTTAATAAATATATAGTAATATTTAAAAACTTATAAAAAATAACAAAAGCACATAAAATTACTAAAAATTAAACTAAACTAAAATTTAAAGTATAAAAAGTAATAAATACATAAATATAAAGTAAAAATAAAGTAATATTTAATAACTACTTATAAATAAAACTTATAAAAATGACAAAAGCACAAAAAACAAAATTAAAGCTAATTCAAAACATAATAGTACATAAATAATACTAAAATAACACTAAACAACATCAATTTCACAGGCGTGTTTTAATTAGCTGAAATAAAATAAAATATAAATATTAGATGAAAAACGTAAAACAAAATGAAACTTAGAAATATTGCCTTGTCAATAAACTGAAATAAGTTTAAGCTGAACTAAATTAAAACAAATAAAACAAATTAAAACTAAATATCATTATTAATTTAATAAAGACAGATTAAACTAAAATTGAAAATATAAAAACAAAAGCTAATTCAAAACAAAAAACATAATTGTATATAAATAATACTAAAATAACAATTTTGGTCACAGGTGTTTTTGTTCATTGAAAAAAAGCTGAAATAAAATATAAATATTAAATGAAAAACGTACAAAATTAGAAATGTTTTGCCAACTAATAGAAGATGAAATTAAAGTACTAAAATTGCTAATGAAATAAAATTGTAACTTAGATTAAAGCGTAAAAGTGAAATCTCATTGATCCTACTGTATCTACTGTATCTAGATGAAGGATCTGTGGATGTAGGAAATAATCTTCCAGGTTCAATACAACTTAAAGTCAATGTGAAACTGTTCACAACCCATTTTACTTCAAAAATGAGAGTAACTTAAAATATTCAAAACATTTACATTCATACATATGGAAGATTCTTTTAACAGGACAGTGTAACAGCATTATAGACAACTACAACTAAATATAACTGGGGCATCAAACACATGACATGCTGTGGGCAGTCGATGGGTCACAGGGGTCGTGTGAATGCTTCACCTTTCCAGAAGCAAAGAGATGGCAGCCCTTCACCGCCTCAAAGATGTAGGGACTGAGATCAGGCTGCGCCGGCAGATGAGACTGAGCCAGAGACTGTTTCACCCGCTTAATGTCCACCAGACACAGAGCGCGCTCCTCACCTGCACACACACACTTCATGTTCAGGAATATGACCCATCATATTGGATGAGAACAAACCTTGAAATGAACTGGGCAGAATAACAACACTATTGTCTTCTGTAGAGCTGCTTACAGCTGAAGTGAGTTTGCTTCATAACTAATGAACTTTGCAACAATAATTATTTTCTTGTTCATTACAGTGAAGCTGCTTTGAAACAGTGTGTGTGCTGAAATTATCATTGGACAGAGTAAAAATGGCTCTTTGTTATTATTTTTTTTACCATTGAAGGGTTAGTTCACCCAAAAATTCTGTCATTAATTACTCACCCTCATATTGTTTCACACCCGTAAGACCTTCGTTCATCTTCAGAACACAAATTAAGATATTTTTGATGAAATCCGAGAGGTTTATGACTCGTCCATAGACAGCAATATAATCAACACTTTCAAGGTCCAGAAAGGTACTAAAGACATCGTTAAAACAGTCATGTGACTGCAGTGGTTCAACCTTAATGTTATGAAGAGACGAGAATACTTTTTGTGCGCAAAAACAAAACAAAATATCGACTTTATTCAGCAATATCTAGTGATGGGTGATTTCAAAACACTGCTTTATGAAGCTTTACGAATCTTTTGTTTCGAATCAGTGGTACAGAACGCGTATAAAACTGCCAAAGTCACGCCCCCCCAGTGGTGAACCATTGAAATTTCGAAACACTTATGACGTAATGAAGCCTCGTTTACTGAAATCACGTGACTTTGGCAGTTTGATGCACGCTCCGAACCACTGATTCGAAACAAAAGATTTGTAAAGCTTCATGAAGCAGTGTTTTGAAATCGCCCATCACTAGATATTGTTGAATAAAGTCGTTATTTTGTTTTTTTGGCGCACAAAAAGTATTCTCGTCGCTTCATAACATTAAGGTTGAACCACTGTAGTCACATGACTGTTTTAAATATGTCTTTAGTAGCTTTCTGGGCATTTGAAAGTGTTAATTATCTTGCTGGCAATGCAGACCTCACTGAGCCATCGGATTTCATCAAAAATATCTTAATTTGTGTTCTGAAGATGAACGAAGGTCTTACGGGTGTGGAACGACATGAGGGTGAGTAATTAATGACAGAAATTTAAATTTTTGGGTGAACTAACCCTTTAACCTGTAATAATTCAGCCATTACAGCACATAAATGTGAATGAGCACTGACCGGTGATCATGAGCAGTTTGTCGAGCTCTTTCAGTATCTGTATCTGGAACACCGAGTCGAGTCCCGGGATGTGTGTGAGCGAGTTCTTGATGACGTTCAGGGCGTACAGACCCTCCTCTGAGCCCACCAGCACGATCTGAAACACACACACACACACACACACACACACACACACACACACACACACGGTCACGGATCAGATCCGTCAGGACGCATGAGCTCGTTGTTCTGCTGGCACCGTTTTTCTCACAGCATTTACATGTACTGCAGTTCAAAACACAAATATCACTGCCACACCTCCTGACCAATGAATTTCTCTGTCATTGATTTCATCAACCACATACACATTATTCAACATTGTTAAAATGTGCTACAACATTAATTAATCAACATGTATAGGTGGTGGGTTTTTTTTCTTATGCATTTACTTTTTATTTTTATTATTTTATTTAAAAATATTGATTAATGTATAGGTAGTGGGTTTATTAACAATTATTCAACATTGCTATATATATTTATACACACATATATACATTCACACACAGTGCTGAGTAGACTACTTACAAATTGTAGTCCATTACTGCATGCAAATTACATGATGAAAATTGCAGTTAGTAACGTAATTATTACATTACAGATTATAGGTAACGTAATCTGAGCACTTTTAGATCTAACGTGTTTACCACAATCATTTGAATAGGATAATCTTGTACCATATTAAGGTAAAAATTATGTATGTAACAACATGAAGTATATTAAACATTACGTCAGGTTTTGAAAAGGTAATAAGTAAAATAGTAGTAATAATAATAAATGAAAGTAATAATTAGTTAAAAAATTAAAATAAATACTTTTGTATTTATTTATTTATTTATGAAAATAAATCATTTTGTTTCATTTTTTGTAAATAAAACAAAAAATGTAATATTTGTTTATGCTGTGTGACCTCTCGTTTTTCTGAGTAAATATATCGCATTATAAAATTATATACATACATAAATATATATATGAATAAGGAAGTATCAGTGAATTATGAATAATTTACTGCCATTTTGCCTCTATATATATATATATATATATATATATATATATATATATATATATATATATATATATATATTCTCCGTTTAATTTTTTTTTTTTTTTTTTTATTCACAATGTTGAATTATGTGTAGGTGGTGGGTTTATTTAAATTATTGATTATTTTTTGTTTTATACATTTTTTTTTAGGCTTGGGCATCACAATGCTATGATGACACGGGTATACTGTACAACTCTAGAATCTCTTAATAACATGTTCATTATTAGTCGAACGCTCCGTCGAATGTCTAGTGCTGCTGTACCTGGTCCGTCAGGGGTAAAGTACAGTTTATATCCAGCCGATCGTCTCCCTCCAGCTTCAGCAGAGAGTTTCCCAGCAGCTTCTGTACAGAGAAAGAAAGAGAGACAGAGATGGAAGATGAAAACACCACAGTCACACTGTTCACTGAGTAAAGGAGCTTTGAATGCTTGAGCCAAGCGCACGTATTCGAGACAGACTGAGAGCGTTCAGGATCAGCCAGTGTTTCCTACTGAAGTGTGTTTCAGACGTGAACAAAAGTAAATACTGTGAATTTATTTCATAAATATTGATGTATATCATCTCAAATGATGTGTCACGTCTCACTGCTTCTACAGTGCTGCACTTTAAAACATAAATGTCATTCCCACACGTCCTGACCAATGATTTCCCTGTTATCTTTTATAGAAATATCATTCTTTACTTCACACACCATCAACACATTATTCAACATGGTTTAAAATTTATTACAACAACATTAAATATTCAACATGTAGAGGTGCTGAATTTATTTTTATTACTTTTTTTAATGTTGAATTATGTATAGGTGGTGGGTTTATTATTATTATTTATTTATTTATTTTTTACAATTATTCAACATTGCTAAAATAAACAATCTACCTATACATCACTCAACATCATTCAAAATATAGTAATAAATATAAAAATAAACAAAATAATAATAATTTAAATAGTTTTTTTTCTTCATGTTACCATCTCTATAGAATAAATCCTGGATACAGATGTGAACAAAAGTACATAAATTCCTAATTTATTTCATAAATATTAATACATCATGTCTCAAATGTCGTGCACTGAATAAATGAGCACTTCAACTTGCAGTGTGAATGAATCCATTAAGAGATTCATTTAAAATGAACTGACTCATAAGAATCATTTGTTAGTGAATCAGACTGCACTGCTCGTGCTGCATGTGTGTTGATGTGAGAACGTCACAATGTCAAGACTGTTGTTGTTTCTCAAGAGCACCGTCTGCAAGCTCACAACTGCAGGAAACACTGGAGTCTGCGGATGATGTACAGCGACATTCATTCAGTTTCCTGAAGCGCAGAGATGAGAACGTGACCTGACGGTCTGATGATGCAAGCAACACGGCCACCAGACAGAGGGGCATGCTGGGAAACACACACGTGTGTGTGTGTGTGAGCTTCCCTCAAACATGTGATTACCTGAACCAGCGGCGAGAGAGTCTTCTGACGTTTAACACCGGCCTACAGCGTTCAGAACACAATCACACTCACAGCGTTAGACAATAGAAATAAATAAATAAAAATTAATGTCTGTCAATGTTAGATTTGATCGATCTTTTCTTGGTTTTCAGTTCATGTGTTTTTGTATTCACTGTCATTATTCTGCTCATAAATATTGCGGATGAGCAAAAAACTGACAGAACGTGACTGAAACAGATGAATATGATAGTGAACGCTGACAAAATAATCCTTAAGACAGACTTGTGACAGTATCCAGTGTTGTTCCTGCTGACTAAAATGATTAAAAATCATTTTCGTTAATTGAAATATAGCTTAAAAATAAAAAGCCATGAGAAACTAAAGCCTACAGGGTTTAAAGAAGGCAGAGCCCTTCGATGTCTCTGAAAACTGTGTCTGTCAAACAATTTCATGAGGTCAGACTGAAGCGAATACAGGAGTAATCATCATTCTGAAGGAAATATCCACTCACCGCATCCGCTTCGGTTTTCTCCCGGGATCCTCTGCTGCCGGCGACCACTGACTCCAGAACAGCCACCCAGCGCTGCTTATCCGGGAAACTGGGAGCCATGAAGTACAGAGACTGGCCCGGCCAACACGTGGTGTGAGGATGAGACTCCAGCTTCAGCACGTACGGGATATCTGACACACACACTCACTAGTCAGATAATATTTGAGGACATTTGGCCCTCACAAGTAGAAAACTTTTACTTAAAATCTTTAAAAAGAATTAAAAATGTTGCCTTGGTTTAAGTTGGCCACTAAATGAAATAAATGTAAAACGTTTGCAGGGCTCGGCAATAAGGACTGCCTGATGGCCCGGGGCCAGTGTGAACGACGCTCGGGACAGTAGACGGAACGGTCACTTGCCCGATCAGTGCCAGTGCTGTAGGGCGTGCGTTATATATCGTCTATGATATCGTAATTGTTGATTTAACGATCTGACATTATAGAGTATGTCCCTCGCCTTACAAAAACCAAACAAAAACATTGAGTGCACGCATGCACTACGTGACGTAGTCTAGTAGATTAGACTAGTGCGCATGCATATTTAGAGCGCACGATTTCACTGCGTGATTTAGTCTATTAAAATTTATTTAGAATGCCCCTAGAATTAATGTCTAAATGTATGTCTTTTATATTTATATAATTTAATATAGTTAACCAATATTACATGAAGAGTGCCATTTTATCCAAATATAAGCATGATCACAAAAGCGATAATGATTTTATACAGCGTACAGTTTAATAAACAAGCAGTTTACATTAAGTGACTTACATTTTAGACACCAAATCGCTTGTTTCGCTCTATTTCACCGATGAAAATAGTTCCAAACAAAGTCCATTTTTGCATCTCTGAGCAACACTTCTTGAATGAATCAGCCATTTGAATGAATCGGTTGAATCTCAATGACTCGCTGCCACCTACTGGCAGGTTTAATTTCATATTTAAAGTATCTTTTCATTTTATAAATAATTTCAAATAACAGTATTTAACGTTTTATATTTCCAACAATTCAAAACATTATTTATGCATCTGTAACTGCTCTTGACTGACTAATTTTAATAAAGTTTAATCTATAGTTATACATTAGATTACAATTTCTGTACCTGAAACAGGTTTATGCCTACAAAAAACATGAAAAGCACTGTTTATTTCATTTATGTTTATTCTGTTGTGTTTATTTGTGCTATTACTTGCAATTTTTTTATTTGTTCCTATTTTATTACTTACTCTTTACTTTGAGTTAAACTAGTAGCTTTTGGTGTCACCTTATAAAAAACAACGAAAACAATAACTTGGCTTATTTTATAGGCCTATTTTCTTTTCTTTTCTTTATTATTTTTTTTTATTGTGGGGCCAGCAGAAAAAATCCTTAGCGTTAAGCCCTGGTTTGTCAAATATGTCAGTATAAAGTCTGAGATCTCAGTGGTTTAGGGAGACAAATAAGTGGCAAAAAAAAAATATTATTATTAAGAAAAGATAAAATACAATTATTATATGAAATATTATATAGAAAAACTTTGCCTTGACAAATAATTGAAATAAGTAAAATAAATAATATATATAATTAAAAAAAAAAAAAATTACATAAAATTACAACAGAAACTCATTTCAAAATGAAAAATAAAAAGCTAATCTAAAATTAATTCTAAATTAAAATTAAATAAAAAAATACTATAATTGTATATAAATAACACTAAAAAAACCCATTAACAACATAATTTTGTTTCTTTTTCGTAAACTGAAAAAAAAAAAGAAAAGAAAAAAAAAAGCTAATATATATATATAAACTTTATAACCTAAACTTATTTTATTTCAGCTGGTTGACAAGAAGTAATAAAGTAAAACTAAAACTAAAACTGAAATAAAAAAATAAAAACTATATAGACATATTCAAAAAAATGACAATAACACACATCAAAGTCTAACGCTCAGGATGTTTCTAACCACATGCATGTGTAGTTATTTTCTCAGAGAGGCTCTGACCTGATTTAGCCGTGTTAATGAGTTCAGAGGCTCCGACGGCTCCATGTACCGTCACCTCACCGTCCGGCAAACACAACTCAAACTCCTCCTGCGGCTTCACTGAGTCTGAAACACACACACACACACACGTGTTCAGAACACACACCTAACCAGCCCGGGCCAGTGATCTGACGGAGAGAGCGTCTACCTTCTGACGGCTCGGACTCGTAGATCGATACTTTAGTCCCGTCGAGAACCACATACTTCCTCTCCCAGCCCTGCTGCCCCCTCTTACCATTCCTACAAAAACACACACAGACACTCAATGACTCTTCACACCATCTGCTGGATGTAATACACGCATTAGAAAAAGCTGGGCATTTTATCGTGCGACCCTAAGAGTATTTAATGTAATCCACCAAAAACACAAAACAAAACAAACAGGAAAAGCACTTTCTGAACCGCAGACGCACGGTGCTCGCAATGCCATGATCCTGGGTTCGATTCCCAGCGAGATTAAGTTTTAGTTATTTTAGTACTTCAACTTAAATTAAATAAAAATGAGAAAAGTTTTTTAATATTTTATTTTATTTCAGTTAATGTTATAATGTTTTCTATGGTTTTAGTTAACTATTATAACCCAGCTTTAACCATGAAACATGTGCAAACATCATAACTGAACATAACAGAAATTTTGAAGCTGTTATGTTTATTTTTGAAAATGTTTCTAATAAGTATCTAGTTAAGACAGTTTGGGGTGTGAGTGTGTGCAGTTCACGTTATAGAACAAAACGTATTTTACTCATAAATTGAAAACACCCATTATAAAACCCCATAGGAAAATCTCAAGGGAGCCACTGGCAAATTAGTCTTCCGGGTTCCAACGAGTCAAATTGACCCGTAACATGATACAAACACACACGATCATCAGGTCCATCATCATAACCCCACCTGGGCTGCTTCATCCAGCCCTCCAGACGCACGTGACCCGACGCCTCTTTGACCTGCAGGGCGGGTGAGCTGGCTTTATCTCGACACAGAGCCTCTGTGAAGTGTGAGGCGAACTCCGCAGGAAGACCGCAGGTCGCGGGCAGACACGGAGAACACTTGGGGTGGCAGAGAGTACGACACTCTGACGGAGAGACGAGATCAGAAGGTAAACAGAGAGATGAGTGATGGGAGCAGATGAGAAAGACAAATATACAAACTGACTCCTACTACTTAAAATCCAAGAATCATTAAAGGTACAAACACGTTCTAAGGGCCGTTCACTCTGAACACGATTTCAAATATTAACGCAAGGAAGTGGAATGAAAAAATACCAAGTCATCAGACATCTTTAACATGAGCACATTTTTAGGTGTTTTAGGTCAGCGACGTTCTGTGTGTGCGAGTGTGTTTGTTTTCTGTAAGTGTGTTTTCTCTCTGTGTTTTTTCTATGAGTGTGCAAGTGTGTGTGTTTGTGTCTGTTTTCTGAGAGTGTGTTTTCTGTGTGTGCATGTGTGTGTTTTCTGTGTGCGAGTGTGTTTTTTCTGTGTGCAGATGTGTGTGTTTTCTGTGAGTGTGTTTTTTCTTTGTGCAGGAGTGGTGTGCGTTTTCTGTGTGTGCAGGTGTGTGTTTTATGTGTTTTCTGTGTGTGCAAGTGTGTTTTCTGTGTAGGTCTGTGTGTTATCTGTGTGTGCAGGTGTGTGTGCTTTCTGTGTGCAGGTGTGTGTGTGTTTTCTGTGAGTGTGTTATTTCTGTGAATGTGTTTTTTCTGTGTGTGCAAGTGTGTTTTCTGTGTGTGCAGGTGTGTGTGTTTTCTGTGTGCAAGTGTGTTTTTTCTGTGTGTGCAAGTGTTTTTTTCTGTGTGTGCAGGTGTGTGTTTTCTGTGTGTGCAAGTGTTTTTCTGTGTGTGCAGGTGTGGTTTTCTGTGTAGGTCTGTGTGTGCAGGTGTGTGTGCTTTCTGTGTGCAGGTGTGTGTGTGTGTTTTCTGTAAGTGTGTTTTCTGTGTGTGCAAGTGTTGTTCTGTGTGTGCAGGTGTGTGTTTTCTGTGTGTGCAAGTGTGTGTTTTCTGTGTGTGCAAGTGTGTTTTCTGTGTGTGCAGGTGTGTGTGTTTTCTGTGTGCAAGTGTTTTTTTCTGTGTGCAGGTGTGTGTGTTTTCTGTGAGTGTGTTTTTTCTGTGTGCGAGTGTGTTTTCTATGTGTGCAAGTGTGTTTTTCTGTGCAGGTGTGTGTGTTATCTGTGTGTGCAGGTGTGTGTGTTTTCTGTGAGTGTGTATTTTCTGTGTGCGAGTGTGTTTTTCTGTGTATGTGTGTCTGTTTTCTGTGTGTGCAGGTGTGTTTTTTCTGTGTGTGTGTTTGTGTCTGTCTTTTGTGTGTGTGTGTGTGTTTGTGTCTGTCTTCTGCTTGTGTGTGTGTGTCTGTCTTCTACTTGTGTGTGTGTGTGTGTGTGTGTGTCTGTCTTCTGCTTGTGTGTGTGTGTCTGTCTTCTGCTTGTGTGTGTGTGTCTGTCTTCTGCTTGTGTGTGTGTGTGTGTGTCTGTCTTCTGCTTGTGTGTGTGTGTGTGTCTGTCTTCTGCTTGTGTGTGTGTGTGTGTGTGTGTGTGTCTGTCTTCTGCTTGTGTGTGTGTGTGTGTGTCTGTCTTCTGCTTGTGTGTGTGTGTGTGTGTCTGTCTTCTGCTTGTGTGTGTGTGTGTGTGTCTGTCTTCTGCTTGTGTGTGTGTGTGTTCATACCCAGGCACGTTGCAGCTTGTCGGCCGAAGTGAACAGTATCCAGACAGACAGCACATTTTGCCGCCCTCATGTTCAGCCCCACTGTGAAGCGATGAGGGATGTTGTGGTGCATTCGTTCCTTCACACGCCGGCCGTACTCTATACACACACACACACACACACACACACACACACAGAGAGTGAGACAGTTAGTATGTGTTAGTAATGTCCTCTTGAGTGTGAATGATGTCAGAAATCAACAGCAACGGCCTCATCGACCAGAACAAAACCATATGCAAGACCGTCTTTATCTGAGCAAAACAAGCCAAGAGAGACATCATCGAGAGTGAAGACGGTCACATGCAGGTCCGTGCGCTTCAGCCTCAAGAATAAAAGAAAGATGGAAAAGCAGAAATCTTGAGAGCAAAAAATACTGAGAGATTAAGTGTGTGTGAACTGCACAAATCAAACATGAGAAAGTGTTTGAAAATAAAACTCACACAACTAATGACTAATTTAAAAAAAAATACATATGTAGTTCAAACAGCAATTAAAACTATTTTAACATCTGCCTGTGCAAAACTCATGATGCTACAGTGCCAAGGTGTTGCTATGCAGTTGCTAGGGTGTTGCTATGCAGTTGCTAGGCTGTTCTGCGTTTTTTCATCATCAGATCTGACTCCCATCAACCCTAAACTACATGCATCCGAGCCGATCTCAGAGCGACAGCAAATGATGATGAGTGACAGAAACGGAGATGAAGACAGAAAGACACTTACTTTCGAACGTCACCCTCCTCTTCTCTGAAAGAGCAGAAGAGAAACAGCTCTCAGATTCGACGGAGCAGGACGCAGAAAGAAAGCAAGAGTGCAGGACAGAACAGAAACATGAAGAGAGACAGAACCAGCGAGAGAGAGAACTCGAAATAAAAACTACTGAAATATTCCTCATCTAGAGACGACTGTGATCCTGCGCTCACATACATACACACTTTAGTTGGGACCTGTTGAAACAGGAGTGATGAAGCTGTTTTTTTAAATGATTTGCACTGATGAATCATTCACGTTAAGACCAGACCGACAGAGAATACAATATCTGCAGCTGAAGACTTTATTCTACCAGTATTTTCAGAAACGACCAATCACATAACTGTATTTGGACTTATTTCAGGGTCACGTGACTGTACTGACCCTCCGGCGTGGAGCTCTCTTTGCGACGGGCCGAGGTGGACGGGTTCAGGAGGCTGCTGGGATTGGGCTGCCGCTCCGGAGACTTCACGATGGCTGACATGAGGATCTGCTGACGGGCCGACGCCGGCGTGGACGGAGCCACGTGCTCCTGCGCTTTAAAATGAGCCGCTGAGAGACACAGAGAGAAGATCGTCAGCAACATCAAACTACATGAACAACATCTGAAGGAAACAGCAGGAAATATGTAAGACAGATACTACACAGTGTGATAGCCAACATGAATCTCCACTATATTGTTTGTGATTGCGGCTGCTGGATAAACGCACACAACCTCTGTGTCGCAGTACAAATTCATTTGTGTTGCTGTTTAACAGAAAAACATTGTTGGAGTGAAAGAAAAGACATACTGAATGTCTCACCCTCTTCCCGTAAGGAGCGCAGCTCGATCCTCATCTTCTGCAGCGCCTCCTCCAGCTCCGAGCAGCGCGATCTCTCTTTCTCCAGCGCCGACTTCATGTCGCTGTACTGGAGAGGCATGGCGGGCTGAGACGACACGGCGGTGGCACCGTTAGCAGTGACGCCCACCTCCTCACGACGACGACCGAATATACCCTAAAACACACAGAGCACATGACACGCAACAGCTGACAATCATGTTCACATTATAACCGATAACCAGTATTATTAATCTTTATACAAGGGGGCTGCTGAATGCTTGATTCTGATTGGCTGACCAATGTTCTAAGATATGCAATTGTTTTGCAGTAAATGAACAGCTAAAGTAGGTTTTGACCGCATTACAGTTCCATATCACTTCGCCAAATGATTTCAATTATTTCAAAGGTCCATACAGCCTACAAAGAACACATGATTTCTGAAGGATCATGTGACACTGAAGACTGGAGTAATGATGCTGAAAATTCAGCTTCGATCACAAAAATAAATTACACTTTTCTATATATTCACATAGAAAACAGATGTTTTAAATTGGAATAATATTTCAAATTATTTCTGTTTTTACTGTATTTTTGATCAAATAAATGCAGCCTTGGTGAGCAGAAGAGACTTTCAAAAACATTAAAAAAAAAATTAAATAAATAAAAATTAATTATTCCGTAAAACAGAGAAATGGTTCATTCCAGACTAAATCAAACAAAGATTCACACACACACACACACACACACACACACTGAGAGTCTTAAACACACATCAGACTGTAATGAGATTTTATGAATGAGATGAACTCTGAGACACCCTGAGGAGACGCGCCGCTGTCATGAGCTCATTAACATCCTCCTCTCGTCGCTCACACTTCCTGTCTCTGTCTTTCTCATTTTCAAACTCCTTCTGTCTCTCATACCTTCTTCTTCTTGCTTGGTTGGTCCATCTTGGCCTGCAGGAAGTCGATGAGTTTGGTCTGCTGTGAGATGGTTCCCTCCATTTTCACTTTCTCGTGAGAGTAGACGGCCTGAGGAGAGATGAAGAACATGAAGACAAAGACCAGTTCTTATGTGACATTAATTAACCCTAATGACTGGACAGTGTCACAAAATAAAGATGTACATTATTTTCCCATCAGGATTGCTGGAAAAGGATTAATTTATAGAGAATATGTGCAGAAAGAGAAATTATTAGTAAGTGAGACATTTTAGAGCTCAGAATATACACAGAAATTTCTGTGACTTTACTTGGATTACTTTCTATTGACAAACTGTAAATTTCAATTAAAAAATTCCTTGATATTTTCAGGTTTTCCGTGACTGACTGTGAGTCCACTGATAATATTACAGCTCATCCTTCATGATCGAATCAAATATAATTATAATAATATAATTATGTCAATCTGTTCCACATTATTCATGCCACATATTCAGTTTCACGCAGAAATGTCACATTGTTAAAGTTCAAGTGCAAACATACTAAACAGTGTTTTTTGTGTGTGTGTGTGTGTATGTGTATGTGTGTGTGTGTTGACACCTGGATGTTCTCTAGCTGGTACTCGAGGTCGGTTCTCTCCGTCTTGAGCAGGTCGGTCTGGTCCAGCGCGTCCTGCAGCCCCTGCGTCAGTCTGAAGATATGAGTCTTCTGCAGGTCCATTTGCTGCTGCAGTTTCCCTTGCTGACACACACAAACATACAAACACACACATCCATCAGTCCAGAAAAGACCTGGTAGTAATGTGTGATTTAATGACTACATGAATCACTCACAACTTAATAGCGATGTCTTGTGCTAATATACATTTGATTTCAGCCATTTTCTCAGTTTTTGAGATGTATTTTACAGACATTGTGATCAAGGGTGTTTTTTTGCAGTGATTTAGATCAGCAGATGGTCCTTCACTGTGGTCTGGAACACAGAGTTTATACTGCAAATCTCAAATATCTGTCTGTTCACCTGATACAGATGTTAACAGCAAGTGTAAACTGAGACATAACAGACTTAAAGTATAACCAGGTGTAAAATGCAATAATAATTCAGTAAACAAATATTTTTTGCATATATACTGCACATAAAATATAAATAAATTATATATTTTTTCTTGCTTTATCTTAATTGTTTTATTATATAATATACAATATAATATTATATTATAGTGTCTGTAATTATAATTTGAGAATATATAGATTATTTATTGCATATATACTACATATATTTTATAGGTTTTTAATATAATTTAGAATTTTTAATGATTTTACTTAATTTTGCATATATATTATATTATATCATAGGGTCTGTAAAATAATTTGAGAACATAAGTATTATTTTTGCATATATACTGCATATGTTATATGTTTTTAATATTAATATATAACTTTAAAATATTTTTGTATATTATTTTGAATATATATATATATATATATATATATATATATATATATACACACACACACACACTGAATATACTAAATAAATGTGTGTTTGAAATATATTATATATAATATACAATAATATTATAGTGTATGCAATTATAAATTGAGGACATGTAAATTATTGCATATTTATTGCATATATATTATATATGGTTTTAATATGATTTTTAATTTAATGATTATATTGATTATATATATTATAATACAATATTTGATATTATATTATAGGGTCTGTAAAATTATAATTTGAGAACATGTATTATTTTTGCATATATATTACATGCATACATGTTTTTAAAATAACTTAATTATTTTGCATATATTTTATCATATTATGAAATACAATATTTTATATTGTAAATAAATATTTTTGTATATTATTTTGCATATACTGCATATATATATATATATATATATATGTATGTGTGTGTGTGTGTGTGTGTGTGCGCGTGTTTGAAATATTATATATAATGTATAATATTATATAATAGTGTCTGTAATTATAAATTGAGGACACGTATATTATTTCTTGCATATATACTACACATATATATGTTTTAAATCTTATTTTATTTTATTATATTATAATATACAATATATTATATTGTTATAATTTGAGAACAATTCAAGTCTATGGCCGGTCTCCATATACAGCAGATACACAAGTGTGTGTTGTTCACCTCTTCCATGAGTCTTTGTTTGAGTTCTCTCTCCGTCTCAAGTTTCTGCTGGAGGCTCCTTGCATTCATCTCTAACATGGCATGTTTCTTCTCCAGGTCATTGAGCTGAAAACAACACCACAACACAATAAACAACACATAACAACAGCACAACCTATCAACGCGTCAAACAGAAGTGCTGATCTGAGGGAACAGAAGGGTTTTGTTATTCACTGTGTTCAGCTAATGCGCAGTGACGTGTTCATGTGCACCTCAGTGTTTAATTAATCTCCATCAGCTGTGGCGGCTAATCGTGGCTTGTTAAACTCCATATTGGCATGAATATTAATAATCGCAGACGGAGGGCCGGAGCAAACCGTGATAAAACATTGTGGGTGTGTTTGTGTAACTCACAGTATCAGACAGACTTTCTGCTTTCAGTCTCTGCTCTTTCAGGGCCTGCTGCAAAGCCACGATCTCGGCCTTGTGTTCCCGTACGGCCAGTTCAACCGCCTGCCGAGACTCTGTACTGCGCTGGTCCGCTCGCAACCTGGAGGAACACAGACACGTCAAACCACGCTGCCTACTGAGAAAACTTTAGTCTGTGTCGAGTTTAAGCCTGTCTACAGCATGATGACACTTCAAGGGGGTTTGTGATAAGGGATCGGTAAGGGTCCTCCCGGTAAAAATCACGTTCCATGGGGTAAAATCTGCATTTTTTTGGCAGGGTGCCCCTGGTAAAATTAGCATTCCAGGGGTTAAATATCACGTTACTGGGGTCGCTTCAACCCGCGGACATGAAAAGCAACCCACAGCAACACTGTTGAAGTAGCCCAATTCGGTGGGAAAACCGCGGACTTGGCAACACTGTTTGTGATACAAGTTGTATTGAAAATATCCTGCACGTGTGTAACCATGTGCTTGCGTCACCTGTTCTGCTTCTCGTTGTCCAGCAGTCTCTGCATGTCTCGGGTCCTGCGCTCCGCCTGGTTCTTCTCGTCCTCCAGGGTGGATCTCCAGTTTTCCCACTGTCTTTCCTTCTCCAGGAGCTCATCGTTCAGACTCTCCAGCTCCACCACCTGCTCCTCCAGCATGCTGCACGTGGTCTTCAGGGTCTCGATGTTCTGCAAACACACACACACTGCGTCCTATAATACAGCTCATTCTGTAGATGGAGGAGCTTCAGGGGTTTTACAATCTTTACAAATTGTACAAACATGCCTAAATATATACATCCAAATGCAATACCAACTAAAAGTAATAATACCTGAAAAAAAGAGTTCTCAGCAAACAGTGTTTTCAGCAACAAGTTTTCTCAATCCCGTTTAAAAAAAAAAAAAAAGGGCCTATGCTGCCATCTAGTGGTTATACCATGTATGACATTTGATTTTTTTATTCAACCAGATATTTTAAAAGAAAATAACTTTGAAATCAATTACTTGATTATCCAGACATCATTTTTTAGAAAAATCATGAGTATCAAATATGATCATCAGTCTTTGAGGAAGGTTTATTTGTTCATCTCTCAATCATCATTGTATTGCATTATATGTTTTAAAACTAAAGAGCTTTATTTTCCTTATTTTATGCAACATAATTTTTTTACTTTTAGATTTTAGATACACAAGAGTACAAGTGTGTGCGATGGAAACGGAGATGAACTAAAACGGACCACAAAGAGGTGTGACTCCACTTTCATGGAATCGTGAATGCAAAGATAACCAGATTCACTTCACTTTTTGCTCCACATATCGAGGATTGAGTTAATTTGAAGTAGTTTGCGTGTGCAGATGATGCACCTGTTTCTGGTTGTTGAGGTGCATCTCTCTGTCGGCCACCTCTCTGCGCAGACGGTCCACGTCCTGACTGAGCTGCTGTTGTTCCTCGTTCTCCACCGTCAGCTCGTCCAGCTGTTTGGACAGGTAGAAGTTCTGCCGGTTCAGCTCTGCGTTCTCCTGGGTCAGCTGGGTCAACTGCTCCTCCAGGTCTGTGATCACCTGCGACAGAGAGACTCATTCACATCATCATCCTCACTGACAACCTAATCAATATGTATGATTATGCTGGTCATCCATCACACACATAATTCCATTCATTAGAGTCAATCTACCATAATCACTCTCTATTCGGACACTGCTGGAATATTATATATACATTTTTGGGTATATATAATATTTTGGCCAAGAGAAGAAGATACCGACTGTTTCGATCTCTTCTTTCTTCGGCTGTTTTAATCAATAATTTCTCTCTACCCAATCCCTGAGGATCCTCAAGCCAAACGGAGAGCTTGAAATCACGCAAGCGAGCACAACGTGCCTCTGCTGCACTTCTTTCCATCTCAACTACAACCGCAGAGAACCATAGCCCACAGAGCACAGGGGATTGTGGGAAATCTTAGCACAGAAAACACACACTTACCGAACAGCTGTCCCTCAGCGCGTCAAACTTGCGTTGAATCTCATCTCTGTGGGCCTGAAGGAGAAGGACACACACATGATCAGTGAGAGCACTGTGGTGTACGTCTGTGTGTGTGTCGTACAGAGACGCAGTATTCTCATATTCTACATGTTTAACACTGAAGTCACATTAATAAATCACAGTCCAGGTTTCCAAAAAAAATCCTTTCATGACCATTTTACACCCTTTTTGACCTTTAAAATGTAACAGTTTTTGGTTCTTCATTGCTATGAGCCAGTGAAATATATCTATTGTAGTATAAATATAAATGTATAGTTATTTTAAAAATATTTATTTTCATTTTGAAGGTGCTTTATTTTTTACAGAAATATATATTAAAAAAAAAAAAGTATATGTATTATACAGTATATGTTTTATTTTAAAAATATTTTTTATTTTAAAGGTGCTGGAAAGTGCTTTTAAATAAAATATATATATATATATATATATATATATATATATATATATATATATATATATATATATATATATATATATATATATATATATATATAAATTAGTTTTTATTTTTATATTTTCTGTTTTCATTTTAGCTAATTGTGTTTTAGTAAATTTTAGTTTAATTAATTCTGTTGTTAAGAACAGTTTTTATCAATTAAGGACTATTTCCAAACTTAAATCGTTTTAGTCATTCCAAGACTTGGAGAAGGTTATTCATGCTTTTATTACTTCACGCTTAGATTACTGTAACTCATTGTATCTGGGTCTTCCTCAGTCATCGCTTGCACGCCTCCAGATGGATGTTGACTGGGACAAAGAAATATGATCATGTCACCCCAATTTTAGCTTCGCTTCATTGGCTTCCGATCCATTTTAGAATCCAGTTTAAAATTCTGTTGTTTGTTTTTAAAGCTATTAATGATCAAGCCCCATTTTATCTTAAAGATCTTCTTACACCTCTGTCATCCTCCAGACTTTTAAGATCTTCAGTCAGGGCTCTATTATATATTCCACGCTCCCGTCTAAAAACTAAGGGAGATAGAGCTTTTTCTGTTGCCGCCCCCCGTCTATGGAATCAATTGCCTTTGGACATCCGCCTTGCACCTTCGATTACCATTTTTAAATCAAAATTGAAAACATATCTCTACTCCCTGGCTTTTTAATATTTACTTATTACTATTCTTCTGTTTATTGACTGTTTTGTTTGGTTTTACTCTGTTTTATTTTATTTTATGTTTCCTTACTCTGTTCAGCACTTTGGATAGCTCTGCTATGTTTAAATGTGCTTTATAAATAAAATTTACTTACTTACTTTATATAAACCTTAATATTATTTTCTTTGTGTTTAAAAATTCTTATGCTTGATCATTGTGCCCCAAATAAACTTTAAAGATTATCTTTCACTGTATTATGTTTGATTGTATACTGTGTTTGCATACCATTTGCCAATTCGCCAGAAAAAAACCCGCGCTTACCATCTCAGAAGCACTAGCTATGGCCGTATCAATTTCAAGTCTTATGTTTGTCATGATGACATCTAAAGTCCCCGCCAAAGGAAGTAGTCCCTTTTAGCAACTTGTTAAAAAACCGCCGTTTTTAAGACACAATAAAGGTTTAAAAGTGGGTTATAACTGGTGTGTTTTATGTCATAGATCAAAACGTGAAAATTTGTAGAGGCTTTGTTAACCACAGACCTTATTTCAGGCGATTTAGCAAAAACCCATTCAAAAAACCCATTGACTTCAGGGCGATGGAACTGGAAGTCCTAAAATGCTCGCTTCCGGGTTTTGCATACAAAAACACGTCATCCCTGAGGTACTCTATTGTCATGCAGAGTTTAGATCCAACCCTAATTAAACACACCTGAAGCTAATCAAGGTCTTCAGGATTACTAAAGTTACAGGCAGGTGAGTGTTTTTTTCAGGGTTGGAGATAAACCCTCCAGGATCAACGTTCCCCACCCCTGCTTTAAACTCTCAGGGGTACTTCAATTAAATATTTAAGCGTCAGTGAATCCCTGTGATCTGCACGTGTCTCACTCTCAGTGCAGTGATCTCCTCCTCGGCCTCGGCCGTCGTCTCCTCCAGTTCAGTCTTGGCCTGCTGTAACTGGCTCTCCAGCGCGTGTCGCGCGGCCTGCAGGCTGCTGATCTGAGATTCTCTCTCCTGTAGTGACAGCGTAAGCTCCGTCACCTGACGCTTGATCTCCAGCTTCTGCTCCTCATGCTCTAGACCCATCTGAAACACACACACCATGCGGTCAAAACATAACCGTCAGTTTCAACACACTACTAACTCAACCAGGCCCCGCCCCTTTATTCTGCGTATGAATTATTTAAATGAGGAATACTGTGAAGAAAACTCAAGACTACAATGGAGGCGTTTCAGGGAGTTCAGAAACACTGACACTGATATAGAGAAGAACTTTTTCATGCTCTAAACAGCAACATTACACGCTAAAGAAAGATGAGCATGTAATAAAGCATTATGGGCCCTCTTTAAGTGTCTTTTAAACTATCCTCACTTTTCTGGTATAAATTTTGGTCAGTGATATCCTCTCACCTCTCTCAGTCTGGTCTCCAGCTCCAAAATGCGGCTCTTCCTGCTCTGTTCCTGTTGGCTCATCTTCTCCAGATGTTCCTCTAGTTTGGCGTTCTGAGCTTCTAGTTTTCCCGCCTGAGACTCCAGGTAAAACTTCTGCTGCCGCAGCTCTGAGATCATCTCCTCCTGAGCTTTCCTGAGGAAAACACCAGCACACACTGTGACTTACAGACGGATCTCTGCACACAGACATGATGTTTGAGTGTTTGATGTGTTGATTTCCAGTAAAAGGGGGGAAATAGATTTCTCCTTCAATAAACTCATTTCAGAAACATCCTGAGAATCATTGCTGCTTCTCCTGGGTGGCGTTTCTCAAAACTACTCAATTGTTTTTGTTTGGCTAAATTGCAAAACCTCAAATATTGCTATTCCTTCGTCACCCATTAAATCTAAAGCACTTGATTTAAGCCTTGTTCAGACTTCTACAACTGGTTTAACCAGAGAGACTTCTAGAAAAAGTAGACACAAGTGTTGTTCACTCTGCTGCGCATAATAGCAACAATTTAATGAAAAAAAGAGACAATATATTGACTAACGTTCTGTTTTCTATCATGCGCCGTGCACGTTTGTGATGATGTAAGATGAACGCAAATGTACCAGGGTTTGATAGAATTAAGTAAGTCGCACTCAGACCACAGCAAACGTGCACAGTGTGAAAGTTTTAGTTAATGATAATAACCCTGCACAGCACACAGCAGTCTGGAAACCCAAGCTGGTCTGAACTGGGCCAGTTTCATCATGTTTGGGGCTCTTACATGTTTTTCTGTGTGTAAATGCTGCTGTTGGCCGCCAGTTTATTGGCCTCGGAGAGCTCAGCGATCCGCTGCTCCAGACTCTTCATCTTATTGTCCATGGCGTTGATGGTCTGTAGAGAGAAACGCACAAAATCCAGCATCAGGACACATATGTTAGTTGAAGCGACAGCAGGAGAGTTTGAGAAACCAGTTTAGAAACATCATTTGTTGCCGCTAGTGTTGTAAATCACACACTTGACTTAATAACAGGACATCAAAGCCCATAAAATGAGTTAATTAAAACTCAGAAATTAAATTTGTAAAAAAAAAAAAATTTGGCTGCCAGTGATAAACTCTTAATAAAGCAGACTTTTATTTGTTAGATAGTGTTACTGAAGTATGTAAATGTTGAAAATGCATCACAACCCTGTGGTTTCACACAGTGAGCATGTGACTCTGAGATCAGCTGTAAGACACACGACGGTAATCTAGTTAGTTAACTGGATCAAGGGCTAAAAGGCTTGAAAATGAAGAGAATCTCACCCCAAAATCAAATGATAAAAATTATAAATTATATTTTTTACTATCATAAATGAGGCTCTTATATAATATAATTTTTATATATATATATATATATATATATGTGTGTGTGTGTGTGTGTGTGTGTAATTTACAATTTATTATATAATATATAATTTTTAATGTTTGCAATCAACATGCAAACTCATTAGTGAACACATCCATTTATTACCCATAAAGCTTTTTAGGCCTGTCATGATCGTTGATTAATCGTCTGGTCGTGGTTCTAATCGCAATTATTTGAGATAACTGCAAAAATTGTTCACTTTAAATTCAAATCAAATTTTCCATCCAAATAAGAGAAATTTAAGCGCTTGGAATGCCATCTAATGCATTTATTATAATTTTTATTATTATTTTTTATATGATTTCAATTAAAAATAAATCATGTGTCATCTTACACTGTAAGTAACATGAACAAAACAGAATTAAATTGTTAATCCCAATTATTCATATGACAACTAATCGTCAGCACACATTTCATGATCGTGATAGGCTTCAGTCTTAAACTGGACTCTAGTAGCTCAAAATCCTTAAAGTCAGATGATCAGATTCTGCCGGATGAACTAGTCGGTGTGTCTCTACAGCAAACACAACTAAACTCTGAGAAACACGAGCTTCAGATGAACGTGAGATGAAGACGAGACACTCACTGCTTTCTGCTCACTGATGAGTTTGCATTTCTCACGCGCCTCTTCCTCGTGTTGAGCTCGTTTCTGCTCCAGACTCTCTTTATCAGCCAGATCCGCCTTCATCTGAGCCTCCAGAACCTGCACAGATTTCAGGAAACACTTGAGGATCAACAGATCAGCATGTACATTCAGATATGAATATGATTTGGAGTTCTGATAGTGTGTGTGTGTGAAGGTTATGCATTAGATTGTTTTTGGAATGATAAAAAGAGAAGAAATGGATTTGAAACTGATTTGGCAATGACATCTATTGTGAAAATCTTTACTGAATGATGTTTCTGATGTTCAAACTCTGGTACAGATCAGTCTCATTCACTCATGAACATCAAACAGACATTTTATACTTGGAAAAACTCATCTGTCCTCTAAATTTGTGATGGTAATGACAGCTGTAATGGACACAGTGATTCTTTGTTATAAATTATGACACATTGTACACAAACACGATTTGACAAAAAGTGGACATCACTTTGATTTAAAGACTATTTAACAGAATAAAGTTAAACTCTTAAAAAAGGAAAAGGTCATTAAAGAACAAACATTTTGATTAAAGATATTATAATCTATAAACTACCTTTTAAAAGTTTGATAAAAACACAATGTTAGCTGCAACATCGGTTAAGTCATTTTTATGTTGTTTTGATTTTTTATAGTAATAAAAATCTTGTAGTTCAGTTAGAAAACAGACATTACAAATAAAAAATGCATCTAATCAATGCAGCTTGAGCCGAATGAGATAAACAGCAAGAGTCAGATTTCATTTATCACGAGAGTGAGGAGCTGACTGACAAGACGATGGCAGAAGATTTGGTTTCAAAGCAAAATGTAAAAGCGCCTACCCATTATTCAAGCATTTGCCACCCCGAATTGGCGCTAATTTGAAAGCATGGCCATTCATAATGGTGCGTGTCTATTGGCAAGGAGCGTTTTCAGTTCATTTAAATTAATTGAAAATGCTTGCTCTTCTCCACACCGTTATGAATGCCTGTGCAGCTGTGCGCATTTTACTTTCACTTTTGAATTAGAGATTTAAAATTACCGGTGTTGTCACACATCGATTGACCGGTGGGAAAACTTCCTCACCGTCACAACCCTAGTTGGTAAGATTATTTAATGTTTTTGAAAGAAGTGTAATTTATTCCTGTGGTCAAAACTGAATTTTCAGCATCTTTAGTGTCACATGATCCTTCAGAAATCATTCTAATATACTGATTTGCTGCTCAAGAAACATTTATGATTATTATCAATGTTGAAAACGTCATATTTTTGTGGAAATTGTCATACATTTTATTTTTCAGGATTCTTTGATGAATAGAAAGTTAAAAAGAACCGCATTTATTTGAAACAGAATCTTTTGTAACATTAGAAATGTCACTTTTTAGGTAATTTAATGCATCCTTGCTGAATATAAGTATTATTTTCTTTTTTGTTTTTAATCTTTAAACAGTAATGTATTTGAAAAGCTCCCTTAAACAAAATAATCCCTCAAAAATTTCTGTTAAGCATGAAATAGTGTAATAATGTTTAACTTTAAAAATTAGCTACTTAAGTTTACTATAAATAATCTTTAAAAAAAATATCTTATTCACCCAAAAAAGTCACAATCGATAGTCACTGACAGCAAAAAAAAAAAAAAAAAAAGAGAAATGTAGTCGTGTTCCTCTTTCATTACAGACTGACACTCGCATTATTCTGAATGTCAGAATCATCTCCAGTCATCAGCTTTATTTCTATAGCGCTTCGTACAATACAGACCGTTTCAAAGCAGCTTCACGGTAATAAACAGGAAAATAACAGAATCAAACTTCATCACATATGAGACTAATTCAAATTCTGCTGTAAAGCAGCTCTATAGAAGACAACAGACTTATTATTCAGATCAATTCAGTTCAGTAACTGTGTAAAGTTCATGAAATAAGAAATGAGTCATAAGCAGCTCTACAGAAGATAATCGTGTCGTTATTCAGCTCAGTTTGATGTGCTTCAGTGTGCTCAACTCTACCTTGATTTTGTCCTCGTAAAGCCGCTCTTTCTGCACCAGGTGTGCTTCCATCCTCTGCGCCGTCGCCTGCGTCTCCCGCAAGTTCTCCTCCAGCTCCTAAACACACATTCACACACACAGTCCACCGTCAGGTGACAAACACAGTCAACGATTTCCCAGCAGTAAAATCCCATCAGCAGGTGAAGTGAAGAAGTGAACTTGCTTTGAGAAGCCCTGAGCTGGTGGACGGGACGGCCTGAAGGTGTGTGTGTTCCTCATTGAGAGGTGAAGAGGTGTGTGTGTGTGGCAGCAGATGGGACATCCTGTGAGTGTGAGTGTGTGTTCTGTTGTCAGTTGCTAATCTGGTGAAAACAAGAATGACGGTGCAAAGACAAACGTGAAGAGAGACCTGTGTGTGTGTGTGTGTGAGGTCAGCTGGTTAAGGAGGCGTGTTAGTGGTTTAATCTTTGCTAGTCTGATCCGTCTCTCTCACCAGTATCTTCTCAGCCATCTGTTGGATCTGTTGGGATTTAGTCTGGATGTCGTCCTTCAGTTTATTCTCTCGACGCTCCACCATCTCCAGACGCTTCACTTGGTTTTCCAAAGTCTTTCTGCCCTCCTGACAGTAAGAAAGTAAAGATTTAACACTTATTATAGGTTCAGGAATCAAGCCTGTCAAGTTCTTATTACACACCAAAAACAAAAGAATGAATTCATATTTTTCATAAAGAAACTTAAACCTGTTTTTGGCACCATTAAGATTTTTTGCATTGAATTTTCATGACAATTGAGCACATTTAACCCACAAAATATCATAACTGTGAAATACATCATGATCGTATTTTCTGCAGTATATACACTACTGCTCAAAAGTATTTTTTATTTTAAGAAATTAATATTTTTATTCAAGAAGGATGCATTAAATTGATCAAAAGTGACAGTAAAGATATTTATAATGTTAAAAAAAATACGTTGTTTCAGATAAATGCTTTTTTAAAACTTTCTATTCATCAAATAATTTTGAAAAAAAAAAAAAAAAGTTTCTTGAGTATCAAATCAGCATATCAGAATGATTTCTGAAGGATCATGTGACACTAAAGACTGGAGTAATGATGCTGAAAATTCAGCTTTGATCACAGGAATAAATTACACTTTACTATATATTCACATAGAAAACAGCTGATTTACATTGTAATAATATTTCACTGTTTTACTGTATTTTTGATCAAATAAACGCAGCACTGGTGAGCAGAAGAGCTATAATGTCTTATTTCAAAAACATTAAAAGTCTCACAGACTTAAACTTTTAAATTGTAGCACATGCTTATTTAAATAAAAAGTGTACAGTATTTTATAATATAATTCAATAAAATACTAAATGAAAGTAATAATTAATAATTCTAATAATTATCATTGCTGAGAATATAACAATTATTTAAAAAAACGGAAAAGAAAAAATAGAAAAAAATGAAAAATGTGGCAAATTGTCATGCAAGTCAATATAAAAATCTTGGTAACAGTTTACAATAATCACAATGCACAAACAAAACAAAAATATAAATACATAAATATGTAATAAATAAATAAAATGAAATGACATGGACTGACACCTGTCGAGGCTTTCCCTGTATATGGCCCAAGATGGAAAATAAAATAAAAAATTAAATTAAACAAGAATAAAATAAAATAAAATAATAAAACATGAAATTAAAAAATAAAAATAAAATAAAATAAAATAAAAATTAAATATAATAAATAAAATTAAACAAGAAATAAAATAAATATAAAAATCTTAGTAACACTTTACAATAAGGTCCCATTAGTTAACGTTGGTTAATGCATTAACTAATAATGAGCAATACATTTGTTATAGTATTTATTAATCTATGTTAACGTTAGTAAAAACAGTTTATTGTCAGTTCATGTAAGCTCAGGTCCATTAAATAAAATTAATAGTATTAGTAATGTATTAGGAAGTGTTGAAATTAACATTAACTAAGATTAATAAATGCTTTAGAAGTATTGTTTATTGTTAATATAATTAAAATTCATGTTAATGTATGTAGTTATATGTAGTAATAACTTCTTTTGTCCTTTTTAATAATGGTGTGAACACTGATCCATTCCACTCCTTCACTAGTGATAAACTAATAAATCAATTAATTATCTAACATTTGTCCATTTTGAGATACAGTATCAGCTGATAACTGTGTTAATCCTTTCAAAGAAGCTTTAACTCTCTCTTGTATCAGTCCCACAATCCACCAGCAGCTTTGTCAAGGCATAATATTAATTTTCTGTTTATAGAGTATGTCTGAGTAAACATCAGCCATTATAAACTCGAGCGTGACCCGTCTCACCTCTGTCTCTCGCAGGCGTCTGCGCAGTGTGTCACTGGGGTCAGATTTACAGCGCAGACGCTCCAGTTCTCGCTCCAGACGCTCTTTGGCCTGACGGATGTTCTGCAGCAGCTCCGTGGCTTCAGTGCTCGCCTTCACCGCCTGCGGGGTCAAAGGTCAAACTCATTAAAGGTGCAAAATATGAATTGCATTATACATATAACACATCGTTTTGGGCCAAGAGGTCAAACTGTGAACTTCACATCCTCTAAAGGTCAGATGTCTATTCAAACATACATGGCAAAAGAACACATTTCAATGCCGATGCTTGTGTTTTCGCCCGTGTTTGTGTGCAAAAAGATTAGCACGGTGTTGTAAAATCACTGTAACACACAGGCTATTAATTACTATTAATATACAGTATAATGTAACAGACAGGCATTCATATTACACATCAAAAATAAAGAAAGAAATACCAACCTTTGAGAGTTTATCCTGCAGCTCCTGGATCTTCAGCTGCTGTTCGCCGTTCGTCTGAAACACAGAAGCCTCATGAAGTCACTCTTATTTCACACACTGTGACGATCAGAGCAGAGGAGGGTGTAATCAGAGGAAATTAAACGTCAGCGCAGGTGAAGTCAATGACAGAGACATACGACTGATTCAAAGAGACGTTTAGCACCAGGACGCACATGATCACACTGTCGTCTAAATCTACTGATGTGTGAATTATCGCTGACTCTATCATGTACCGACCAACAGTTCATTATTTATTCATTATTGGCATCAGGCAGATATTAAATACAAGTAATATTAGGGCTTATTGTGTGTTCCAGTGCAAACAGGAAAACTCTTTTCATTGGACAGGAACAAAACAGTACAAAACAGTGGCCCAAGACAGAAAGTAAAATAAAAAAATAAAAAACATTAAATTAAACAAGAAATAAATTAAAATAAAATGGACTGAACACCTGTCAAAGCTTTCCCTGTATGACCTGAGATGGAAAATATTATTATTATTATTATTATTATTATTATTATTATTAATAAAATTAAACAAGAAATTGTTTATTTTATTTTTTTTAATGTAATAAATAAATTAAAATAAAATAAAATGCACTGAACACCTGATGTGACCCGAGATGGAAAATAACAAATTGTAAAAAATAAAATACATAATATATATATATAAATATTATATAATATTATATATATAAATAATTAAACAAGAAATAAAAATTAAAAAAGAAAATGTAAAAAAATAAATAAAATAAAATGGACTGAACACCTGTCAAGGCTTTCCCTGCATATGACCTGAGATGGAAAATAAAATAAAATGTAAATAAATAAATAAAACAAGAAATATATATATAT
The DNA here is from genome assembly GCF_019924925.1 of Ctenopharyngodon idella. Classification (NCBI taxonomy): domain Eukaryota; kingdom Metazoa; phylum Chordata; class Actinopteri; order Cypriniformes; family Xenocyprididae; genus Ctenopharyngodon; species Ctenopharyngodon idella. Next base: position 42,255,108 of record NC_067224.1, read on the forward strand.
ATATATATATATATATATATATATATTTTTTTTTTTTTTTTTTTTTTTTAAATGTAATAAATAAATAAAAATAAAATAAAAGGGACTGAACACCTGTTGAGGCTTTCTCGGTATATGACCCGATGAAATGAAATGAAATGAAATGAAATAATAAAATAAAATTAGTAAAAATTAGTAAAAAGTAAAAATTAAATAAAAAATAAAATACAATGAGATGGACTGAACACCTGTCAAGGCTTTCCCTGTATATGGCATGAGAAATAAAATACAAAAATATAATAAATAAAACAAACAACAAAACAAAACATTAAATTAAACAAGAAATATAAAATTAAATGAGATTTCCCAGTATATGGCCAAAGATGGAAAATAAAATACAACAAAATAAGATATAAAATTAAGTAAGAAAATAAAACGTGAAATAAAATTAAATAAAATAAAGATAACAAACCCTAAAAGAAACAAAAAGTTATTTGGACAAGTGCCATGTTATTTGTAAACTACCCTGCATCTATATACAGCTCTGGTGATAAATATCTATCTATATGCCAAGTATCAGTAAAACACAGTGCTTGAGTGTCTGGTTTTAACAGATGAGCTTATCATCACATTTTATAAAAACATTTATTCATGAAGAAGAGTGTCCTCTCAAAATGAAACTACTTGACCGGAGACAGATTTCACAGTATGAAGAGCGAAGTGAGCATCATTGAGGATGACTGACACCCACATCAACACACAAACACTCTCTCTCACTCTCTGTTTTTCTGACGTGACTGAGCAGCTAAAACAGAATTCAATCTCACTACAGACATTTCCATGACTTTAAGATTTGATTGTTTTCTGTGGTTTTGAAGGCCTAGAAATCACAAATTTAAACTTCCCTGATATTTCCAGGATTTGCATCACCCTGGGAAATGTGCTGGTTTATTAATAATAATAATTTAGCACCAGTATGATCGCACTGTGACGGCTCCGTCGACTGGTATCATGTGATCAGTTTGAACACTCAGTCAAAGCTAAAAGAGCCCACAGGGACGTCCTGTCCATCCCAGAGAAGAGGACGCTTAGTGTCGTTTGAGTCAAATCTGATGATGATCTGATGACGGATGAATTATTGAGACTGTGCTCTCCACCGGCCTGCTCAATTATTCATTCAGAGGGACACAAACAGATTTCAAATGAATTTCAGTCATCATGTGTTTGACTGAGTGAAGATGGTGATTTGTACCTTCTCGAGTTTAGAGAGCAGCTCCTCCACCTCCGCTTTCCCCTGCTCCTTCGCCTGAACAAGAGACAAACACTCAAAATCACATGACAAGATCATAAAAAAATCATTTATGTAAATATTTAAATGTTCAGAATTGTGAAAAAACCTTCTGTACTTTTTGTATCCTCCTTATAAAGTCTCTTTATATCCCCTTATTAAGCTAAAACACATTTGAAAAATTTGCATTACGGCCCTAAAGTTTTTAATCGCGCTCCTAAATTTTTCAACTTACGAGCACGTCTCAAATATAAGAGAGTTTTCATTCGCGTCACATGTTTTGAGCACATCATTCCCAGATTTACATTAGTGTTATTTCAGGCCATATTACTGCACTACTATTCTGACATGAGAACAACAGTCCGAATAAACAACGAGTGGATGTTACTAAAGTACTTGGTCACACACACACACACACCTTCTGGATCCTCTGCTGGTATTCGGCCGCTTTCCTCTTCAGCTCTTCGCTGGTCTGTCGTGACTCTCGCAGCTCGGTCTCGTACAGGTCGCTGCGGCGGCGGGCGGCAGACAGATCCTCCTCCAGCTGTCTGATGGTCACCTGCATCTCCTCCAGCTGAGCGTGATACTCCTGAACACAGCCAGAGAAACATCAGGTCAAATATGAAGTCATATTCATAAAATGCATGTTCACAGTAACTCAGAGGACATGCACTTCTATGGAAATTTAATTCGAGTGACACAAAACATTCAAAATTACTATTAGGATCAACACTAGACGTCCACGTGTGTTTCTGCTCCTCTAGCGCTCTGAGAAAAGCTCATGTGTTCCTGTGAAACGACCTGCTGACAGCAGCCGGACGGGTTAATGAGGGTTTGAACGAGTAAGATGCATTAAGGAATCAAACGGGCGGCTTCAGAGAGTGACTGAAATATAATGTGAATGATTACTGGCTGAGATTCTCTCTGAAGACGGCGGGTCTTACGAGGTTAATTGTGCTGCGTTTAGAGGTCCGAGAGAAAAATCGCTCATAAAATCAGACTGAACGCAGTCATGCTCTTCACGTCATTTCAGTCTGAACAAAGAGTTTCTTAGTTTCTCTCACTCTTAAAAGAGACATTTAAGAGACAAAATGACGATTTAGTTGCCAAATTACAGGATTTCATGATCTAGGTGTTTGTTCAGAGGGACTGTGACTGAAGGTCTGTCATTTAAAACTGCCGTAAGTGATTCTTAAATGGGAAATATGACTATTAATTGAGAGACGTCAGTGAATTATGTGTCCTGAAATATCACACTGTTACAGCACTAGACTGAATATCGCATTAAACACTGATTTAAGATTTATGCATATAAAATTTCCATCCATTTGTTTTTTCAACAAAAACAAACTAATAAAATAAATGTGATGCATATTTGTCAGTCATGCATAAATAAAAGTTCATTTTGTGAGTGTGTGTAAGTGTGTGAGATCACAATTCTCCCACGATTGTGAATAGACCACTAAACAAAACAGTATATTTAAAAAAAAAAATTTAATTAATTAGAATTATTTAAAAACAATCAGGTTGAGTGAATGATTCAGTGACTCACTCAAAGACTTTACTGGATGAATCAGTGTTTTTGAACAAATCTTTTGAATGAATGATTCAATGACAAACACACTTTTTTTAACAGTCACTTGTCTCCACCTACTGGTTTAACTTTGTAATTGATCCAATCTTAATTTGAAGCATCAATTTACTTTCAAAAGGTGATTTACTCTATTTTGATCTCTACTGTAGACATCAGTGTTTATATCTGAACTATAAACATTTATTCCAGTACTTTTGTGATAATTTGAATGATCTGTAAGACCGAAATAATGATTCTGTGAAGCTGTTTCATACGTGACAGCTGCTCTCTCTGGCTCAGAACGCAGATTCGTCCTTATCGAAGGTTTAATAGACTGAGCCGAATCACTGTCATTTAGAAATAAGATTCTGTGGGTGTTTGAATTGAGATTGTGATCATTTAATGATTAATCATGCAGCTCTAGTGTGTGTGTGTGTGTGAGAGTGAGTGTCAGAGATCAGTGTGAAGGACTGATTGTTAGAGGAAGATCTGGAGACTGAATCAGACTGATATTGATCGGAGGAGACTGACAGTCTGAAGTGATCTGGATGAGATCTGCTGAGATGTCCAGCAGTACGACACCTAATTACTTCATCGTAACGAGAACAGTGTCTAGCATGCTAATAAACACTAACAGAAGCTTTTTAGTAATCTGCAGTAATTATCAAGTAAGCACTATTGACATATTCTTCTACAGGTATCTTCAAAAACAACATATTTTGTTTGCTGCTATAATTCAGACACATGTTATATGTTATATAATAAATTATGCTGGACACAGTATACACCGTGGACAGACAGATAGATAGATAGAAACAGGCTGGAGAATTTCCAGACAAAAAGAAATGAAACTCCTGCCAGTTTGTGACAAAGCCTTTTTCAGATCCCAGCACACTCAGGGTTTAAAAACCAGCTCAAGACATGTTTTCCAGCACAGGATTATCCACTAATTCTTGTTTCTAGTTCAGTGAGTGAAATATTATTCCCCATAATGCCTTGAGCTCATGTTCATGCACACACACACAGAACCACCAAAACTCAGGCAGCATGTTTGCATTACGACTGTGATTCTGAGCTGTTTTCCCATCAGAAAATAAACAGACTAATAAGAAAACCCAATTTGACGTAATAATATACTTCAAATATAGGATAAACATAACATCACTAGTCTATGATCAGATAAAAAGTGGTTGTGACTGTACCAATAAGATCACTGTCACGTGTGTGTTCAAAGGACATTATACTGAACAAACGACTATGTTTGCAGAGGAAAAAACACCAATAAACCAGGAAACCAAGGAGGAAACACTGAGGGAAAAAAGCAACACGGAAGAACTTAATGATGTGTGATGATTAGCGATTAGCTGGCGTTTAGACCAGTCTCCTCAGCGTGTCCTCAATTACAGGATGCTGTTCTGCAAATTAATGGCTAATAAAGTCGAGCTAATGGAGATACTGCAGGATACAGTCAGACAAACGACTGATACAAAGTTCATATCATATGCTGATTTGGTGCTCAAAACATTTCTGATTATTATCAATGTTGAAAACACTTGTGCTGCTTCATGTGTGGAAACCGTCATACACTACCATTCAAAAGCTTAGGACATGTAAGATGAAAAAAAATAATACTTTTCTTCAACAAGGATGCTTTAAAATGATCAAAAGTGACAGTAAAGACATAATTTTTCAAAAGATTCTATTTCAAATAAATGTTGTTCTTTTGAACTTTCTATTTTCTCATGGTTTGCACAAAAATATGAACTGTTTTCAACATTGATAATAATTATAAATGTTTCTTGAGCAGCAAATCATCATCTTAGAATGATTTCTGAAGGATCATTTGACACTGAAGACTGGAGTAATGATGCTGAAAATTCAGCTTTGATCACAGGACATTTTATTATATATTCACATAGAAAACAGCTATTTTACATTGGAATGATATTTTCAGATTTTTACTGTATTTTTGATCAAATAAATGCAGCCTATATATATATATATATATATATATATATATATATATATATATATATATATATATATATATATATATATATATATATATATATATATATATATATATATATACACACAGTATTTGTGGTGAAGTGAGTTTGTTCACCTGCTCCTTGATCTCCTGGAGTTTGTTGCTCTGCTCTCTGATGTCATGGAGGAGCTGGAGAGCTTTATCATCTTCCTGTGACACTTCAACACGAGCCTGTTCCAGACTGCGCTTCAGACTCTACACACACACACACACACACACGTCTGTTATGTTGAGATGCAGCAGTTGTGGGAACACAAGGTCAGAACGAAAAGAGAACAGCGTGCCAAGAGTGGTTTTATCAGCAAGAGTATTTGCATTACAGACGGAACATCAAGAGCGCAGATATGAAATCAAGTCAGTTTTGCTGTTCTAGATATAAAACAATAGATACGTCCATCAGAGAGTATGTACTGATAAAGTCCTGCTCTGTCTGCCTGGTCCAAACACTATGTTAAGGCTGTCTTAGGACTTTTCTGAACAACTAACAGATGATCAGTCTTACTTTTTGTTCTCAAATTAGACCAATTAGACCAAAGTTGTGAATAAAACTTGAGCAAAAAATGTACATATCGCATGAAACATTTGCAAATAAAGCACCGTTTCCATCCTGTGTGTTCAAGAAAACAAAATTGTCACTTCCTGGGAAACGGGCACAAAGCATGTGACTATTTTAAATCATAATAACTATGATAAATATAATATAATAACTATAATATAATAAATTAAAATGCTGCACTGTTATCTTGCATTCAGATGCCTGCTTGAAAAACTCTCTATAAGTGAAGTTTATTATGATTATTTAATTATTATTCCTCACGCTGCATTCGGTGATGTAGGTGGCGAGGTCCTGCTCCAGGATGCTCCTCTGGGTCTCGGAGGCTTTGAGCTCCACATCCTTCTGCTGGAGGACTGACTCCAGGTCAGTCATCTTACGCTGAAACCGCGAGATCTCCTGCTCCATCTGAGCGGCCACAAACACAAGCACCAGGTCTAAATGCATTTTACAGCAGCGCTCGGACAACGCCAACACAACCATGACCTCACACTCCTGTGCATGATACACACTTAAACTCTACGAGTAACATCTTCTTGTGGCGATACTTTGAAACTGTATTTCCTTCTCCGTTGAATGTGTATGACTGTACACATGATTTGTGTTTGTTTGCACGGTTTTCTGCGGTGCTGTTGGAGTTTAGCTTGTATTTAGCTGGAAATATTCCAGTTTATCAGCTTAATGTTCATTCAGACTAGGGGTGTGTGATACTGACAAATCTCAATACTTTTTGGTATTTTGTCGATAAAGATAATTAGACAATATTTTACTGAGGGTGTTTTTGTACCTTGGCTAGTTTAGGCCAGTCGTGGACAGCTGACTCCATATTCTTAAACTAATAATGACTTTATGAGCTTTAAATTGAACTTTATTTAACTTTAAGGACTGATATTTGCCACCCTAAATTGATTTCCAAGGGCCTTTTTACCTTTCTAACCTTTATTATATACATGCATCATTTAAAATTCTTAAGTTTAATCAATAAATTCAACTGTAATAAGACACTATAGTTACAAATCAAATGAAATCAATATCAACAAGTATATTTTTGCACTGCAGAAGTGGCATAAAAGCTGCATCTAATGCAGAATTTAGATGCATTTACGCTGCAAAATAAATAATGTTATGAGATTAATCTTTTAAAAATATTATTTTGAATATCAAAATATTTGAAATATGTTTATAAAAAGGAAAAGATACATTAAATATGAAACTAAAACCAAGTTTTAGCTAGTCGCTCACTCTCTCTTGATGAGCGAGTCATTGAATCAATCACTCAACCGATTCGTTCAAACGGCTGATTCATTCAGTAATGAAACACCACTGTGTGTCGCTCAAAGACACGATGAATCTGTTGCAGATATATGAAACTATTTTAATTGGCGAAATAAAGCAAAAGACAATATTAATCTCTGGTTTATTAAACAGATATAAAAATCACATTTGCAATCGTGTTGATATTCTGGAAAAACAGTGCACTTGCTTGTGTGACATTGTTTAAAGATATCATATACAAATAGTCAACTTTTTTGCCCCATATATTGAATTTCAGGGTCATTCTAACTGAATTCAACTAATCTACATCAAGCAGTGAAACATGCACTATCAACACATGCTTTCATTTTGTGCTTTGAAAAGTGAGGGACATATTTGATAATTTCAGCTTCCACATAATTACAGCAACAATTACAATATCATCTTAGACGATACATATTGCACACCCCTAAAGATGTCTTTACCCAGGTGTCTCTGTGCTCTTACCTTGTGACATTTGTCTTGAGTGTCTTGCAGTTCTTTGCTTTTGAGGTGAAGTTTTTTTTCCATGGAGTTGGTCTTGGCAGGAGAGTTGAGCCCGGCGCCAACCGATCTGATGACACAACGAACCCTTATGAGAACCACAGCAGAACATTTACACTCATCCAGTTCTAAAATGTTTCTAAAATGAGCCCATAAAATAACTTGAGAGAGCGTTTTTGTTTTTCCTGGGAATGTAGGGAATATCACACACACGTGATGTAAAGCGTCTGCCCGGCCTTTCACATTCATTACACACTCCATTAGTTTCATGTGAATGTGAATTCATTATTCATTCACAACCAAAGAACATAATCTTTATGTGCTGTTCATTAATTAAAATGACATGAATTAGACGTCAGGGAAAATCATCTCAGTATCAGGTTCTATTCACTAACATGAACCAGAAGTGTCTCAAAACCACAAACATCTCTAAACAGCTTCACAGGATCCATCAGAAAATAAAAACAGTTATATTTGTCATAGATTAGACTGACTGGGATTTGTATGGAAGCTTGTTTCCACCACGGAATATAAAATAAAAAGGTAACTGCGACTTTTTACCTCACACTTCCGAGTTTATAACTCTCAAAATTTAGTTTTTTCTTGCAATTCCAAGCTTATATCTCACAATTCTGACTTTTTTTCCTCAGAAATGTGAGATATAAACTCACAATTGCAAGTTATAAAGTCCAAATTACAAGATAAAAAGTAGCAATAACATTTTCTATTTTTTATTCCATTACAGAAACCAGCTTCCATAGTTGTTGATGAGCTAGTGGATGAGTTCAATCAACTCCACAGCAATTACATAAACTTAAAGTTGTAACTTCTTCCTGAGTCTCTCCATCAGTGTCGACTCCGGTTTGAACAATGTAAGGCTGAACACCGTTACTGACAATCCTCATTTTGACTGCGTGAGATTCTCCAGCTTTGTTGTCGTTGAGCGACCAAAGCGCGAGCTGTTAAAGCTCCGCCCTCTTCTGGAAAGAGGGCTGAGAGCAGCAGCTCATTTGCATTTAAAGGGACACACACAAAAACGGTGTGTTTTTGCTCACACCCAAATAGGGGCAAATTTGACAAGCTATATTAAATGATCTGTGGGGTATTTTGAGCTGAAACTTCACAGACACATTCTGGGGACACCAGAGACTTATATTACATCTTGTGAAAGGGGCATTAAAGGTCCCCTTTAAAGTTTTATAAGTTATTGTTCAAAATGAATGGAGTTTTTACTTCCGGAACCGGACTTTTGCACTCTATTGGAATTGTTTCACTGCAGCTTCACATTAATAAACAGGAAGACAACAGAATTATGATGCAAACTTTTTCAAAAATTTACATTCTCTCATTTCATAACATAAGGCTTCTGCCTTGCTCAGATATCTTAACTCAGATCTCAGTCTCTGCCATTAGACATCGGCTCATTACAGCTGAAAGTGCTGAGGAGGGAAAGAGCCACAGAGAGAGAGAGAGAGAGAGAGAGAGAGAGAGAGAGAGAGAGAGAGAGAGAGAGAGAGACACACACACACACACACACACACACACACACACAGCTAAAGTGCTGATTATACTAAAACTCCAAACCAGGCCGGAGGGTAATAAAAACACAACAACTGCCCTTCATTTACATGTACGTGTGTGTTTGTTTACACATTATGAAATCAAATTACTGCAGTTTTCAAACTATGACACAGCCATAATTACTCATTTTAACGTTAAAGTATTTTAAAAGTCCTTATATAGAACAAAAAATACAGTCTCACACAGAAGTGAGTACACCCCTCACATTTTTGTAAATATTTTATTATGTCTTTTCATGTGACAACACTGAAGAAATTACACTTTGCTACAATGTAAAGTAGTGAGTGTACAGCTTGTATAACAGTGTAAATTTGCTGTCACCTCAAAATAACTCAACACACAGCCATTAATGTCTAAACCGCTGGCCACAAAAGTGAGTACACCCCTAAGTGAAAATGTCCAAATTGGGCCCAATTAGCCATTTTCTCTCCCCGGTGTCATGTGACTCGTTAGTGTTACAAGGTCTCAGGTGTGAATGGGGAGCAGATGTGTTAAATTTGGTGTTATCGCTCTCACTCTCTCATATTGGTCACTGGAAGTTCAACATGGCACCTCATGGCAAAGAACTCTCTGAGGATCTGAAAAAAAGAATTGTTGCTCTACATTAAGATGGCGTAGGCTATAAGAAGACTGCCAAGACCCTGAAACTGAGCTGCAGCACGGTGGCCAAGACCATACAGCGGTTTAACAGGACAGGTTCCACTCAGAACAGGCCTCGCCATGGTCAACCAAAGAAGTTGAGTGCACGTGCTCAGCATCATATCCAGAGGTTGTGTTTGGGAAATAGACGTATTTGCTGCCAGTGCTGCCAGCATTGCTGCAGAGGTTGAAGGGGTGGAGGGTCAGCCTGTCAGTGATCAGACCATACGCCAAACACTGCATCAAATTGGTCTGCATGGCTGTCGTCCCAGAAGGAAGCCTCTTCTAAAGATGATGCAGAAGAAAGCTCGCAAACAGTTTGCTGAAGACAAGCAGACTAAGGACATGGATTACTGGACCCATGTCCTGTGGTCTGATGAGACCAAGATAAACTTATTTGGTTCAGATGGTGTCAAGCGTGTGTGGCGGCAACCAGGTGAGGAGTACAAAGACAAGTGTGTCTTGCCTACAGTCAAGCATGGTGGTGGGAGTGTCATGGTCTGGGGCTGCATGAGTGCTGCCGGCACTGGGGAGCTACAGTTCATTGAGGGAACCATGAATGCCAACATGTATTGTGACATACTGAAGCAGAGCATGATCCCCTCCCTTCAGAGACTGGGCCGTAGGGCAGTATTCCAACATGATAATGACCCCAAACACACCTCCAGAATGACCAATGCCTTGCTAAAGAATGTCTCCAGACCTAAACCCCATTGAGCGTCTGTGGGGCATCCTCAAACGGAAGGTGGAGGAGCGCAAGGTCTCTAACATCCACCAGCTCCGTGATGTTGTCATGGAGGAGTGGAAGAGGACTCCATGACCAAGACGGTTAAGCAGTGCTGGAAAATAATGGTGGCCACACAAAATATTGACACTTTGGGCCCAATTTGGACATTTTCACTTAGGGGTGTACTCACTTTTGTGGCCAGCGGTTTAGACATTAATGGCTGTGTGTGGAGTTATTTTGAGGTGACAGCAAATTTACACTGTTATACAAGCTGTACTCTCACTACTTTACATTGTAGCAAAGTGTAATTTCTTCAGTGTTGTCACATGAAAAGATAAAATATTTACAAAAATGTGAGGGGTGTACTCACTTCTGTGAGATACTGTACATGCAAACCTTAAGACTGAAATTAAGATTGTGAACAAAAAAAAAAATACTTCATCAGTGCTGCACCGCAAACTATATTGACTATTTCCACACAGGTTTGCCAAACACTCCTCCCACCTCTTTGACTTCGTGTCCCTCTGCCATTGGTCCATCAAACAGATAGACTCCTCCCACACTCACTTCACTGCTCGAGTCAGAAGCTGATGCTAACAGAGCAATATTTGGAAAGCATCACAGACACTCTTCAGGAAGCCAAAGTTCTGATGGATTTTGGTTGAAAACTTCTCACAGAGGATATGAAAACAGAAAGAAACACCTAAATATAGAGAACCGAACGCCTACGACAGTATAAAAAGACATGTGAACCTCAATTCAAACCAAAGACAGGAAACAACTTGAGTTCCCACATGCATCTTATGTCAGTGATTCAGAACTGACTAAATGGAGTCTGACGGATAAATGTGTTCCAAAAATAAAGAGTGAAATCACAGCAGCCACACAATCACAACAGACATCACTAATGGAGGCAGAGAAAGAATAAAACTGACAAAAATACTGCAGCGGAGGGAAAGAACGAACCAATCACAGCGGCTCATGAACATCAGCTTTGACTGGAGGGCTGACAGCTCGCCCACCGAGGGCAGAACTTACGGGCACAGAAGGCAACACAACAATCACCACCTAAAAGTCAACAAGCTTAAACACTGACAAAGTCTGTCTGGTGCTTCCTACTGAAGGAGAAGCAGAGGAGAAGATCATTAAGCCATGCTTTTCTAACTCTATTGAGGGCTAATATGGTGAGTCCCTCACAATGCTTCAATCTCCATTTCATGAGCTTCTTCTGGATAAGTTTCAATCGAAGAACTTCGGCTGTTACTGCATCTGTCACTACCAGAAAATAAAGAAAGATTGGCATTTACAGATGCTGTCAGCTCCATCTACCTCTGATGAACACATAAACCACAGAAGAGTATTGAACAGTACAGTACAGATTAGCCCATCATAGTATAGTATAGTATAGCACAGCATAGTTATAACGGTTCGTTCTGATTCTCGAAACTGATTGGCTGAAAGGTCTTTCCAGCCATGCGATATTCTACCAGTATCGACACGGGAACCGTTTCACCATTTAAATCACTCCGCTTTCAACATTCTCACAGCAAGTGTCTTGGCGGACGAGCAAACCCACCATATGTTTTTTAGGCGAGAAGGTAGTTGTTTAGACCTCAGATATGCGATTTATATGTAAACATACAGCGCCTATTTGAAAATTTGTTTAGACATTTTTTTTTAGAGATGTGAGCTTCAGGCCGTCAGTGACAGTTCAGCGCTCATGTACCTGCAGAGAACAGCTTAAACTCAGCCATTGCTTACGAGACGCAACTGCAAATGCATTGACTAGCGCTGTCATGGGAAATCCTCTTAAATGTTAAAAGACAAAGATATCGCTTTCCTCAGCAGACACTCATTTTGTGATTCTGAATATAAAATTGACCTGAAGAACATCATCTAGATGCAGGTAATACACTCGCTCAGGCGATCTCGCTCTCATAATACTCTACATATTACAATGAGTTTCAATGAAGCGACTCAACGTTCCTTCGTTACTATTTCTAAAGTGACATTTTAGAATTAGTAACGGAGGCTTGGGCTCAACTGTTAAACTGTCAACTTGAGATTTGAATCCATGGCGGAAGGAAGTAGTTCCTCACAAATAAGGGTTTTTAAAGATGATACGTTGTTGTTCTTATTTATTTACACACTCGTGCCGTCGAACTGTTGTATAAGCGCAATATCACACTCGTAGCCATGCGATATGGCTCTATATCAGCACGGCTGTGATTACTACTCGTGTGATATTGCTTATATAGTAATCTACCCGGCGGGACACAAGTTGGCATACACTTGATGCATGGCTCATTAAACGTTCAAAAATGAATTCAGCCCGGTTTTCGCACACAGAAAATCGCCTCTCAGACGTCAGCGCACGAGTTCTGAATTAAGCTCTCTTTACGCACTTGAACAGACAAATACACACAAAATTATGGTGAGTATTCACATAAACACAGTCAGTTACAGTTAGGAAAATATCGGATTGGATGTTTATCCGTGCATTGGGCCTTAAAGTGCTGCTGTCCATTATTAATGTTAAACAAACTACAAAAGAAAAAGAGAAAATCACTCAATGTTCTTCAAGTCAAGTCAAGTTGAGCTTTATTGTCATTCTGCTACATGTGGTGACATACAGTGGAAGGAAATGTTCTTCAGCTTCTTGACTGAATAATCTTAATAGCTTTAATAAGGATTAATCTATATTTAACTTATACAAAAGAAATACGTCTGCTTGAAAGTTGTTATAAAGAATGCATTTATCATTAATTAAAAAGATGTTCTTGTTTCTTTATGAGAAGTGGCTTTATTTGAATTTAAGATAAATAAGTTTTACAACAAAATTTGTTCAATCAGGATCCAAGAATTTCAGTTATAATCACAACTTCTATTTCAACTATAAAGCAGCTCTACAGAAGACAATATAATAAAAAAGTAATTGAATTGAATACACTAAACAACCCATAATACTAAAGAGAGATCCAATAAACAAAGTCATTTGTTACCATGGAAACAGAAAGGCTGATATAATCGAATCAGTCTGCCTACACCCACAAAAGACTTATCTGAAAGGATTTCAACTTTATACTGTTGTTTTTCATATGTAGTCAATATTTTTTAATTGTACACTTCTGATTTGACTCCATCATTACTGCTGGGATGAGTAGTTAATTCACTCATAAAACACGTTAAGCACGCAGTCTTTATTTCTGAATGTTCAAAAATTGTTACCATCAAAAGGTCAATGTTGTGATTCACCTCAGAGACGACTGGGTCGATTCAAGACTCTTTATTGAAGAAGAAATGAATGGGGAAAATACTTCAGGAACAAGACTGCTGGAAAAAAATGATTAGTTTGGAGTAACAAATACTTTTTTTTTTTTTTTTTTAAGCAATGCAAAAAATTCTCTCCCAAATTCGGTTTTATTTTTTTCCAAAAATTTTGTTTTCTGTTTTATTTTTCCTGAATTCTATTTTAATGGCTTAATGAAATTTTAATAATCAAAAACAATGTCTAATAAATTGAATTCATAAAAAAAAGTAATAATTTATGGACATTTTATCAATAACAGAAGATGAAATTTATTTTTTTTTCAGTAATTCTGTTTTATGATTTAATACAAATGAATTAAAAATAATTAAAGTTTGCATAAAAGTTTAACAATTTAACTGATCTTTTAAAATGTAATCAACTGAAATGTAAACATTTAGTTTTTTGACAAAAAGTGCAGTTATTTTTTTAATAAACTGTATTATTAATATTACTTTGAAAAGTATACTCCGTATGTAGACTTCATATTCAAACAGCAGTCTTTTTGTGTTTTAATATTCACAGACACTAGTCTATATTGCGATTTGATTAACTGTGCATTTATTGATTTATTGATCCAAATGTCGGCAAATTCCATGACATTCCGCATTATGCTGTAAATTCCATTTTTATGACTGGATTCTGCGATTCCGTCCACATTTTCTGCATCATAGGGCCCCAATTACGATGCGTCTCTGGTCCTCCATGGACATGAAGGCGTATGTCCTCCTATCAAAACACAACTGAACGCTTCAGAGGAGCTGTGAAATGGAAAAGCCTGATGCTTCGAGACCCCCTCGAGAGCGTCTAAATGCACACACTAAATACACCGTCCATGGCATCACACCAGCGAGGCCTAACGAGATTAGAGGTTCTGCCTGTTTGCTGTAAAGCAGTCCATTACCCAGCGCTTACAGACTTCCCTTTGGAGAAACCCGACGCATCCCAGGGGTCTGATCAGAACGGCCCACAACCGACTTGATTATTGGGCGGGCGTGTGTGTGTTTGGGCTCAAAGTGTAATTATAGGCTATGCATTTCAAATAGTGCCCTTTGAGATTGAGGCATTCTGGGAGGAAAAAAATCCTGTGCTGTTGACCTTTGAGAATTACATTTCACATAAGCTGGCGTCAATAAATGTTTCAGGTATAATTCAGTTATTACAGCATTAACATCGAACTACTGATAATTTAAGCCCGTCATCAGCATCCAAACACGTCAGACTGTCTTGCTCTTTTAGCCTGAAGTGGGCGGCAGTCGCATTGACATCTGCGACGGATATAAACACACTTATGCATTCTGTGAATACAGTAGCTATTGATCTGCTGGAACGCTGATGCATTCCAACATTGCCTATTCTTAGCGCGGCTGACGGACAAAGACGAGGCTGACTCACATCTTGTGTTCGGTAAATGTTCTCCCAGCGTTCCTGCGGCGACTGTGTCAACCTGCGGTGCTCACACATGCTGCGCGCTATCGATCGGCCCTCGAGAAAGGTCAAGCAAATGAGTGTGGCAGGGTCCTCTACCGTAGCATCTAAGTGGCCGTCTGCAGGATGAAACAATCCCTGAGTCCACGATTACGGTTCTTATAGTTTTCTTGAAGAACAAGGACTTTGCTTTGATATAGACAGAATTAACTCCAAATGGAGGCTGATCCTCAGACAAACTCTGAAAACTATAGCAAGAGAAATGGATGAAGACAGGTTTACATTTATAATCATAGCAGACACTTTCCTTCCAAAGTGACTTTGGATTTCTCAATATCGTTTGGTCCTTTCACAATATTTGATGTGCATGTTGATATTTCTGCATTTGCTTTGAAAAATAAGTGTTTTTCAGTTTAAAAAAAAAAAAAAAAAAAAAATGTAATCATCATTTACATGCACTAAATGTATAAAAAAAAAAAAAAAAAAAAAGACAAAACCGACAATTTGAACTGAGTCACATAAATGAATCAAACATACAACTCTACAAATAACTGTAACGATAACTATATTAGCGTCCACACCAGCAGATATCATTCTGTTTATTCTAAGTATGGTTGCACAGTTTGGAGAAAAAAAATCTAAATACCAGGTTTGTTTTGCTTGTTTGTAAGGCTGCAGCACTAATCCTAAAGCTCAAGCTCTTTAAAGCAGGATGGATTCTGATTAGATGGTTTTATCGTTCATCAGCAGGAAAAAAAAAATCATTCTGAATAGTAATTCCAACAATATAGTTTCTCTGTGCCATTATCGTTATCATTCTTGGTGTGAACATGCCTTAAAGGGGACCTATAATGCCCCTTTTACAAGTCTCTGGTGTCTCCAGAATGTGTGTGTGAAGTTTCAGCTCAAAATACCCCACAGATCATTTATTATAGCTTGTCAAATTTGCCCCTATTTGGGTGTGAGCCAAAACACGCCTTTTTTTGTGTGTGTCCCTTTAAATGCAAATGAGCTGCTGCTCCCGGCCCCCTTTCCAGAAGAGGGCGGAGCTTTAACAGCTCACGCTTCGGTTGCGCAACAACAACAAAGCTGGAGAATCTCACGCAGCCAAAATGAGGATTGTCAGTAACGGTGTTCAGCCTTACATTGTTCAAACCGGAGTCGACACTGATGGAGAGACTCAGGAAGAAGTTACAACTTTTAGGACGTTTCTGAATGGTTAGTGGATAAATTTATGTAGTTGCTGTGGAGTTGATTCAACTCATCCACTAGCATGTGTCGTCATGTTAATCTTTTGTGCAAATCCAGTGTTGAACTGACCCTCATTTGTGAATGTTAGAACTGGTACACCGTTGTCGTTTGCAAAAAACAAAATGGCGGCACTGTGGGTGGAAACGTGCAGATTAAGGGATGGTAATATTATAATAACATCCCCTTCCTAGGTCACAAGGGGAGCAAAATCTGAGCGGCTCGTTTTTTCACATGTTTGCAGAGAAAGGTTTATCAAAACAAAGTTACTGGGTTGTCCTTTTTCACGTTTTTTTGGGTTGGTAGATTATATCACTTAAACATGGAAAAAGTCAGATTTTCATATGTCACCTTTAAATGCTCGAGCTCTTTAAAGCAGGATGGATTCTGATTAGATGGTTTTATTGTTCATCAGCTGGAAAAAAAATCGTTCTTAAAGTGATTCCAACAATATTGTTTCTCTGTGCTGTTATCGTTATAGTTATCATCCTTGGTGTGAACGGGCCTTAACTCTGTTTTTGCTGCTTATGTTTAAATGAGAGACTAATATTAAATAGAGCTGTCAAGTGATTAGGTTGCTAACACTAGTTTGCTTTTAAATCAGCATGCAAAAAACAGCTATTCAAAGTGATTAGGGCAGCCGGAGTCCAGTAATGTAAAATAATGCGATCAAACATCTTACATGTCAGCAGCCATCCACATATTAACAGTAGAAAACCATCCTTTTACCAGATCAGATACGGTCAGAATCATAAACCACTATTTTAAAATACTTCTCAGATAATCAGAGGGTTTGTTGAGGTGAAGCTACGATAACTCCAACTGGAAACAAAACACAATACTGTCACTCACGGTGTGAAATCTCAGCTATGAAATCCTGATGACAGATAAGTGCTCTAATGCGTCACCCATTGAAGAAGCAGATTGGCCAAAAATTAAAATTCTGTCATCATTAACTCACCATAACAGTGTTTTTGGAGCCTGACAGTCCCTGGTCACTGTATGGAACACAGAAATAAAGTCACACGGTTCGAGGGCGAGAGAATGACGTCAAATTCTCATTATTGCACAAACTATTCACTGACAAACCAGTTTTCCTTTGAATTATCTAACCAGGCGATGCACCTCTACAGTCCGTTACCCAGACTAACCATGAGTCACAGAGAGAAGAGGAAGCCACCTACTCTCCGCCGGTCATTACAGTGTGAACCTACAGGAAACACTCCAATTAGAGCACTGACTCAACTGAAAACAAACGTCTCTCCAGAGATGCTTCAGCAGGACATATCATATCATTAATGCGCTTTTACAACACAATGGGGTAAATGTTAAATGCCACTAAAGAGTGTGCAGCGATTGCCTCTGTCTAAATCATTACGATAACAGCAGAGTGTGTTACTTTGTTTTGGCAGTCAATTAGTTCTCACAAAGACAAATGTTGGCTGATTTACTGTCAAGTAGGGATGTCCCTCAAGGATCGGTATTGGGGCCGATTAAGCTTCTTTTTTTAACTGAGCTGTATCGGCTAAGCCAGATCCTTTAGCTGTTAAGCAGGTGTCGTGCAGTAGGTGGCAGTATGCACTTTCAAGTGGGTTTGCCGACCACTACTAAAAGGAAAAGAAGCTTAAATGAGTGCGTTGCACGAGAACCAATGTGGTCCGTTCTAGCGTGTCACATGCACGTTCGAGCTTCCGTGTTTAATGCACACTTTTAATGCACATTTATTTGCTATTTATTTTTCTCTGCCGTCAGACTGTCTGAGACGTCGTTGCCATAATGAGTTGCTATGGGTTGTGTCTTGCTTCAGACTTGACTGACAGACTGCCACCAAGCACTAGGAAAACACAAATATCGGATCAGGACCCGATATCTACAGATACTCAATATTCAGCGACTCGAATCAGGCGCACAAAAAACTTGATCGAGACATTGCTACTGTCAATGTTGACATTCATAAAGATATAAGATGCAGGGTATAGATTACATTTGTATTTCAGTTAGGAATCACTGGAATTAATATATTTAGATTACATTAAAGGAGACCTATTACTCCCCTTTTACAAGATGTAATAATAATAAGTAGGGATGCACCGATACCATTTTTTAAGGACCGAGTACGAGTATGAGTACCGATACTTTTTTTTCTAGTACTCGCCGATACCGATGCCTGTCCATTTATTAATTTCTCTCTCTCTCTCTCTTTTTTTTTTTGGTGATGTGGCAGTTTTCCAAGCACAACACAGTGAGACTAATGAATGTAGGACAGCTTCTTTATTATTACTCTAATGAAAAAAGTAATAATTTTTATGTGCTTGTCACAAACTTAAAGAACAAAAATTTCAGTGTCCAATAACCTTCAAAGGGCATAATTACCAATATATATATAATTGTTGTTATATAAAAAGAAATTTACAAACAATACAACAAATAGTATAAAGATACAAATTAAATAAACGTGTTTTTCAGATACAGTAGCTTTATTTACCATGTATACATTTATTTAACATATTTTGTTGTTTTATTAACATTAATGACAAATATAGGCTACGGTCCCTTTAAGACCGAATCCATGGATACTGACACAACATCCTGTTTTCACCCAAATGTTTACGTCCACTTAAGCCATAACCGACTGTATTTCCGTGAGATACTCCACACGATGGACATTTTGACAACTATGTGTGCATTTGACCATTCATTTTTGTGTGTGCCCCTTTAAATGCAAATGAGCTGCTGCTCCCGCCCCCTTTCCAGAAGAGGGCGGAGCTTTAACAGCTCGCGCTTCGATCGCTCAACAACAACAAAGCTGGAGAATCTCACGCAGCCAAAATGAGGATTGTCAGTAACGGTGTTCAGCCTTACATTGTTCAAACTGGAGTCGACACTGATGGAGAGACTCAGGAAGAAGTTACAACTTTTAGAATGAAACTGGACGTTTCTGAACGGAAAACGTTAGTGGATAAATTTATGTAGTTGCTGTGGAGTTGATTCAGCTCATCCACTAGCATGTGTCGTCATGTTAATCTTTTGTTCAAATCCAGCATTGAATTGACCCTCGTTTGTGAAGCAGTCCGGTGTAAAATGACGGCATGTCAACAACACTCTACTACAACAACTCTTCCTCTTCTCTAAAGCAGCCCAACATGGCCCCGCCCCCTTTGTTGTGCATTCTCTGGGGCGGGGTTTATGTAAATTTTAGGGTTTGTGATGTCACTAACCAGGAAGAAGCTTGTTGTAGTCCCTACCAGCCGTTTGTTGTAGTCCTTAAAAAGCGATTTCTCCCTTTGCATTGAACTTTGAGCGTTGTAACTTTGCAGATGTTGTTTATGATCAAACAGCAACATTACACACTAACTAAAGTTAAAAAAGTCAAATCATAATCAAGGACCACTTTAACTGGTTTGATTCTGTTGTTTATTTATTTTATTATTTTTCCTTGTCTTCAAATCTTTTGTTTCTTCTTGCTGTGTTTTGCCTTTGTTCTAAAGCACTTTGAGAAATCAGCTTTTAAAAGGCGCTACATAAAATAAAGCTATTATTATTATTGTTATTTATGCACTTGGTAGACATTTATCCAAACCACTTGCATTGCATTCAAGCTACACATTTTATCAGTTCCCTGGGAATTGAAACCCTGTCATTGTCAGCGCCCTGACCACTATGTTCAATATTTGAACTACGCTACTTACTAGTGTGTAAAAGTCTCCAATAAACATCCTGAGAGATTTGAAGCTTTACTCGACACAAACACACACAAAGATCAATATCTAGCTGCTAAAATTTAAAAAATGATATTCACTACAGAAAACAAAAGGAATTCAACCAATGGCCTGAGTTTGCTTACCAATGGAAAACATGGGGAGAATTCAGGAAACCTGTTTGAACACAGTCATTATTTGTGCAAAACTGTTAGGTGACACAGAAATGACACACTTAACCTTTAAAATACCCTGATATTTCCAGATTTCCCATGACACCTCCAGTGCACATTTCACCTGACATTTTTACCCAATTACTGTGACAGATCTTGTCCTACTGAATCTGTTAATAAGGAAAGGGAATCACGGACCTGTAGTGAGCAAACACACAAAGGCAGCATGTGAAGGGGACTCCACATCATGTCACGACAGCGCTGAGATCTAAAGCGCCACTGCAACCCAATCAGACACGACTGGACTGTAAATGTAGATCCTGAGATAGCCGAGATACGCTGCCTGTACGGGTGTCCACATGCACTGCCTGAAGAATGCATACTTTTCTATTGCTCTGTCTGATAAACGCACTTGTGAAAAGAATGCATGTCTATGTCTGTGTGTTTGTAATACAGATGTGTGTTATACACACAAACAACACACCTTCTGCGGCCACAATGCATGCGTTTCTGAAGCGTGCATCAGTGCAGCGCAGTGAGGGCGGTTAACAGTCCTCGCTGGATGATCAGTATCACTCATTACAGATGTTTTGTGTGCCTCAAGACGGATCCAGCGCTCTCATATCACAGCACATCTCCGGTGCGCCAATCAGCAGCTGCGCTTCTGCATTAACATTCCCACGCTCCTCTACTGAGGCTGTTTGTGGTGCGTTCGGTGGATTTCATGCTGCTGGAAAGCGCTATATGAAGACGGCAGCAACATGACATACGGCTGGACAAATACGCATTTCAGGATTAGACAGAGAATAAGCGTATGAATGGATGGAGAGAGATGGGGAGGGGGGCGTGGGAAGGAACTCACCCTGGTTACCATAGAAATGCATTCTGGGTTCATTCTCTCTCTGACTAACGTTATAAAGCTTCACCTCACTCTTTTTCCCTGTGCTTTCCTTTCAGCTTCTGGGGAAAAAAACACGTTATTTACGGCTCATCTGGGACCAGATTCCCGACCAAGACCTTCACCTGATCCACATCATGATCTTACAGTGGCGCATAACAATAAACTTACGCCTGAATGCATTCATATATGCAGGGAATCACTGGGCAGGACGTCACACACACACACACACACACACACACACACACACACACACACACACACACACACACACTCATTACTGCAATGCATCCAGATGCTCTCTTGAGTATTTCTAATTACTGCAATACAGTTATTTTGTATTGCATGTATTATTAAAACCAGCCAATTAAAAACAGTACAACAACCTCTAGCAATAATGTTTAAATACTTTACAATTTTTTTCCACATTACAGTAATGAGATTTTTTTTTTTGGCATTATGGTAATGATATGGGAAATAGGAAAATTAAATTTAAAATTAAATTAAATTAAAAAAAAAAAAACAATAATGAGAATTGGGGAAATTAAATAAAAAATATTACAGTAATGAGATTTTTTTGCATTATGGTAATGAAATGGGAAAATTAAACAATTAAAATGAAATAAATTAAATGAAAAAAAAAAAACATTACAATAATGAGAACTGGGGGGGAATTAAATAAAAAAATGAAATAAAAAAATATTACAGTAATGAGAATTTTTTGCATTATGGTATTGAAATGGGAAAATTACATTTTAAATTAAAGTGAAATAAATTAAATGAAACATTACAATAATGGGAATTGGGGGAAATTAAATTTAAAAAAAAAGAAAAGAAAAATATTACAGTAATGAAATTTTTTTTATTTTTGCATTATGGTAATGAAATGAGAACATTTTAAATTAAAATGAAATTAAATAAAAAAAACATTATTGGAAAAATGAAATAAAAAATATTACAGTAATGAGATGTTTTTGCATTATGGTAATGAAATAGGAAAATTACATTAAAATGAAATAAATTAAATGAAAAAAAAAACCCATTTCAATAATGAGAATTGGAGGGAAAATGAAATAAAAAATTAAATAAAAAAAATATTACAGTAATAAGATTTTTTGCATTATGGTAATGACAATTTGGGGGAAATGAAATTTAAAAAAAGAAAATCAAATTTAACAAAAAAATTACAGTAATGAGATTTTTTTTCCATTATGATCATGAGAATTTGAGGAAAATAATAGTAATAATAAAAGAAGAAACAGTCCTCATGCTTTTCGTCTGATTCATAGATGAAACAACCCGATCAATAAACACCAACCAGAAGATAAGATGCAGACGCAGACCAAAACAACAGACTGAAGGTTTGACCACATCGCAGCAAACACAGATCCGAACACGTTACACAGTGTTTACATGCTGAAGGGGATTTCACGATCATATCACACACGCCGGACGAGGGTTTCCCGATCCCCTGCATGCACATGGCAACACATCCGTGAGATATTCTGTGATCCGTTATAAAAACATCTGTGCGCACGCACACACACGCGGCTCCCTCTCATTCATCTTAAAGGCACATGAAGTGAGCGCGCACAAGAGAACCGCAGCTTTTATGAGCAATACCTCGCATTCAGCCACAATGTTGCCTGGTGACAGTCGCCGTGGTGATGTGGCCGTCTCCGCACCAATGGACCACCTGTGACTAGACTAGTAAAATCAGCGTGTGTGTGTGTGTGTGTGTGTGTGTGTGTACTCACTCAGACTTGGCCAGTGCGGTCAGAGCCCGACTGAAGCACCACCCTACAAAGGGCAGGTCTCGTCCGTGGAAGCCTGAGCGAGGATGATCCCGCTGGGCAGCGGTGGAGGGGCGCAGGGGCCTCTCGGGCTCCTCGAAATTGGAGGTGTCATCCTCGGAACGCAGAGACGGAACAAACGGAGGGAGCGCTGGAGGAGACGAGAGGAGAAAACGTGTGAGAGGGTCGGTGAGAAAAACAGACTGGAGGAAAGAGAGAGAGAGAGGGTCTCAGTGATGAGACTGTAGCGCAATAACTCGCTCGCCCGCTCTCTCTCTCTCTCTCTCTCTCACTGCAGCAGTCTCGGCTAATCAGTGTGAGTCACAGCCAAAACCCGATGCGAGATCCGCGCACACACACACAAACACACACACACACACACGCATGCAGCGCTGCATCTACACAAACAGCTGTATTGACACACACACGCTGTATCTGCCGCTGGGGGGTTTTGTTTATACATTTACACAATTGATTTATTCATTTAAAAACAAGAACAACATCAAGAATCTAACAAAAACATTACACAATGCCACGAGCACCAACAATTCATCAGCTCATCTGAATATGTTAATCATCTCAATAATCTCAATAGAGTTTATTCACCTCAGAAAATTGACATTATGATCAGAATAAAAAGCTTTCAGCTGCAGGTCAATTCAACATCCAGTCCAATCGATCACGATCACATCAGACATATGAAATAACGATTGTCTTTATTAGTAATGTTTTCTAGGGTGAAGCAGCCACACAATATGAATTTTATCCATGATCAATAAGAATATCTAGTGGGGGTGGGAAAAAATTCGATTCTTAGATGCTTCTGATTCGATTCTGAATCGATTCACAAATGTCAAAAATCGATTTTCTAATGTTGACGGAAGGTAAAAGGCGATACTCTGAAGCGTGAAAGTGCAGCGCCCGGTCAGTCTGTGGTGTGCACATAACTGTGTGTGTTCACTGGCGCGGAGCAAGTGGAACAGAGCGAGCGTTTTCAGATCATTCCTATGGAAGCTGAGCTTCATGCTTGTGAGTGAGTGCGAAGCTCAACTTCCATAAGAATGAACTAAAAACGTTCGCTCTGCGCCGGTGGATACGCACCATAAGAGACCCATGATGGCTGAGTGAGAAATCCGAAATCCGAGAAATCCGGCACTGTCTGCATTAAAAGCTAGCGTATGGACGCACGTTGGCTTCTGTGAAGTTGAAGGGAAAAAGCACCTGGGCTGCGTTTCATCGTAAGCCTGATCGTAAAGACCGTTGTTCTACGATCAACTTAGGCTTGCGATGCTTTTTGGAAAAGCTACCCTGGACGAGCCACTATATGCAAGTTCTGTTATTGCTATATTATTGTTATATTGCTTATTGCACATAACAGGAGGATTTTGTTAGAAGTCTATTACTTTATAGTGATTCTGAATATGCTGAAGTCTGTATTAATTTACTGTAAGTATGCTGTTACAGGCACACATTTCTTTTCATGTTGGTTCTTTGCTGGGACATATGCTGGCAAATGTAACCGTCCAGTTGAGTTGCCAAATCACTTCCATTTGTTTTATTAATAAAAGACATTGCAAGTAATTCATTATGGATAAGCAAATACTTTGCTTTAAAAGTACCAAGTAGTTGCACAGTGGCAAAAATCTGTACAGAAAAAAAAGTTGCATCGATAATGGTTTTATAATCGCACCGCAGCCCTCTGAAGCGTAATCGAGTCGAATCGTGAGATGCCCAGAGATTCCCACGCCTAATATCTACAGCAGAACAACTGATGTGATCGCAATGTATGGGCAGTTCATAATGGCTATTGTTTTGTTGTCAAAATCAAAATCAAATATTTACATTTATTTAAGGTAAAGTATGTTTTAGATGCTGTAACTTAGTTTTTTTTTTTTTTTTTACCATATATATATATATATATACAAAAAAAATGTATAAGATAAATTATGTCTTCGATGATTTAACTTGCGTTTTTTTTTTTTTACCATTTTTAATAATTTTGTATCAGGGAAATATGTTTTAGATGCTGTAACTTACGTTTTTTGTTATTTGTAATAATTTTTGTATAAGATAAAGTACGTTTTAGATGCTGTAACTTACATTTTTTTTCCATTTTTAATAATTTTGTGACGTAAAATATGTTTTAGATGCTGTAACTTATGTTTTTTACATTTTTAATCATTTCTATACAAGATAAACTGTTTTAGATGCTGTAACTTACTTTTTTTTTTTTTTTTACCATTTTTAATCTTTTTGTATAAGGTAAAATATGTTTTAGATGCTGTAACTTATGTTTCTAACATTTTTATACAAAAACTATTTTAGATGCTGTAACTTACGTTTTTTTATTATTTGTAATAATTTTTGTATAAGATAAAGTACGTTTTAGATGCTGTAACTTACATCTTTTACCATTTTAAATAATTTTGTATCAGGGAAATATTTTTTTTATTATTTCTAATAATTTTTGTATAAGAAAGTATGTTTAGATGCTGTAACTTACATTTTTTTTTCCATTTTTAATAATTTTGTGACGTAAAATATGTTTTAGATGCTGTAACTTATGTTTTTAACATTTTTAATCATTTCTATACAAGATAAACTGTTTTAGATGCTGTAACTTACTTTTTTTTTTTACCATTTTTAATAATTTTTGTATAAGATAATGCAGTAAGATAAGATGCTATAACTTACTTTTTTTTAACCATTTTTAATCTTTTTGTATAAGGTAAAATATGTTTTAGATGCTGTAACTTATGTTTTTAACATTTTTAATCATTTTTATACAAGATAAACTATTTTAGATGCTGTAACTTACGTTTGTTTTATTATTTGTAATAATTTTTGTATAAGTTAAGTCTTTTTAGATGCTGTAACTTACATCTTTTACCATTTTAAATAATTTTGTATCAGGGAAATATATTTTTTATTATTTCTAATCATTTTTGTATAAGAAAGTAAGTTTAGATGCTGTAACTTACATTTTTTTTTCCATTTTTAATAATTTTGTGATGTAAAATATGTTTTAGATGCTGTAACTTATGTTTTTAACATTTTTATACAAGATAAACTGTTTTAGATGCTGTAACATTTATTAAAACTATTTTACCGTTTGTTAAAAGTTTCGCTTATCAAGACAGCAAGCCAATTTTTCACTCCTCTTTTTCATCTCACGACTATGACAGCTGATAGGTGGATCAGTTTCTGGATTGACAAGCATATTTAGAAGCGGGATTGAATCCGAAAATGCGATGATGGGCAGTGATAACCATGGCAACAGACAGGACAAAAAAATCTGATACTGCACATCAGAACAGATCTGTGCAATAAGTCTAAATACAAACTAACAGACGAGCCACTTGTTCTGTGTAATGTGTTTCTTTGTTCTTCAAACAACTTGCTTTGTGGTGTGAGTTTGTTCTTTATTAAAATCAACACATTAATGATTTCTCTCACCCAACACTGACCCACCCACAATTATTTGTAACGTTATTTTTTTATTACTTGGCCCGCCCGATCTGCCGATTATCTGCAGTGTCCGCGGATTATCACTACTGTCTGTGTTATTTTTTTAACTAGTGCTGATTTTGCAGTAAACAATCAAATCATGTATTTAAAAAAAAAAAAAAATTATATATATATATATATATATATATATATATATATATATATATATTCAAAATTTGTAAAAAAATACTGGGATATAATTTTTTAGCTATATCATCATCCTTCTCTAGTGGGAAAGAGCCTTGAATCCTCATTACACAAGCCCTTTACATCAAACTGATTTCTGTCAAGTTGTTCATACGACAAGAGTTCAAGGGTTGAATCCTGCAGGAACAAAATCCTGTAGGAAACTCAGCAGGATGAGCAAGAAATTGGTGCGTTTCTTTGTGTGTGTGAGGTGTTATCTCATTACGGTTTGGCCGTGTGACTGATCTGAGAGCTTCTCTCTGTGAGAACACCTGCACACTCTATAATCTGACTAATTCCACAGAAAACCACCCGCTGCCCAAGAGTGAGTGAGTGAGTGAGTGAGTGAGTGAGTGAGTGAGTGAGTGAGTGAGTGAGTGAGTGAGTGAGTGAGTGAGTGAGTGAGTGAGTGAGTGTGTGTGTGTGTGTGTGTGTGTGTGTGTGTGTGTGTGTGTGTGTGTGTAAGGAAGTTAATGCAGTATTAAATATACAGTTGATTTTCCCATAAACATGGTTTGTCAGAGTGTATGGCAGTGAATGCTATCATATGAACAACTGATATTCCAGTGCTATATACACCACCAGTCAAAAGTTTGGAATAATTACATTTTTTTAATGTTTTTAAAAGTCTCTTCTGCTCACCAAAGCTGCATTTATTTGATCAAAAATACAGTTAAAATGTGAAATATTATTACAATTTAAAATAATAATTTTCTATGTGAATTTATTGTAAAATATAATTTATTCCTGTGATCAAAGCTGAATTTTCAGCATCATTAGTGTCACATGATCCTTCAGAAATCATTCTAATATGATGATTTGCTGCTCAGGAAACATTTATGACGATTATCAATGTTGAAAACAGTTCAAATTTTTGTGGAAACTGTGATACACCATCATTACAAAGTTTGGAAAAAGATAGATTTAAAAAAAAAAAAAAATAATACTTTTATTCAGCAAGGACACATTAAATTGATCAAGTGACAGTAAAGGCATTTCTAATGTTACAAAAGATTCTATTTCAAATAAATGCTGTTCTGTTTAACTTTCTATTCATCAAAGAATCCTGAAAAATAAAATGCACCACAGTTTCCACACAAATTTGAAGCTGTTTTCAACACTGATAAGAAATGTATATGCAAAAATATTCAATACTGCAATATGTTTACAGTGATATAAGAGTACTAATACTGTGATTTAAGATAATGCGTGTGCTGCACACCCGGAGCTAACAGTCCTAAAGCCTTAAAGCAGATTCAGAAGAAACTCTGAGCTTTACGCCACAGGATTAATGAATTAATTCAGATGTTTCACTTAAACCTGCAGAGCAATCTGTGCACCGAGACGCTATAACAAATCCAGCAATTACACAAGAGAAGTAATCACTTTAAAGCCTACAGAAATAGCAGCAAGTCAGTCTAATGATTAATAACCCGTAATTAACAGGCACATGGAAAAATTACATTGCAGGCACAGTGACGAGACCTCTGACAGCACTGTGCTTCAGAACGGAAGAACGCTTTACTCACCGTGTCTCAGGTTAGTCCAGTCAATGGAGGAAAAGAACGGATGCGACCGCAGGCCTTCGTATCCCAGACGCTCCCGTGATCCACATAACAAACTCTGGAGCAGGTCGACAAACTGAGCACTGGCTTTAGGTTCCTCTGGGAACTTCAGAAAACGCTGTGAGCAAAGCACACAAAAGAAAACATCACATTTTTATATGCTTTAAAAGACAATTAACATTCAGTAACATTATCTTGGGAGTTGCTAGAGACAAATAAAATTCACCTGAAAGTTCATGATGTTGTTGATGGTTTTTGTGGACGTGCCGTCAGCGAAGGGCGATTTCATGTAGATCATTTCATAAGCGATGACGCCCAGGGACCACCAGTCGCTCTCGGGGCCGTAGCTGCAAGTCGTCCCTCCGTTGAGTGCGGACAGGATCTCAGGGGCCAGGAAGTCTCCCACCGGGAGTTTGGAGCACGTCACCTGCTCAAATAACGACACACCGTTCAATTCATCTCTGACAACATATTTAAACCTGTTTATTCAGTATCAACTGTAGTGTGCACATGAAAGGGATTGTCTCTGAATAACGTGACATCAGAGTGACGTCTTCACACTCGTTACCGTTCTGTTAGCCGTCAGTCTGGCCGCCGATCCGAAGTCGGCCAGCTTAATGTGACCCGTGCGGTCGATCAGAACGTTCTCTGGTTTAATATCTCTGACCAAAGAAAGAGAGAACGAGAATAAATGAATGAGGAAAAATTATTATGATTATTTATTATTATTATTATTAAATAGCTTTTAATATATATAAATATAATATAATAATATAAATATATGTGTGTATAAATAAGATGAACAAATTAATAAACTAGCATAAATATGTATGTGTATATGGATATAAACAAATTAATAAATAAATTATATATAAACTTATGATTTATTATTATTTCTTCTTTTTGTTTAATACTACTATTTTTATATAGAGCTTTTAAAAAAATATGTCAGTTAGGCGACTTTTTTTTAAAAGAATTATATATAAATTATTCATTAACCAGCATAAATATGTACAATGTATGTATATAAATAAATAAATAACATATAAATAAATGTGTGTGTATAAATAAGAGACAAAATTATGCATATATTATTTATAAACTAGCATAAATATGCACAATGTGTATATTGATATAAACACATTAATAAATAAATTATATATAAATAAAAACTTTATGATTTATTATTTCTTCCTTGTTTAATACTATTACTATTTTTAAATACATATTAAAATAATTCACTTTTTAAATATGATTATTACTACTATTATTATAAAGAGCTTTTAAAAAAACTATAGAATATAGTATATAAATAAGATTTTGTATAATTAAAGATTAACAAATTATTAATAAACTAGCTTAAATATGTACAATGAGTATATGTATATAAATAAATGAATAAATATATATATTTAAAAATAATACATAAATTATGAATAATCTAGCATAAATATATACAATGTGTAGGCTTATAAACAAACAAATAATATATAAATATATGTGTAAAATAAATAAATATTATATAAAATTATACATAAACTAGCATAAATATGTATAAATATTTTTTTTCCACAATGATACATAAATGATATAGAGATTTCAGTCTTTCTTTTCCAAAATAAACAAATAAATACATAAAAATTATACATAAATTATATTCAGATATACACATTTATATTTTGGTCTTTTCCAGGAAAAGGAAAGCTAAAAAACACAAAATGGTGACATCATCTTTAACTGTCCAATCAAACGCTCTCTAGAATGAGAATGTCCCTCCCCCTCATACCACCTGTCAGTGAGTGTTCATGTCTGTGACGTGAACTAAAGTCTACTGGCTCTTTAACAAAAGCCATGTCTGTGTGTTTGTACCTGTGAACGTATCCTATCTGATGGACCGTGTGAATGGCCTGAACGAGCTCCGCCAGGTAAAACTGAGCCATCGACTCGTCTAACTGATCTTCATATCTGTTCATCAAAGCCATGAGGTCACCGCCGGGCAGATACTCCATCACCTGGTCAAAACACACAAATACTGATGAAGACGCATTCGATGCATCGGATGAATTTTGAGTCGCAAGAGTAAAAACAGAAAACTTACAGTTTCATATGTTTATTTCATTTAAAGCAGCTCGCAAAAGGCCTTAAAGGCATTAAAAATGTGTGAATATCATTGCATTAGATAACAAAATATCAAACAAGGGCTGCATGATTATCTAAATAAAACCAAAATCGCGATAAGTGTCATTATCAAATCACAAACGCTGCGATTTAATTATGTAAATATATAAAGCATGGCACTGTCCTTAATTCAGTGTTTTCAAAACCCTTATTATGATTTATTATGATTTTTTAATATTATAATTATTATTATTATTATAGGACTTTTAAAAAAATAATTTTATTGTTATTATTATTATTATTATTTACATAGAGTTTTAAAAAATTACATTTTAAATATTACTATTATTATTTTTATTATGATTAAGATATTTAAAATATTCACATTTTAAATATTATTATTACTACTATCATATTGAGCTTTTTAAATAAAAAAAAATCACATTTTAAATATTATTACTACTATTATTAATTACATAGTTTTAAAAAATGCATTTTAAATATGACTATTATTATTATTTAGATATTTAAAATAATTCATATTTTAAATATTACTATTATTTAGATATTTAAAATTCACTTTTTAAATATTACTATTATTACTATTATTATACTGACTTTTTTTTTTAAAAAATACCTTTTAAACATTATTATTATTATTATATATTTAAAACAATTCACATTTTAAATATTATTATTATTATTATTATTATTATTATTATTATACAGAGCTTCAAAAAGTCGTAATTTTAAATATTATTAATAATATTACTACTATTATACTGTTTTTTTAATCACATTTTAAATATTATTCAGTATATAGTGCTTTTAAAAAAAAAAGTTGTCCTTTTAAACCTTATTATTATTAAAATTATTATTATATAGAGCTTTAAAATATCATTAGTTATTACTACTACTAATTATTTTATAGTTTAAAAAAAATGTAAATTAGATTTTTTCCCCCAAATTTGTGCAGCCCTAAAACAAATGCCACAGGATCTTTTCTCCATCATTTTTGCTCAATTACATTTAATCAACTAGGGTTTTGGAACTGTACAATCTTTAGTCAAATGTTTTGTTTGTGAAGTGTATAATCTTTCTTTATAAATCACACTTCTTTTGACATTTTATCTTATGCAACAGCAATCAAAGTATCAGAAGTGAAGAAATCTCTATATTTTCATATGACTACATAACTCATCTAAAATAAGTACGAAACTCTGCGCATCAGCTGTACGACAGATCTCACAACGTGATATTACATAATAATCACCTGTAAGTGAATCTATTATTGCACATCAACCAAAAACAAACCATCTCTGTCCGGTCGACACAGACGGTTGATCGAATCACATGGGTTTAATTAGCAGCCACTCGTCTCAATCACACATTCATGTTCTAAATAAAAGCTTGTGATTACACCATTATCACTCTAATTAGACAATTAGCTAGTTAGCCTAAACTGCATCTTGAGAGAGCGGTGTACGCGTAAACTCAAGAAAAACCAAAATATAGCTGAGAAAAACAGATCTGCCTGAACAGAAAGAGACGTGTGAATGGCAGTCGCTGCTGCAGGTAATGAATGGCTGCATGGCTATTTATAGACGCAGTCGCTGCGATGATCATCAGCCTGAAACCACACCACAGGCAGAAATTAATTACTCTATAAAGAACCTAAACATCCACATACCAAACCAGCATTTAAACAGAGAGAAGTTACATCACAGATTCCAGCACAAGAACGAATATATGCAAATGTAAACGGTTAATAATTTATTGAAATTATTTAGTGATTTACAGCAGCGCTGCATCTCTAATTGAGCATCGGCGAGAGTTTCGTTTGACTAATACATCAAAAACTCACTTTTATAAGAGAATGCAAAATAGCCGGAGTGATTTTACTGGAATAGAAGATGAAAGTGATCATAATCATTAAAATTATATCCCAAAAGTTCAGAGAGATTATACAAGACTCAGCCACGTGAAGCATGTGAGAGGTGTTTACATGTGTCACAGAGCAATTCTGTCAATTTTATCATTTATTACATAAATTCCACCACATCTCAAATTATGTTTGATAACGTTCTCTGGTGGAAAAGACATTCGAAGAATCTTTGTAATAAAATGGCTGATTCCTTTGTCTCGCTAAGACTAATTACACATCTAGAATTTATGCATCCAATACACACACCTGATAATTATATAAACATACAGTGTAATTTGGCAAAATTACAGCTTGATTGGAAGTGATGCATAATGATAATTGTCTCGTGTTTCATCTCAAGCTCTTCACCGACACTCCTGGGTAAACAAGTACATGAACTCTGAATGAAACTTTATTAGGGGCAAAACTGTTGGTAATAATGGAAAAGACACATATGACAGAGACAGATAGACGGATGGACGGACAGAGAATATCTTTACACAAACGGACTGAAAGACAGATAGATATCACCCTTTCTCTGACACGTATAACAATCTAACATACCGCTGATCAGGGATATTAAAGGGATATTACGTCATGTGATACGCATAGATAATGACGACACATTTCGCCCTTTGCTGGAGCAAAAGTGGGTAACTTCTGTCCACCTCGTCAATAAGCAAGGATTAAAATAATGAAATTTAATTTGAATTAATATCGATTCTGGAATAATTTTTTTTTTTTTTTAATTGATTTTAAAATTGTAAAAAAAAATGAAATAAAAAATTTGCGATAGTTAGATGAACCGATTTTTTTCTCCCAGCCCTAATATTTTTTTAATATTTCATATTTCATTTCTGTCTGTCAGACAGACAGAACAACAGAGATGGACAGACAGACAGACAGAACGACACACAAATAGATGGAACAACAGAGACAGACAAATAGATGGGACAGATAGACAGACAGATATAATAAAAAAGAAATAGATGGAACGAAAAACACAGACAGAACAACAGACAAATAGATGGAACGACAGGCAGAGATAGATAGATAGATAGATAGATAGATATAGATAAAAATCATAATTGTCGATTATTCCCTTGAAATTGTAATTGCGATTATTAATTACGATTATCACAATTTACATTGATGTATTGAATAGCTTTATACCATTGTTTAAAGCAACTGCATGCCACATTTTTGTATAAAAATAAAAAAACAATCTAAATACACAATTTTTTTTATTATTGTTTTAATAAACCTCATAAACCTAGACCCTATCTATCGGTCTCTGTCATTCCATCTAATTGTGTGTTGTTCTGTCTGTCGGTCTCTCTGTCCGTCTGTTTGCCGTTCCATCTATTTGTCTTTTGTTATATCTATCTGTCGTTCCATCTATTTGTCTGTTATATCTGTCTGTCTGTTGGTCTCTCTGTCTGTCTGTTTGTCGTTCCATCTATTTGTCTTTTGTTATATCTATCTATCTGCCTGTCATTCCATCCTTTGTCTGTTATATCTGTCTGTCTGTCCGTATCTATCTATCTAATTTGCCTGCCGTTCCATCCTTTGTCTGTTGTTGTCTGTTTGCCGTTCCATCTATTTGTCTGTTATATCTGTCTGACAGATAGATAGGGTCTAGGTTTATTTATATATATATATATATATAAAAAAAAATTTAAAAAAAAGAAGTGTTTTTAGATTGTTTTTTTATTTTTATACAAAAATATGGCATGCAGTTGCTTTAAACAATGGTATAAAGCTATTCAATACATCAATGTAAATTGTGATAATCGTAATTAATAATCGCAATTACAATTTCAAGGGAATAATCGACAATTATGATTTGTCATAATCATGCAGCCCTAATATAAATGTACATAAATTATATTTGTAATTGCACTACACACTTTAAACAGTTTTTTATATATACACTTTTAATCTATATTGACATTTTTATATTCATTGTTTTTTGTCTATAATTTGTTGCCTTTTTTTTAATGTTATTGTTTTACGTATATGTTTGAGAACGTGGGATACCAACAAATTTTGTTGTTTTGCACAGCAGTACAATGATAGACAGACAGATAGATATCACCCTTTCTTTAACATGTATAGCATAGTCTAACATACTGCTGATCACACTGAATTCATATCAAATGGCTTGTTCAACACAAGCTCTCTTTCATCAAACCTCACTGCAAACACACACTCATCATCATCATCATAAGTCC
Source organism: Ctenopharyngodon idella (assembly GCF_019924925.1). Lineage (NCBI taxonomy): Eukaryota > Metazoa > Chordata > Actinopteri > Cypriniformes > Xenocyprididae > Ctenopharyngodon > Ctenopharyngodon idella. Next base: position 42,289,374 of record NC_067224.1, read on the forward strand.
CTCGATTACATTCTTCATCAGACAGAAACTAGAAACTACCCTCCAGACCGTTACTGAAGCCCAAACGGGCTCCTCACGCCTCTGTCCGAGTGAGGCGCTCTGGGGCAAACACACACCACATATAAACACACACGTGCGCATACACACGCCCACACAAACACACACAAGAGAGCATGAATGGAAAGCAAAGCCGGCGGGACACGAGCGGCAAGCGCGGAATTCTAGCCCACGTATCCTAGCAACAAGCTAGCGAGGGTCTTTTCAGCACATCGCTCGGGTAAAGACAGATTACTCGGTTTTTTTCCCCCCTCTTCTGCCGGAGGCGTTTGGAACGAAGGAGGTGGCAGAAATAGAAAATCGTCTCTTTAGTCACTTTGTGCTTTCTACATTTGCCCTCATGAGAAGCTGGAAAACCTCCAGCAATCCCCAAAGATACTGCGTGGGGCGGCAACTAATCACTTTCTGTGCACCAATGCAATATTGTATACTACACAAACACAAAAACACACATTTATAACACACCCTTCCTGTAACACTGATGCCAAACAGGCAATGTTGGAATAAGCGTGATTGTTAGGGATTCCCTGACCATAAGGCCCTGGAATTTGGTGCAGATGCTGATATTAAAACAAAAAGTTAGATGAAATTCTGATGCTTGTAATGTAAATAATTGAGATCTTTATAGCAGTATAACAGACTACTTACATAAAATGCATATAAAAAAAAAATATATATAAAAAAAAAAAAAATCAATACCTGCCAATAATATGTCTTAAGTTGATATTAAATGCTTAGTTTTATGATCAAAGCTTTGTAGTATGGAAGCTTGTTTCCGCCATGAAATAAAAAAGGTAACTGACTTTTTATTTCAAAATTCTTACTTTTCTCTCAGAATTGCGAGATATAGTCCGAATTGCGAGTTATAAAGTCCGAATTGCGAGTTATAAAGTCAGAATTGCGAGTTATAAAGTCAGAATTGTTTGTTATAAAGTCAGAATTGCGAGTTATAAAGTCAGAAATGTGATTTATAAAGTCAGAATTGTTTGTTATAAAGTCAGAATTGCTTGTTATAAAGTCAGAATTGCGAGTTATAAAGTCAAGTCACCTGATGATGACAGGATGATTATTTTTGGGAGAACTTTCCCTCAAAGTTAAGTAAACTCTTATTATGCAATGTGTAATATCACTAAGAGTTTCATTTATAATATGATTCGCAGACTACTCTAATGTTTTTGTCAGGTGTTTATTAATCTTAACCAACACATTGAGATGTTTGATAACTGAAGGACGAAAACAAGAATATTTTCTCTAAACAACAAAAGCTGGATTCTTACACTCCTGAAGGGTCACCAAGAAAATGCTGATCTCCTCTTCATTATGGATATATTTTGGTCAGATAAGCACAGTTTGTCACATCAAAGGCTCTTTGGCTAATTGTGAATGCAAGTGTCTTTACGCAGTAAAGGATTGTGGGATTGGATACTGAGGGTTCTGCTGGTCTTATGCAGAATCACAAGACATGTAAATGAATGGTCCATCTGAAAAGAGTAATGATTCACTGAGATGAGAACACAATGTTCTCTTCAGAGGAGATGTGAGTCCGTCTTTCCACACAAGAGATTTAAATTAATGATTTTGAGAGCATTAGTGTCTTTACATCTTTCATGTCTTTCTCTATCAACGTCTAAATGACCGTTCACACCAATAGCATTTTGCAGACTGATTTTCAAAGAGTTGGTGATTTGGCAATGTTGAGCAACAACCAAAGGATGCAACGCAATATAGCGCTAAAAGCTCTCTGTGTAAATCTGTGGCCTGTTTTAAGTTGCAGTCATGAGGAACATGTATTTATTTCAGCACCCAGTCTTCTACTGTATTTTCTGCTGTAAACCGTAAATGCAAATGCACTGTAATTTGACCTGGTAGAGATGCACAAAAATTGCCATTTGAAAATATTCAGCCAAAAAAGAAAAGGTCTTAGCTAAAGCAGTTTTGGAGGGAAATCTTTGACCGAAAGAGTGACTTTAAATCAGCTCTTCTCGTGTCACTGGATGAGCTACAACAGGTAAACATGTCAGCTGTTTGTTCGACTGAAATATCAAGCCGAATATGCCCCTCCTTTCCGAGAGCCAGCTCTGCTCTGATTGGTCAGATGGCCCAGTCTGTTGTGATTACAGCACTGTCGGAAACCAAACACCAATTACCATATATGGATTTCAGCTGCTTCAGCTTCCTGAAGCACTTGATACACACAGTGATATTAATATCAAGTTGAAATTTTAAAGGGGACATATCATGAAAATCTGACTTTTTCAGTGTTTAAGTGCTATAATCGGGTCCCCAGTGCATTTACCAACCCAGAAAACATGAAAAAGGACAACCCAGTAACTTTGTTTTGGTAAGTCTTTCTCTGCAAACATGTGAAATATTGTAATATTATATAATATTACCACCCCTTAATCAGCACGTTTCCACCCACGCCGCCGCCATTTTGTTTTCAGTTCTAACGCCATGGCAAAACACACACCAAAGGGGGTGTGGCCATGTTGGCTGCTTTAAAGAAGAGGAAGAGTTGTTGTAGTAGAGTGTTGCCGTCATTTTACGCCAGACTGCTTCACAAACGAGGGTCAATTCAACGCTGGATTTGCACAAAAGATTAACATGACGGCACATGCTAGTGGATGAGTTGAATCAACAAATTTATCCACTAACCATTCAGAAACGTCTAAAAGTTGTAACTTCTTCCTGAGTCTCTCCATCAGTGTCGACTCCGGTTTGAACAATGTAAGGCTGAACACCGTTACTGACAATCCTCATTTTGGCTGCGTGAGATTCTCCAGCTTTGTTGTTGTTGAGCGACCGAAGCATGAGCTGTTAAAGCTCCGCCCTCTTCTGGAAAGGGGGCCGGGAGCAGCGGCTCATTTGCATTTAAAGGGACACACACAAAAACGGCGTGTTTTTGCTCACACCCAAATAGGGGCAAATTTGACAAGCTATAATAAATGATCTGTGGGGTATTTTGAGCTGAAACTTCACAGACACATTCTGGGGACACCAGAGACTCATATTACATCTTGTGAAAGGGGCGTTACAGGTCCCCTTTAAACATTCTACTCTTATTAAATCTACCATTGTCTATAGTGTCATACTGAACTGACCGACACTTTCAATGATTATAAAAGGAGTGCTCTTTATTTTCTATGTAATTCAGTCGCAATTTGAAGAAAAGGGGCAATGCGGTGGTGGCACCAGTGTGACCTCTAACAGAATTTAGTTGCACTGGCAGGAAAATATGACGCACGTCTCTCTCTACAGAAAAAATTCTCTATAACTCTGAATCTAAACTGTAAAGTAAACATCATGTCCTCATCTTCAGGTCAATCTGAAGCTTCTACAGATGAAAAACACAGACACGGTTTATACAGGACGGGAACACTGAACACTCACTGTATCATCACCTGCTATGATCACAAACATCCATTAGAAAGACAGACAAAGTGCGTATTCATGCCCCACCGCTGATGAAAAGGAGTTTTAGTGAAATAATGGAGCCACATCATGCTTTTCTATCCTCTTAAAGGTGAAGCATGTCATTTTTGAATGTTAAAACACTTATTTCATCCTAGTTTGATGTGCAGAGCCTACCACATGACCAGTTAAGAGTTTAGACATATCCATTCGTTTACAATTACGATGAGACATGGGCCATTCAAACTTTCTGTTTCAAAAAAAACATTCATCAACACAAGAAAGAAAACTGCACATGTTAAACAGTATTTAAACAGTCTGACATGTTAACTTCTCACACTGCCTTTTAAAGGACAAACATACACCATTAAGGGTGGTTCACATAAAGCGCGATAACTGTAATGATAACTATAACCATAAAGTTTTAATAATCAAACTCAAATAATCAAAGTCCACACCACAAAGACACAGAAACGATATTGTTGGAATCACTTTCAGAGTGATTTTTTTCCCAGGTGATGATGATAAAAACTCCTTCTGAAAAGCACAACGTGCTCTGATTGGTCAGCTGGACCAGTGTGTTGTGATTGGTCAAGCACTTTGAGCGTGTTTGAGAAATGCCACGCCCCTTACCATAAACACATTGTGCTTATAGTAAACAGAACAGTATTGTGTGTTGGTGTGGAGTGGACGCTCAAATAGTTATTTTCATAGTTATCATTCTTGGTGTGAATGGGCCTTTAGTTGAGTCAGATCACATGACACCAGACTGACATGTGAAATCATTACTCCAGCAGCCTAAAGTGACTCCAGGTTAAAGTGAACACTCACCAGATAGACGTGGTCCTGGTCCTGGAAAGCGTGTTGAAGCTGAGGGATCCAGGGACTGGAGTTCAAGGCCAGGATGGTTCTCTCCTCCTCAAAGAATGCCACCTTCACAAGACAGAAGAATTTAGTTTCATGAGATCCTGAGATACATGCAACAGATACTAGTTAACACATTGTGTCATTTAGTTGATGCTTTTATGCATGTATTACGGTGCCAACCAACGCAGTCCATTCACCGAATCATGTTTCACACAAACACAAGCACTAAAAGAAAAGTGAAACTTTCTTGCGGAAATCTTTCGCCCTGATGCGAAATTCCCAATTGCATGGATTCCTATTGAAATGACCGGATTTTGCTGGTGAAAATTTGCAGAACAACAGTAAATGTGACCTTACATTAATTCCTGATCAGGGTGAACCGATCAGTCGTCCACAAACCAAAGTTGTGTTTCAGTTCTGATATCCAGTTCTGTTTAAGATACTGTTTGTGTTAGAAAAAGTTTTTGTTTAGTGCTTAGAAGCAAGAAAACTAGATCCCAACTTTACTTGTCCTAAACAGGTGAAATGTGACGAGTTTCCAAAAAGGTGAATTTTAATTTCATGCCGACTTGAATGTTTAATACGGAGCTGTGATGAGCAGGATTTTGCACCAATGATGTTTCACTATTGGTTATCCAGAATAACAACACTAGGGCCCTATGAAATCCATTTTTTTCCCCCGTTTTAATTTTTTTGGACTCCATTTTAATGGTTAAATAAAATGTTAGTAATCAAAAAGCATATCTAATTAATTGAAATCATGAAACTTATACAATTTAACATCAATTTATTAAAAGTTCAACAAAAATTAAATTTTTTTTTTGGACCAAATTCTGTTTTCTCTGTGCTAAGTTGTCTAGATTCCATTTTAATTGTTTAATTAAATTTTAATAATCAAGAAACATGTCTAATTAATTGAATTCATAAAAACAACAAAAACATTTTTTTTAATCAATTTTTTTTTCAGAACTTTTGTGTTGTGTATTTTAATTTTTCTGGCAATCAAATGAAGGCATAAAACATTCATTTAATTTATCTTTTAATCATATGAAATTAAACCTTTTTTTTTTTCCAAAGTGCTGCACAACAGAGCTTTACTGTTAAAAAAACATGGAAGAAAAATTGATTATTCCTTAAAAAAAAAAAAAAAAAGCTTTAATTTAATTTGTTATTGTTATTATTATTAGTATTATTATTCCATTGTGACACAGCTAAATTCTACTGTACAACAGTAATATATTTTTCTGTCAATTTCTTTAAGTTAAACAGAACTTTTATTTTGACGGGTTGTCGTGAGGACCTTTGAGTTTCTGTGTGTTTGATATGATGGCGATAGTTTTTCTCAAATGAAACGGTAAAATGCTCATGAAGCGACTCTGGAGATGAAGTTCACCGGTTTATGTCCTCATATAATAAGACGGCAGAGGCTGAAAAACGTGTGCTTCAGTGTGTGTGTGGGAAATGAAACCATTCATTCACACAGAGACAGGCAGAACATGCAGGATTCATATTTCAGGGTTTCTGCAGGTTTCATCAAATCTAATTTAATGCTTTTTAATGCCTTTTTAATGCCAATTTTTACATTTTTAATGCTATATATATATATATATATATATATATATATATATATATATATATATATATATATATATATATATATATATATATATACACACACACATATATATACACATATATATATATATTCGTTAAAAGTCGATAGATAATGTCATATGGCAATTAGAATATTCATCATGTCATTAAGTCGCATTTGCATTCTGCCAATTGTCAGCCCTTTAGATCTGTTTGCTTCTCTGCTGCTACTCTTTGTGCTCACATAATGTATTTTAATGCAGCCAAAATCCCAATAATACTATTTCATCTATATTTCATCTATTTCTTTTTCTTTTTGTTGTCAGACAATATGAAATAGTGACTGAAATGCGGCCCATTAAAGGGTTAGTTCACCCAAAAATGAAAATAATGACATTTATTACTCACCCTCATGTCGTTCCACACCCGTAAGACCTTCGTTCATCTTCGGAACACAAATTAAGATATTTTTGATGAAATCCGATGGCTCAGTGAGGCCTGCATAGCCAGCAATGACATTTCCTCTCTCAAGATCCATTAATGTACTAAAAACATATTTAAATCAGTTCATGTGAGTACAGTGGTTCAATATTAATATTATAAAGCCACGAGAATATTTTTGGTGCGCCAAAAAAAACAAAATAACGACTTTTTAACAATATCTAATGATGGCCCAATTCAAAACACTGCTTCAGGAAGCTTCGGAGCGTTATGAATCAGCGTGTCGAATCATGATTCGGCTCGTGTGTCAAACTGTCAAACTGCTGAAATCACGTGACTTTGGTACTCTGAACCGCTGATTCAACACACTGATTTTTTTTTTTTTTTTTTTGGCGCACCAAAAATATTCCTGTCGCTTTATAATACTAATATTGAACCACTGTACTCACATGAACTGATTTAAATATGTTTTTAGTACCTTTATGGATCTTGAGAGAGGAAATGTCATTGCTGGCTATGGAGGCCTCACTGAGCCATCGGATTTCATCAAAAATATCTTAATTTGTGCTCTGAAGATTAACAAAGGTCTTACGGGTGTGGAACGGCATGAGGGAGAGTAATTAATGACATTATTTTCATTTTTGGGTGAACTAACCCTTTAAGACTACATGCAGGGATCGACATTAAGCCTTGTCATGTGCTTGTCCTATGAAGAAGTAAATCGGTCATTCACTTGTCCAAGTAAAAAAGTTGCTTTTCCGGAAAAAAATAGGATTTTTGTGTGGTGTAAATATAAATTTATTCTGAAGCAATATTCTTTCATTCAGAATATTCATTATTCTGAATATTCTTTCAGAATATTGCAGCTTTGACATATTTAAATCTTCATATGTGATATTTACCCCGAATTTTTTTTTTTTTTACCTTTATAAGGGAAGTTAAATGAAGGATTCATCTTTCATTTTAAATTCTTAAATTTGATAAATAAATTTAATTAGAATAATAACACACTATAGGGCTGTTACCAACCAAATTGAATCATTTACAATAATAAAAAAAAGTTACAACTGCATCAAATAATATTATGAGATTGTTTTAAATATTTTTTTAAAAATACAAATAAGAAATGTTGGGGTGAAAATGATAGTAAACCGCCAGTAGGTGGTGGCAAGTGACCGTCTTAATAATAAGTGAGTCACTCATTCAAATGATTCATTCAAACGGCTGATTCATTCAAGAATGGCCCTGTCCCAAATGGCATGCTAAACCCTCACGCTCTTCCTCTGAGTCCGCACTTTCACGACGTAATGCCGCTTTGACTGCCGGGTAAAATCCTCTGCGTAGCTCAGTCTTGCGTGCTCAGCAGAAGTGCGCATTGAGGGCGCATAGCAGCCGCGAAGGGAGCGCTCATGAGCACCCTTCTTTAAGCTTAAATGACAAATGGGACACCCTACGGTCTTGTGGACTTAACGGACACGCGCACGCAGCGGCCATTGTAAGTCCACAAGACCGAAAGTGCACATGAAGTGTGCCATTTGGGACAGGGCCAATGAGGCAGCTGTTTATGAATGGGTCACTGAATCATTGACTCAACCGATTCGTTCAAAACGCTGAATCACTCAAAAACACGGTAAAGAAAACACGGTTGAGTGTTGCTGTGAGATGCTGTGATGTTTATTTGGAACTATTTTCGCTGCTGAAACAGAACAAAAACAGTCACTATTACTTCTAATGGTATTCAGGAAGACAGCACTCTTGGTCATGTGATGTTGCTTAACTGTATTATGTGTTATAAATATAAAAACTCCACATTTTAAATTTTTAGATAGAGGTGTGCCTGTGGCAGGAAAGCAAGATCTCGCGCTTATGCAGCAATACTGGAGAGTCTACTTGGGCCGCTGTCCAAAACAGCGTTACGGCAATTTTGCACCGGCCGGAGGCAATTACCAAACTGGCTCCGTGTGTGTATCACACCAATGCTCATATTTTGCGACAGCAAATCAAAGTTATTAATTATGAAGGCTATATTCAATATAATGCTTCACGTGACTCACCTGGTCCTGAGAACGCAGGCTGGTTTTCTCCATGATCTTCATGGCGTACATGTCTCCCGTCGCTCTCTCCTTCACGACCTGCACCTCAGAGAAGTGTCCCCTTCCCACGATCCCCCTCACTTCAAAATCCCTCTTACCAGGGAGCAGTTCCTGAACTTCAGCCACCACTTCAGAATCTGAGACACACAAACCACCACCATCACAACACCACCAAAACAAGAACTAAATGACTATTTGACTGATTTAATATTGACAACACGACAGGCACTTGCATTTATTGACAAAGTTGGCCACATGTTTGATCTTCATGAGCTCCGGGGTGGCGCACTCTTGATAGAGCAGCAGCAAGGCATCAATCAGTCCTTCTCTGGTCACTCCGTTCACTCCTGCAGAGCCCGACACACTGCACTTCCCCTGAAAACACACAAACATCCAGAAGGTTTGAACACTAAGGTTTTTTTAATGTTGTATAAGGCTGAAAAGCCAGTAAACTGGAGAGGAAAGCGCTCACCTGCAGCAGCTGATTGAGTCGAGCGCAGCGGCTTGTGATGGAGTCGCCTGCCGCCAGATCTTTAACACTGCTGTGACCTCCATACTTAAACTTCAACATCACTGCAGGACAAACATGATCAAGACATTCAGTACAACCTGGGTGACGGACAGCTGACGGTGTCTGATGTCACACACAATGGCTCTGTTCCAATCCTAGTGAGCTGCCTACCTAGACAGCAGTTATGATGCCCGGAAATGCTGTCCAAGTAGGGAGTTCACTAGGATTTGAGACACATACAAACTATATTAGTGCAGCAGTGATAACAACACCTCTGTGCTGCATCTGAAACACTTAAAAGTTTAATTATGAGTGTAAAAAAACAGGCTTCAATGAAACTAAAAGCTTAATTATAAGCATATCAACACATATCTGTGTAACATCAAACATTTTAAACGACACTTCAAGTCTTGTACACATGAAGTTTTATGTACTTTTATTAACTAAGACGCAAAATGTAATATTTGTATTTTTAAGAATTAATGTCACACGACAGGAATATTTATACTGAATATTAATCAGATAACCTACACTATTAATTGCAAACTATGAATCCATTTGTGACCGTGTTTATCAACAACTTAATATCTAATCATTTTCAGGAAAATAAACATAACTAGATGAAACAGACTGTAAAAACACTGCAAACTACTCGTCATTATACACATTTTTAATATTTTACGAAAGTAAAATGACATCGCTTCTGAAATCATTCATAATGAGATTAATTGATATGACTCGACATATTTCAGTTTGACATTTCATGTTACCGTCGAGTTCATAACGTTCGTGTTTAACACACACATTGAGAACCAGTTTGAAAGAAATCTAGAAATATGCTCACCAAATGTTCATGTGAGAATATTTGAAGTAATAAAAGAAATAAATCTCGTTTAGATGAACATCGCTCACTGACTGACTGATTCACTGACTGACTGAAAACCGAAACCGTTTCCTGATAAATTTCAAATTTTGCGCGTTCAGCGCGACAGCTCATTGGTCGACGCACCCGAAATGCGTCACGGCGTTCGCATAAGCTCCGCCCACAATCATCATTCTCTGCGACAAATCGTTTTGTTGTTGTTTTTGGGTAATATAATCTAAAAAATACATACATTATGAAGTACATACAAAATAAACGTGAATTATAATATAATTGTAAACATGTAAAGCTTCAAAATCTCACTGTTCAACTGGGAATAGATCATTTACTAAATAAAAATAATCAAAAGTGCATTGATGATTAATATAAACCTGCTTATCGTGTATTTAAAACACATTCAGTTTATTAGTTTCCTACTCATTTAATTTATGTATGACTGACATATATGCAGCACATTTTAAAACTAATCCAATTTGAGTATCTTGAGATTTTCACAATAGTAGTTAAAAACGTTTTGTATAAAATTTTTAAAAATTGAATTTGCATTTTTGTGTAAAAAAAAAAAACTATAATTAGTCTATATACTCTATAAATAACTATATTCCACTTTTTCATTCTCATAAATGAAAGGTCAAGTCAAGCACATTGCATTATGGGATGCATTTAGGACTTTAATGCATAAAAAGACTGATTCAGCATTCCTCCGGAGAAAAATCTCAGTACGAGAAGCAGAACTCATGAAGTTTTCATGTTCACACCGGCAGGTTACATTACAACTCGCTGACCTTTGACACAGAACATCTGACAAGCTGCAGAGAACAACAACATTTCTCTTATTGAGCCTCATTGGCTTGTGAAGATCTGGTTTCCCTGGCGATGCCTGTGAGCACCATGGCAACAGCCTCCCCGAGCTGTGATGGAGAGAGACATGGGAAATTATAGAGACATAAGAGAGAAAATAGAAACGATTCGAGACGAGACAATATCACCAGCACTCACGGGTCAATATAACAATCACGACACAACGGACGCGAGGATCGAGAAACCCTCAAATCATCTCGCCTGAACTGACATAAATACACTCATTAATCTCATTATCAGCATTGTGGAGATCAAATATGATCATTTAAATCACAATTCTTTCCTTATTTGCTCATTCAGATCCTGCATGCTGTTATTTTGGAGCACAAAGAGAGAAAACAAGTGACCACAAAAACACTAAAATAGTTTCACACGACTATTGCATATAAAACTCACATGCTTTTGGATCACACACACTTTTAATGAACTAATAAACTCACTTTTCAGTCATGCATGTATTTAAATAATCAGATTTATTCAAATTGCTTAGAAATCAGCATAAATCTGTTTAAAAAAAGTATGATCAGTTATAATACGGCTATATCTGTGGAACAAGCAATATTTAATTAATTAAAATGTATGAGATTGAAATAAAATGTATTAATATATAAACCTGGTTAAAACACGTTCAGTTTATTAGTGCTGTTATAGAAATATGACCTGTTTTATGTATGTATGACTGACAAATATGCATCACATGACGTTTATTAGTTTATGTTAAAACTGTGATCCAAATGGATGGAAATTTTACATGCAATTCACATACACTACCGGTCAAAAGTTTGGAAACATTACTATTTTTAATGTTTTTGAACGAAGTCTCTTATGCTCATTAAGGCTGCATTTATTTCATAATAAATACAGAAAAAACAATAATATTGTGAAATATTATTACAATTTAAAATTATGGTTTTCTATTTTAACATATTTTAAAGTGTAATTTATTTCTGTGATCAAAGCTGAATTTTCAGCATCATTACTCCAGTCTTCAGTGTCACATGATCCTTCAGAAATCATTCTAATATGATGATTTATTATCAATGTTGGAAACAGTTGTGCTGATTAATATTATTTTATAACCTGTGATACTTTTTCAGGATTCTTTGATGAATAAAAAGTTAAAAAATATCAGCATTTATTTAAAATAGAAATCTTTTGTAACAATATACACCACCGTTCAAAAGTTTGGGGTCAGTCATTTTTTTTCTTTCTTTTTTTTTTTTTTGAAAGAAATTAATACTTTTATTCAGCACAGATGTGTTAAATTGATAAAAAGTGATAGTAAAGATTTATATTGTTAGAAAAGATTTATATTTTAAATAAATGCTGTTCTTTTTAACCTTTTGTTCATCAATGAATCCTGAAAAAAGTATCACAGGTTATACAATATTAAGCAGCACAACTGTTTCCAACATTGATAATAACTGAGTATCAAATCATCATATTAGAATGATTTCTGAAGGATCATGTGACACTGAAGACTGGAGTAATGATGCTGAAAATTCAGCTTTGATCACAGGAATAAATTATATTTTAAAGTATATTAAAATAGAAAACCATAATTTTAAATATTTTACAATATTATTGTTTTTTCTGTATTTATTATGAAATAAATGCAGCCTTAATGAGCATAAGAGACTTCGTTCAAAAACATTAAAAATAGTAATGTTTCCAAACTTTTGACTGGTAGTGTACATGAATCTTAAATTTAGGCCTATATATTTTTTAAGCGCTCCAGAAGCTTTGAAATCTCATATTTGATCATGTGTGTCATGTTTGGTTATGAAACACAAGATCTACTGATGCTGTAATGACTAATTATTCATAAACCAAAAATGATTGGTCATCACATCAGAAGATCTTGTGTTTTTCATAACCAAACATGACACACATTCAAATATTCAGAATGAGATGTGAGTTTGGCAGTATATAGGGAGGTTTTCCAGTGAATAACGACTTAAATTTAAGTCTGTCCTTTTTATAAAGCATCATATGAATTTTAATATAAAGCATGAGTCACTGTTATGATGCTGCAGAAAGAAAACGGCAGGAAAACATCCTCATCATACCGCAGTCTAATGCACCATACGACGACACAATACTCACCACACACACTGTATATCTTATACTGAAGCAGGTATTTTTCAGTTTTACCTCTTAAGCTCGTGAAGGGTCAGACTCCTGCAGGAGCAGATGGAGACACGACCTCACGGGTCACGGCACCAGCAGGAACACAAATCAGGACATCTGGAGCTGAAACTACAACACATGCTCAGTGAGATACACAGATCGGATCTTTTGACCATACCTGATTTTTTTTGCCCCGCCTGTTCACATTCACTTTCCCTGATATCTGTGTTTACATCAATCCCGCTCAAAATTACTCTGTAATAATCGCTTTACTATGCAATATGGTTGACCCTTTGGTTTGAATGGCCGTGGTATTAAAGGGTTAGTTCATCCAAAAAATGAAAATAATGTCATTAATTACTCACCCTCATGTTGTTCCACACCCATAAGACCTTCGTTCTTCTTCAGAACACAAATGAAGATATTTTTGATGAAATCCGATGGCTCCATGAGGCTTGCATAGCCAGCAATGACATTTCCTCTCTCAAGATCCATTAATGTACTAAAAACATGTTTAAATCAGTTCATGTGAGTACAGTGGTTCAATATTAATATTATAAAGCCACGAGAATATTTTTGGTGCGCCAAAAAAACAAAATAACGACTTATATAGTGATGGCCGATTTCAAAACACTGCTTCATGAAGCTTCGGAGCGTTATGAATCAGCGTGTCGAATCATGATTCGGATCGCGTGTCAAACCGCCAAACTGCTGAAATCACGTGACTTTGGCGCTCCGAACTGCTGATTCGACACGCTGATTCATAACGCTCCGAAGCTTCATGAAGCAGTGTTTTGATATCGGCCATCACTATATAAGTCGTTATTTTGTTTTTTTGGCGCACCAAAAATATTCTCGTGGCTTTATAATATTAATATTGAACCACTGTACTCACATGAACTGATTTAAATATGTTTTTAGTACATTAATGGATTAGCGAAGATGAACGAAGGTCTTATGGGTGTGGAACGGCATGAGGGTGAGTAATTTTTGGGTGAACTAACCCTTTAAAATTATTTATATAACTCACATCAGGTGGTACCATGATTACTTCTCAGCAAAACTGGCACGACTGATGCAGCGCAAAACTTGACTGAGCAAATACATGCCAGAAAAATAACAGTATTTTCTTTTGCTATTTTATCTAGAGTTCGTTTAGATCTAGAATTTTGAAGTGAAATAAAGAAGTGCTGTAAGATGAATGAATTCAGATGAATTAATGAGAGAGTGAGTGTGAATTACCTGTATGTTGTCATGATGCCGGTGTATTCTGGGTGTCACTTGTAGAAATTTCTATTTGGCCTTTACAGACAGCGGTCCTAAAAACATTTGTTCACTTAAGTGACTGAATAATGTCTAGATGTCACTGCATTAGATAACATGAGCAAGAGTCGATAAAGAAAAACACTTATATCACATACTGTACATACTGTATATGGTCTAAAAGTTTAGTCTTGGTGAGCAGAAGTTTCTCTTCTGCTCACCAAGACTGCATTTATTTAATCAAAAATACAGTAAAAATCTGAAAATATTATTCCAATGTAAATCAGCTGTTTTCTATGTGAATATATAGTAAAGTGTAATTTATTCCTCTGAATTTTCAGCATCATTACTCCAGTCTTCAGTGTCACATGATCCTTCAGAAATCATTCTAATATGATGATTTGATGCTCAAGAAACTTTATGATTATTATCAATGTTGAAAACAGTTCAGATTTTTGTAGAAACCATCATACGCTAAAGTTTAGACTAAGTAAGATTCAAATAAATTCATCAAGGACGCATTAAATCGATCAAAAGTGACAGTAAAGACATTTATAATGTTACAAAAGATCAAATAAACTGCTGTATTCATCAAAGAATTCTAAAAAATAAAACGTATCAGTTTCCACAAAAAATCTGAACTGTTTTCAGCATTGATAATAATCATAAATGTTTCTTGAGCAGCAAATCATCATATCAGAATGATTTCTGAAGGATCATGTGACACTGAAGACTGGAGTAATGATGCTGAAAATTCAGAGGAATAAATTACACTTTACTATATATTCACATAGAAAACAGTAATCATGTATACGACAGACACAAATGCCAAACATCTGGTAAAATGAAGCACCTGTAACACATTGTTCAGATTCTAGCCTGACTGATGTGTCGGTGATTATATCAATGCCAAAACAAAATGTAGATCTGAATAAAACAAAAGCACCAAACTGCAGGAGTTTGTCACAGGGGTCCAAATAATGCAGTATTAGAGCGACACCTTGTGGTGAAACTACTGCAGAAACACTTCAGTAAAGACAAGCATTTTGTTCTTTTAAAATGTTTATTATCGTTAGGCTCGTGTCGGGACAATGGATATGAGTGATATTTCATCTTTTCCAGTGTACACCAGATCATTACACATACAAACAGAAGCACACAGACGCACGTGTCAGTGTCCACATGCAGACATGCGTGTTCTCTCACGTGTAGGTGCATCATATAGAGCAGACTTTCAATGATATTATAAACATAAATTAGCACAACGGTGGTTTTGTAAGGGTTTGTCGCAGATTCCCTGTGAACATCACAAAGCAAGAACCATTCGCTCCCACAATCTGTGCAAAACAGAACGGCTGTCACTGTAATTATGCGTTAAAGAGTCACCTCAAACACACCGTTTCGGTCCTCAGGTTGTGGTATTTTCAGTCACAAGTGCCGCTGGTGTCTTCATCTTCCTGCTGAAATGTAATCCGAGGAGTCAAATACAGTCACATGATCACTTTTCTTTTCATCTCTCAACCTGGAGAACAAGCTCTAACCAGCTCTGGAAAGCATGAATTCAACCAAGTTTGATTTAATCACCCTCATATCGCTCCAAACCCTTTTCTTCTGTGAAACACAAAAGGAGACGTTCAGCAGAATGTTCATGCAGCTCTTCTCCGTTGAGCGAAAGCATCATAAAAGTCCACAGAAGGAAGTAAATGGTTTGCAACGACGTGCAGGTGAGTAAATAAACTATGGAAGCTTGTTTCTGCCATGAAATAAAAAAATTAAAGGCTTTTTATCTCACAATTCTGCCTTTTTTTTTTTTTTTAGAATTGTGATATAAAGTCAGAATTACGAGTTTAAAAAATCAGAATTGCGAGATATAAACTTGCAATTATGAGTTATAAAGTCAGAATTGCAAGATAAAGTCAGAATTACATAATATAATGTCAGAATTGCAAGAAAAATGTCAATTCTGATGTTTTTTTCCTCGCAATTCTGACTTTTCCTCAGAACTGAGATATAAACTCGCAATTGCATGTTATAGTCAGAATTGCGAGTTATAAAGTCAGGATTGTGTGATAAAAACGGAGAAAAGAAGTCAGAATTTTGACGTTTTCTCACAATTCTGACTTTTTTCTCAGTTTATGTCACACAATCCTGATTTTATAACTATAAATATAATATATAAAATATAATATAAATGTGTGTTATAAAGTTAGAATTGCGCAATTCTGACTTTATATCATGCAGTTCTGACTTTATAACTCATAATTGTGAGTTTAAATCTCGCAATTTTGAGAAAAAAGTCAGAATTGTGAGATAAAGTCGCAATTACCTTTTTTTTTATTTTTAAAAAAAATATATAATTATTTATTTTTTATTTAGTGGCGGAAACAAGGCTCCATAGAAAACAACATGCATTTCTGAGAGAATTATTCCTATAACTCAGCACTTTCATTTGTGTCGTTGCACATGAGATTCAGCATTTCCTCCCAGCTGTAAATATAATAACGTTCAGTCAATGGCACCAGATTCTGTGGAAGCTTGTTTCCGCCACAAGATTAAAAAAAAAAAAAAAAAAAAAACGGTATGAGGGAATTTTTCATCTCACAATTCTGACTTTTTTCTTGCAACCGTAATTCTGACTTTTTTTTATAGATAATTCTGATATAAACTTGCAATTCTGACTTTTTTTCTCAGAATTGTGAGATATAAACTGGCAATACCAAGGTTATAAAGTCAGAATTTTGGGATTTAAACTCGCAATTCTGAGGGGGGAAAAAAGGCAGAATTGTGAGAAAGTCGCAATTACTTTCATTTATTTTTTTATTCTGTGGTGGAAACAAGCTTACATGAGACTCACTAAATGCTACCGTGTGTTTGATTGTATAATTTGTTAGTAAAAAAATACAATTTTACAAAAATGAAAGACAAAAGAGAAAGCAAAAGGCAAAACGAGTGTCTCTTGATAGTTGGCAGATCAGCACATGTTTGGTCCACCGTTGGTCTGTGACAACCGTCAATAACAAGAGCATGAAAACACGGGATGCAGTCCATGATGTTCTCCGACTTCTGCGTGTACGCTGTCCTGATTGGCCACATTAACACTCAAGTTTGGCCTTATTGGTTTGATTCCACAGATGTGCGAAACGTGGACGATGACAAAGATGCATGAAGAACAGAAAGCATTTCATTCTCCATTTTAAAATTCTTGTGGCAAATCTGCTGGGGGGGGGGAGGGGGACAAAAACGAGTGCGATGCCACTTGAATCCAATCCTGCTAAAACATCCAAGTTCGTATGCCAAAGTCCTCCCGAAGTTCAAACGGGCTCATCATTAGTAAACCTCTAGATATATCTCTCATTGCTAGTCTCTGACGGGTTGTATGTTAAGTTGGCTCTTGTCAGTTCAGTGGCGTTTTGTCGATTGGCTCTCTAAGAGTGTGTGAGTGTGTGTGTTTGTGTGTGTGTGTGTGTGCGCATGAGTCCGGTCCATTAGCAGCATTTCTTCTTGCGTTTGCTGCTCTTACTCAGTTTGATGACTTCGCTCTGCTGCTGCTGCTGTTGTTTGGCCACCGACTCTTTCCGGGCCTTCAGGACGAGCTCTGTGATGCAGTTGAACATCTGACATGAAGACAGACAGAACAACACATCAGTGAGACAGACACAAAACACAATGCATTTCTCAACATTAGATGTTTTCTAAAAATTATATGATCACATTAAAGGTTTTGTTTATTTGTTTCTGTAACTTGACAATATTCACATGGATGTAGATATATTTAATATAATTCTATTTGAAAACTTACATCCTCCACGCTGATGTTCTCCTTGGCGCTGGTCTCAAACAGTCGGATGCCCATCTGCTCAGCAAACTTCTGCGCGTCATTGGTCTCCACCACTTTAGAGGCGGGGTCGTCATTCTTATTACCCACTGATTTCAGACCAGATGGAAATGATGACCGTTAAAATCAAATATAACAAATATAACAACAGTTCCATCTTAAAGGTGCAGTAAACGATTTCTGAGAAACGCTGCTGAAGGTGGATCTGACCGAGCAGCACAACACACTTGGGGGGGGGCATTAGTGGGCATGATGGGGGAGGAGAGTGAGCCAATCAGCAGTAGGGGGCGTGTCCATTCGTGATGGCGGAGGAGAGAGTGTGAGCCAATCAGCAGTAGGGGCGTGTCCACTTGTGATGGGGGAGGAGAGAGTGAGTTAATCAGCAGTAGGGGGCGTGTCCACTCATGATGGGGGAGGAGTGTGAGCCAATCAGCAGTAGGGAACGTGTCCACTCGTGATGGGGGGGGGGGCGTGTCCACTTGTGATGGGGGAGGAGAGAGTGAGCTAATCAGCAGTAGGGGTGTGTCCACTCATGATGGTGGAGGAGAGTGAACCAATCAGCAGTAGGGATGTATCCACTCATGACGGGGGAGGAGAGAGTGAGCTAATCAGCAGCAGGGGGTGTGTCCACTCATGATGGGGGAGGAGAGTGAGACAGTCAGCAGTAGGGGGTGTGTCCATTCGTGACGGGGGAGGAGAGTGAGCCAATCAGCAGTAGGGGGCGTGTCCATTCGTGATCGGGGAGGAGAGTGAGCAAGAGGGAGATTTGAAGAAAGACTGTAGAAAGAGAGATGGCTGAGAGACATTACAAAAAAGAAAAGCTCAGAGGACTATCAGAAGGATTATGATCAGGCAAGAGCTTTAGGACCCGCGTTAATATTAGAAAAGCTTTCCAGTGCCGGAGACACTGAAGCAGGAAGGCCTGAAAACAGATGCTGAGGTTGCATTTGTTTGTATATACTCTTGTGTACTGTATGTTAATTTTTTTGTTCTTCCTTGTTGCTCGTTTGTCATTTTCTTCATGAAGCATTATTTCACTTCAACTATGATAAAGAGACATCCACTCTTGCGTTGTTTGTGCATTTTGGGGCGGAGCAATGAAGGGAGGGGCGTGTCTGTCTGGCTTTATTTCAAATATCAACAGTGTTTCTCATAAATCGCTTCCTGCACCTTTAATTAAGAGCAAAGTAACTACACATTGATCATCAAGAGTTCATAACATGTTAAAAGGCTGAATCTGATCAAATACCATCAAGAAATGTCAAATTCTTATTTCATCTCCAAATATGAAAAAATAAAGAAAGATTAAAGATAAAGAAAATGATGTCTTTTTTTTTTTTTTAGGACCATTATTTTTAATACAAGATTTTTTTGTATTGAATATTTAAGTCAATTAAACACATTTTCTCCTAAAAATCTCATTACTGTTATGATGGGGAAAAATAACTATAAATATATAAGAAATAATAAAAAAAAAATAGCAGCATTACAGTAATGAGAATTTGGAGGGAAAATACCATCATTTTCTTCATAGGCAGTTGAAATTAATTTTACCGTTTGTGAATACATAAAACTATTCCACATCATCAACTATACAAAACATGAACAACAAACAGAAATAACTTATCAAATTAATAGCATTATAATTACATATGCATAACTTTAAAACATTTGAGAGCACATATTAATCAAGAAATACATGGAACATTAATACTCTTATAAATGAATAAACATCTTCTTAAACATCTAAAATACTTCATCTTATAAATCTTAAAGGTGAAAAGTATTTCTATCCATTTATCAACTATTAAAAACTCTTTTGCACATAACAGGACCAGGAAATTTCTGTGAATTTCATCCAAAAAAGCAACAATCTATTTACCTAATATCCGACAAACGTCGTCACAGTTTTGATTGATTTCATGAAGCCAACGCTTGACGTTTACAAACGACTCTGCGCTGGTGACGTCATAAACCACTATAACGCCGTGTGTGCCTCTGTAGTACCTGAAAGAGATCACATGACACAAACAAACACAGTATGAAGTCTCGCTGATAAAAACACAAAATCTACATTTATAAGTGTAAGTTTAAATTCACCATGAAATCAAAATGGACACTTCTAATTTTTTATGCAATATTGCAGTGTTTATTATAAATGATTTAATCAGTACACATCATTGTTTTAAATTCATGTTCCTCATAATCTTGAATCAGAATATCTTCTCCTCCCTCTTGCAAAATCTCTTCTCTGATGACAAAGGCAGGGCAACCTGTCACTCACATGAGATCCACCAATAGCAAACCACAACCATCCAATCAATTCTCCACATACAAAATCAAGCCCCGCCCTACATTTGTTCTTGTTTGAGAAGCGTTTTACTTGCATATACGTCACAATAGGTTAGAAAAGACTAGCTCAACTTCTGTTTCATGTGACTTTAAAACAAGGATAAGAAAACATGCATTATTCAACACACCCACCGTCCCTTTAAAGCTTTCCCAAACTGGGGTTCCTAATATCTTATTTGTTTACCTGCCTGTCACGTGACCATTAACTGACATCAGAGAACTGCAAACATGCAAATTTGTTGTTAAATTATTAACAACTTCGGATCTCAGTGGGAGCAAGTCAAGAAAATATTTCGACTGACAAAAAAGTTTTTGAATGCCTGCTTTAACAGATTAAACAACCAGATTCACACAGCAGAAGCAGGCCTGGAACGCACAGCATTCACAAACTCTACATATTCAGTGTTGATTAAGTTTCAGATAATCTGATCATGCTCTCAGCTACCAGTAAGTCTAGTGCACAGTTGGCCATGTTTAAATCCTAAAAACAGCACTGAAAATGTGAACCGTCTGCCTGTTTGGAACGAGAGACAAGGAATCGATTTTGAATGATTCCTAATGACTCTTTCACTTCCTGTGGCTGACATCACTGACAGGAAGTGGTATCTTCTCACGAGACACACATCATCACTTCCCATGTCAAAACATTTATTTCATGATTTGACACTCACAGAACAGACAGAGAGAGATAGAATCGTACATGTTCTGCGTCATGTTTCGACGGTGTCAGCTGTGTGAGCTCTTTCCCATAAGCCCTAACAGAGGCGTCCACAGTTGTTTCTGAGCTGAAATTCACTTATTCTAATAGGAGACCGTATCACTGCGCTCTACACACCAGCCAACACCATCAACGGCGGTCTTTGTGAAGCTCAGAACACACGGGACAATATAGAAAATACACATAACTGGTCAGAGAGCAGTGAACAACACAGCAAAGAAATGAAAACACAGCTTGTGTTAGGACTGGGCGATAAAAGATATCATATCGACATTGTGATAAAATTTACGTTGATAACGATGATAAGTTCTGGACATTTTGGATTAATCTAACAGCAGAAATAAACGTGCTAATAAGTGATTTCTGTGTGTCTCTATGTGAATGAACGGCGCGGTTTCATCTGACACACAAACTCACACACATCATGTGACGCTCAAGGTGTTTTCAGCATGTGCTGTCTCAATATATGAGGACATGAACACATGAACTTCATCTCCAGAGTCTCTTCACAAGCTTTTCACCTTTTCATCTGAGAAAAAAATACCCCTTTAAATCCACACTTAAACTGAAAGATCTTCACAACAAAATAAGTTTGGTTTAACTTTAAGAAATTATGACAGAAACATATCACTACTGTATACTAAAATGTACTTCTCAGAGTAATAATAATAATAATAATAATATTTCTAAGGAATATCATACTCATCCATGTTTTAAATTTATACCGTTTTGTTGTGCAGCATCTGATTTGACAAAAAACTAAAATGCAATGTTTTGTTGTAAGTTAATTGTTATATTTTCATTATTACATTTTAAACTCTTAATTAAATTGTTAAAGTTTATATAAATTTGTATGAAATCATAAAATCATACAACACAGAATCCCCAAAAAATTAATTGGAAAACAGAATTTAGGGGAAAATAAAATGGATTTCATGGGGCCCGAAATGAACAAACAAGTTCACATGTTTACATTCATTCTCAAGGTCTAACAAATATGTGGAAAGCATTTCCTTCCCCATTACTGGTAAATGAATATCTTGATATAGATATCGTATGATAAGGACAAAAATATCATGATAATATTTGTGGCCATATCGCCCAGTCCTAGTTTGTGTAGACTAGGCATGTGACGGTATCAAATTTTCATGTTGCGATTAATTGCTGAAGCTTTTATCACGGTATACAGTATTATCACGATATTGGAATAAGTTGCAAAAAAAGTGTTGTCATAGTATAACAGGTTTAAGAAGTCTTTTTGTAATAACAAAAAGAGCTCTGAATGTTTAAATACAATAATACAATACACAAAAAATATATAAAGTAAAATTTTCAAACAGATTAAAGTGCAAAAGAATTAGGCTATAAAGAACAGGTAACACTTTACAATAAGCTCTCATTATTTAATGCATTAACTAAGATTGAGCAATAGCTACATTTGTTACAGAAAGTATTATTTTTTTTGTCAGTGTTAGTTAAGAAATACAACTGATCATTGTTAGTTTTATCTCAGGTCCATTAAATAAGTTCTTTTGATTTTAGTAATGTTATTAAACATTAACTAAGAAATTAACATTAACTAAGAATAATAAATGCTTTATAAGTATTTTTCATTGTCAGTTTGGTAATAATGAATTAACATGTTAACTAATGAAACCGTATGTCTCAAAGTTTTACTGAACAATAACAAATAATCAGAACATTTCTAACCATTAGGGCATGTTGTAGTCCAGATTAAAATATAAAAATGTTTAAGTTATAGCCTATTAAGTCTTTAAGTATTAAGTATTTGGTGCTGTGATGAACAACATTGAGATTACAAAAAAAAAGGCTGTTTGAAGCATTTTAAAAAAAACTTCACTAGCGCAGTTGCTTTGTTTACAGGGTTTCCGGGGTAACCGCTGCATTTCTGCTGTTCCATCAGCGCCCTCTGCTGTCAGAGAGTGAACGTGCACTTTCATTCAGCGCGTCTCCTTCACTCGTTCCGCCATGTGCTTCTCATGCATGTTGGGCTTTTTTTTACATCTGAGCGCGTGTCCCTTTGACGGCGGTGTTGTGCATTTTATACGGTTGATAGGGAAAGTATTCTTAATGCATTATAAAAATGTTAATAATTGGTAATAAATTATTATTTACGGTATTTTGATGTGCCCACGATAACAATATCGTGCATATTTATTATCATGATATATCGCATTACCGAATATCAGCACACGTCTAGTGTAGACTATCTAGGGTAGGGTATTGATACGGATTTCACGATTCAATTTGATTATGATTCACAAGCTCATTTGTTTCGATTTATCTTGATTCATTTGGAAATATTTCAGGTCGGTTTTTACTTAAAGGAAAAAAATCTCAACTAATGCTGTAAAGTATACAATAAACCTGTCACTTGGTACATCATTATAATATTAAAGGTTTAAATTAACAGCGCACAAAACTATTAAACTGAATTGCTATTTGTTATCAGATATGATAATACTCAATTTACTGTGACAAAACTGACATATTTTGAAAGCTAAGACTCTTTTTTTAAAATAAAAAAATCTAGTAATTGGATAGTAGGTGCGCTACAAATATTCTTTAGTGACATTTTATTCACACATCAACTGAAAAAAAGCATAGACTAAAAGATTTGGTGACTTATCAATCAACATTGAGATTGTACAAATCGATATTTTTACATCTCCTTTTGTCTTCCTCAAAAGAAATGGTGTGAAACAACATGAGGGTTTTAATTTATAAGCTAATCCTTAAACTGTGGCACTTCTAAGAGCGAGAAGATATAATGCTACCTTTACTTCATTTTCTAATTCAGTTCGTTTCTCTAAATAGATGAACATGTCTTTGAAAGCATGAAGTCTGTCATACTCCATATTGAAACTGAATGTATTAAGTATCAAAAGGAAGGCTGCGGTTTCCACTGACTGAAAGAGGAAACAAGACATTTTAAAACCTGCTGCGTCTCCATGCTGCGTCGCTCATCGCATTTCAATGAACATTCAGATTTTACTCTAAAAATATTACTTTTAGCACTGCAACACAGCTCATTTTAAGACTTATTTCCTCAATGGTATTCTAAGAACCAGTTAGTACAACAGTGCAGCTAAAATACCAGGAAACAAACAGCTGGATCTCTATTCATTAGAACAACCAGTTCAAAACTGCCACGAAACAAACGACAAAATGCGGGCCGAACAACGAGCCGGCCTGGAGCATCTGTATACGAGTAAACAAAGACACAAACTGAACTGAGGGTTGATGATGACCGACCAGAGTAGAAAAGTCAAACAGGTTGAGGTAGTGATGAACACGCTGCTTTTTCCTGATAAAAATTGTGATTGCGATTTAAAACGCAATAAAAACATGATTCCAGGTTTGCTGTGCTTGTTTATAGGGGCCATTTTTTTGTGATTATATATCAATATGGCCATAAAATAATAAAAATAAAATTATATAAAAATTACTAGTAATTCTTAGAGATGCACCTATACTAAATTTTTCCACCGATAGCCGATTATTCAGAGTGATATCTGCCGATACCGATAGTTTGGGGGTTCTGCCTTTTATACTTTCTTTTAAATGATGATTTCATTATAATTAATCTTTATATTTTTAATTATTATATATACGCAAACTTTATTCTTTCCATTTTATCAAGTAACTGGTATCAGTTATAAACAAACACATTACTAAAATTAATATTGACACACATTAAATTCTGGAGTAAATTAATATTTCTTAACTTTCTGAATGTTATTAATTAATATAATTACTATTAATATTGAACATCAAACTGATTTCTTAGCATTTTCTTTACACAAAGCCCAAATTCAGTGCATTTTCCTGCCCTCTTTTGATTGACAGGATACATCAGCCCTGACTATCGGCTGTTTTTAAACTATCGACGATAGCTGATAGTGTGACATTTTGCTTTTATCTGCCGATACCGATTATTGGCCGATATATCGGTGCATCTCTAATTGCTATTGTAATATTTCAGTGTAAAATAATAATATTCCACTTAAAAATAATACTAATATTATTTTCTTTTCTTCATTTTCAAACGTTAAAGCGTTGATCAGAGCTGTTCATTACGAGTTTGTTGCATGTTTCGCTCTCAAACGCATGTTAAAGTGACTCAAACTCAGTTCAGATGCAGATGAAGTTCATGTGGAGTAAAATGTACTGTGAATTGAGACACTGAAAACACCGGCGGACCGTGAGACAATCACGTGTAAATGAACACAGTGCTGCGCTTCACTCTCAAACACATGTTTATTTAATTCATTTGATAATCGCACTAAACCATATTTATTTGCTGCTTACATTGTTTGAGCACCCAAACCGAACTGGAACAACATAAGTGTATGATTTAGAACGATCTACACGTCTTGCTCAATATGCAATGCTCAGGAGACACTCGACTGATGTTGTGGACATTTCATCAAGACACATGTGATGCTGTTCTCAAAACCGTCAGAAAGAAAGCATCTCAGAAGTCAACAAATGCGGCACTCACGTGGAGGTGATGGTCCGAAATCTCTCCTGTCCTGCTGTATCCCAAATCTGCAACTTGACTTTTTCCCCGTTTATTTCCACCGTGCGAATCTTGAAGTCCACACCGATCGTGGTGATGTAGCTACCTGCAATAACACATATAATCAGCATAAAAATCACAAAATGCTCCCGGAAAACTGCAATGCTGCTGATATTATTATCATAAATAATAAACGTAACCCTCCAGAGGATCTGCATGCATCTCAATGAGGCTCTCTTTTCAAATTTGTAACCTTTAATACTCACTGTAACCTTTATTACAGTAACCAGCAATCAATTATGGTGCAACTACTGGCAAGATTGTAGACGGCAGTATCCCAAAACAACACATACATATGTCTATGTGAGCGTGTTTGTAATCAGTTTTAGTGATAGTACAGTGTCTTCTATATCTATAAGCCCTTTATACTTCGTTCTTTCACAGTTAATGTTTATTAAAAGCACATGTGACGTGTTGATCCTACCCGAAAATGTGTTATCAGCAAATCTCAGCAGTAAACTGCTTTTGCCAACACCTGTGGAAAGACAGAAAAACCATTACAATAATGCTTTTATAAAGTCATTATCCATATATGTATGTACAGACAGACAGAAAATGTCAGTACATGCCCACATCTCAACATTAATATTTCTCCTCATTAATTAAATGCTTAATATTTAATCCAACATTTGATATATTTAGTCTTTTTATACACCCATTCTATCACAGACAGTTCAAGTAATATGGCATTCAGTGTAACATATTCATATTTCACTTTATTAGATAATAAAAATTAATTTCAGAACACACCCAGACTGAATGACTCTAAACTCTATTAACAGGCCTATTATATCACTTAAAGCAGGAACTACATCACTATCAACCGCGTCTAATGTCATTTACAAGCTGTCAAACTACTCAACTCATGCATTACGTTCAAAAATCCCAGCTTAAGTCGTTCTAGTACATGTAAATGTCGTTGTAAGAGACCCGAGGCCTGTTTCCCGTCCCTCATCCTCGGTGTTTCCTTACCGCTGTCACCGATGATGAGCAGCTTGAAGAGGTAATCATAGTCCCGCGCCATGGTCCCCGCTCCGCTCGATTCCCCCGCACACAGAGGCTGTCCAGGAACCAGAACCCTCCTGCTCCTCCTCTCCCGGCGGAGAGGCAGCCGTATATGAGCTTTAACGTCTCCCCGGGTTTATTTTGAGCGGTTTGTGCGGCACCGGAGACTCACACACACCCATCGACACTCACAGCGGATCTGATGCCGCTCAAACAAACCCCGCCCACCAGAGCTCACGATGGCGCAGGCGCACAAAACACAGCGGTAGTGCAGGGATCCTCCAGCAGGGGGAGTTAAAGAGGCGTCCTAATAAAAATTACATTTATTTATTTACTGGGATAATATTGAGGTAATATTTATTATGAAATGCAGATTGTGTTTATGGACAATTGTTAATAAAATAATTCCTTCACTATTCACCATTAAAGATGGTTGATGAGCTGATATGTGTTGCACAACAGATACTGACACACAACCGCAAAGATTTGCATCATGTACCCGAGAAGGTGGACAATATTCAAATGCACATAGGTTTGAAAGAACAAAACAACCACAGTATATAATGCTATTATATAAACTCTCAGATGTGGAATAATCTCCATATTCACAGACTCAGAATTATGCAAGTATGTGTGCAAATGCTGATCATACTGGGCATAGAAAAATGTAGACATTTCCATGACTTTTCCAGGCGTTTTGGTATTTCCTGGAAAGCTCCATGCTTTAGTTGATAGTTTTGCCTAAACCTACAGATAGTGAGACTCGATCTTAACTTAACGATGGCCTGATGGGTCACAGACATAATTGTTACAGAAGTCATTTTGTGTCCACCCAGATTGATCTGATTATCACCAGAGAAACTGGGTATTTTCATGCATTTACCCATGAGAGAAAAACACTGAGTCTATCATGTCCTTCATCTTCTGTAGCTCATCCTGTGAAGTATGATGCTGGATCTTTAACGCTGAGCGGCTCATTTTATTCAAACACGACGCCACAGACCCCCAAATATGATCATACTGCTGCTATATAATGAATAAAGACCTGATTAATACTGTGAAAATTTAATATTATAAATATGCAAAATATTTAGTTATTATATTAAAATCATTGCACTTTTTCTACTCACTGTAGTACTGTATTTTATTCATTTATTTATTTTAATCATGTGTATTCATTTATTATTTATTTATTTTAATATGTTTTTAAATACATTTATTTATTTACTTAGTTTAATCTTATTTTTATTTTTCAGATTTTTACACTGCTTTTCTATTTATTTTAAATCAAATTTTATTTATTTAGTTTCATTTAAATAAATAAATTTGATAAAACAAATGTTATTTATTTATTTTTATTAAATGTTTTTATTTATGTGGCTGTTTAATTTTATTTGAATCAAATATTATTTATTTAAATTATTTATTTCAAATCAAATGTATTAATTTATTATTTATTTTTATTTAAATCAATTTTAGTTTAATGTATTAATTTATTCTTAATTTAAATTTTATTTATTTTATATTTTATTTATTTTTTCACTGCATTTCTATTTATTTAAATAATATTGTATTTTATCAAATGTACTTATTTATTTCAATAAAATTTTATTTTAATCTTTTTTTATTTAAATCAAATTTTATTTATTTAGTTTTTATGAAATGTATTTATTTAAATTAAATTTTATTTATTTAAATTATTTATTTATTTAAATTAAATGTTTTTTTAATGTTTTTGTATTAATTTATTCCTAATGTAAATACAATTTAATTTTTTAAATATTTTTTTATTTTTACACAGTATTTCTATTTATTTAAATCAAATTGTATTTATTTAGTTTTATCAAATGTATTTATTTCTTTTTTTTTTAAATATTTTAATCTTTTTTATTTCTTTAGTTTAACTGTTTATATTTCTCTATTTACTTATTTTTATTTAAATTAAATTTTATTTATTTTAATAAATGTATTTTAGTCTAATGTATTAATTTATTCTTAATTTAAATACAATTTTATTTATTTTATATTTTATTTATTTTTCACTGAATTTCTATTTATTTAAATAATATTGTATTTTATCAAATGTACTTATTTCATTTATTTCAATAAAATTTTATTTTAATCTTTTTTATTTCAATCAAATTTTATTTATTTAGTTTTTATCAAATGTATTTATTTAAATCAAATTTTATTTATTTTAATAATTTATTTATTTTAATTAAATGTTTTTTATGTTTTTGTATTAATTTATTCCTAATTTAAATACAATTTTAATTATTTTAATATTTTTTTATTTTTACACTGCATTTCTATTTATTTAAATCAAATTGTATTTATTTAGTTTTATCAAATGTATTTATTTCATTTAAAAAAAAGTTTTAATTTTTTTTATTTATTTAGTTTAAATATTTATATTTCTCTATTTACTTATTTTTATTTATTTAAATATATTTAAATTTTATTTATTTTAATTTTCTATATATTTATTTAAATAAAATGTTTTTTTATATTTACGTGGTTATTTTTTATTTAAATCATATTTTATTTATTTATTTATTTTAATCAAATGTATCAAATTTTATTTATGTATTTTAATCAATTTATTTTAGTCTATGGTATTAATTCATTATTTATTTATTTAAATACAATTTTTTTTTTTTTTTTTTTTTGCTTTAATCAAATGTAGTTATTCAGTTAGTTTAATCTTATTTTTATTTATTTATTTTTACATTTTTACAGGTTTTCTCTAGATCCCGTCACTCCCCAGACCCCAGTGTTCAGATACACAGTCTCATAAACTCCATCAAGTAGCAGCTGACTGACCCTGTCAGGAAGCTCATGGGCTGAGGCTGGATCTTCCAGCATGACACTGATCTGAAGCACATCTCAAATAAACAACAGAAGAGCACAGAATGAGAGTTCAGTCCTGGACACAGCAGTCCTCGACCCAAAGCCCAAAGAAACTTGTGAGATGACCTGAAGAAGAGAGTCCTTTGAATCTGAAGGATCTGGAGAGATTCTGAATGGTCTCAGATGTTCATAAACATTACAGGAGAAGATCCGGAGCTGTTATCATGGAAAAGGGACGTTACACAAAGTATTAAATGAACGGGTTCCAATAACTGTGGAACACACAGCCTATATTTCAGAAAAGAAAATTGTTATATGATTGTTTTCTTTCAACTATTTGACTTTAATTAGAAGTTAGATTTCATCTAAAGACACCTTTAATTGTTTCATCATGTGCAAAGTAAACAATATGAAACATCTTTGTATATTCAAACAAAATATGCATTTATTTCCTTTTCAATCATATACTAAAAAACAGTTTTTTCATTGATCAGACAAATCAATAATTAACACACTTAATTAACAAAACTTAAACAACAGAATCTCTTTAATTCTTTTGGAATAACTAAATGATTAATTCTGATACATTAATAAGATAAATCCATTCATACAATGGTTCCGTTTCATATTCAGTCGTAATATAAAATACAAAAGAAATATATGAAATTTAAGGCATCAATATTCTTACAATATTTCTCATGATGTTTCACTTCTATGGTTGTGTAATATAAAATACCAGCACTGATCTGCCTCCTCCCTCCTGCAAACAAAAAGACAAATAAATGTGAGAAATGAATCAATATACTTAGTATTTAATCATCCTGAAACAAGTTTGGGTGAGTAAATAAAGACAAAACTTTCATGTTTATGTGAACGACTCTTACTTTTTTCTAATTTGCAGTTTGGCAACTAAATCCACTAAAAGATAGACATGTTGCAAACACATCTCATGCAAAACTAAGTTTAGCATCAAGCCACAGACGGCGAAGAAAGCCACACTCATGCTGGTCAAGAGCAGAAGCGCCACAGACTGTTTCCTCAATCTTCATTTTGGCCGACTGTCATGATGACTAATATCAAGTTATATTTTCCCTTCAGCCACATTTGAGCCACAATAAACCATGTACATTATATAAGAACACAATGCATATTACATAACGGACGATAGAAAATGCATAAAGTGTAATGCACAAGTCCACTATCTCAGGACTTCCTCTACACTCCTCTAAACCCAACTTCCTGTTGATGTAAAAGTAGGCTTCCCAAAGCAGACTTCCCAAACAGTACGCCGGATGCAGGCCCAGCGCTTCGGGCTAAAAATAATATCCCACACAGCTGCGTATGACTCTTACTAAACAGTAAGAGAAGCTGCATTTCTTTTTATGTCATAATAATCTGTTTTTAATCCACACGAAATAACCTGTTTAAACACTTGATGGGTGTTCTGGTAAGTCTTTGTTGTCAGTTAGGAACCTGGGTGTGCTCTTTGATACAATCTCTCATTTGAAAGTCACATTTCTTGCAACTGTAAAACCGCATTCTTCCATCTTAAAAATCTAAACTATGACATATGCTTTCAATGACAAATGTGGAACAGTTAGTTCATGCATTCATGACCTCAAGGTAGATTACTGGGTGGTTGCCCTACATGCCTAATAAACAAACTCCAGCTGGTCCCAGTTCTGTCAACACTGCATTAAGCTATTAAACATCGTATAGATTTTAAAATCTTGCTAATTACTTACAAAGCACTAAATGGTTTAGCTCCCCAGTACCTGAGCGAGCTCTTAAAGCATCATAGTCCCTTCACGTCGATTGCGATCTCAGAATTCAGGCCAGCTGATAATACCTAGAATATCAAAATCAACTGCAGGTGGTAGATCCTTCTCCTTTTTAGCAACTAAACTCTGGAACAATCTCCTAGCATTGGTTCGGGAAGCAGACACACTCTGTCAGTTTAAATCTAGACTAAAAACACAACTCTTTAACCTGGCATACACATTACACATGATCAATTTATGTTTTCAAATCCGTTAAAGGGTTGTTAGGCTGCATAAATTAGGTCAGCCGGGAACTGGGAACACTTCCCACATTACTCTTTACATCAGAAGAAGAATGGCGTCTACGCTAATATTAGTCTCTCTGTTTATCCTGAGGTTACCGTAGCATGATCGCGATGATTCTGATCTTCAACCAGATGGAACTGGATTAAATATTTTGTAAAATGTGCTAGGCCTATATAAATAAAGGTGACGACTTCATTTGATAAAAAAAAAAAAATTATGACATAAAAAGTCATAATTATGATCAAGTCGAAATTAATGAGGTAAAAAAAAGTCGCAATATGATAAAGTCGAAATTTGACATAAAACCCGTTATATGATAAAGTCGAAATTATGAACTAAAAAGTCGTAATTATGACAAAGTCGAAATTATGACAAAAATTTGTAATTATGATAAGTCGAAATTATGAGATATAGTCGTAATTCGGATAAAGTTGAAATTATGACAAAAAGTCGTAATTATTACATAAAAAGTTGTAATTATGATAAAGTTAAAATTATGAGATAAAAAGTCATAATTATAACAGAAAGTTGTAATTATGATAAAGTCGAAATTATGGCATAAAAAGTCGAAATTATGACATACTAAGTCAATGACATAAGTCATAATGAGATAAAAATTGAAATTATGAAAGTCATAATTATGAGATTAAAAAGTCGAAATTTAGATAAAAGTTGAAATTGACAAACTAAGTCAATGATATGTCATAATAGTGAGACAAAAAGACATAATTATGACATAGTAATAATTATGAGATAAATCTTTAGCTACATTATGAAAGTGAATAGCAGGCACAGCAATGCCGATATAATAATAGACATCCACAGTATGGGTACAATATGCGTCACATGACTACATGTGTCATCGTTTGTGAATATCTCTGTTTTCAGGCTTCACACTACAACATGAAAGTGACTTCTTTTTTAAATGTATCTACTTTGGAGAGCGTCTTCAAAAGCATGTATTCAGATGACTTCACTCCCAGAAGAAGAGGTTCTATATGGAAGCTCGACGGTTCTTTCAGGTGCTTCATATAGAACCTTTTCGGGGTTCCATCACTTTATGGATTTAGTTTTAATTCATTTTTAACTTTAATTGCATTTACTGAATTAAACAGCTCGTAAACAGTTTACCAGTAGAAAATATTTAAATACCCGTTAAACAATAAAGTATTACGTTTAAGACATTTCTCTTTATACACAACCTTTTTGGCAAAAAAGGCCTTTAAGACTGAGTCAAGAACCCTAGAGTTCTTTACAGAACCAACTGAACCTGAAAAGAGTGTTCTGGCTTCTTTAATTATTGCTCATCTTGTCTCTCTCTGTTGGATCTGTCAGATGTAAAGCTGCGAGGTGTTTGTCGTTACCTTCAGTCTACAGCAGTGTGCATGAGCGCGGCTCTCTGAACGGGTTACTGCCTGCCGGTACTCCGACCAGGAGCGCATCTTTACTGGCGTTCTGGAGGCAGTACTGCTGAAGATCCGCCGCCGCCTGAGAAACCTGCGTTACAAACAGACTGTTTACGTTTGAAATCAGGTGACATCCCAACTCATAACTCATGTCATGCAGTCTCCACTGTGACTTTCTATGATGTTCAAAGCGTTTGTAAGGATGCTGATTTTTAGAAGGCATCTGTCTGACTCTGAGATGGTGAACGGGAACATGGTTTGTGCAACATTAGCAACACATTATTAGCTGTTTGATAACACAGTCAAGCAAAACACCAATCATATTAATTACAGTTATGTGTCAGATGCTGTAGAGAGCGATACATAAAACGCATGGACTTGTAGACGAGCCTGTAAAGTAAAGCTGAGCGAGTGGATCAGGTAATCCGAGCTGGAGTGAGCGAGTGGGGGCGGAGACTAATTTGCATACTTATGGATCTGCATGTACTAAATAAAGCAAGGGTGTCGAGTTACAGTCAAGCTATTATAAGGCATGAAGAAATTATTTTCACTGGAAAAATGTTTTAAATATGTAATTTTGATTATCAAAGATAAGTTTTAAGGGATAAAATTATTGACTGCAGGGGGACTTTATGACAAAGTGATAATTATGACTTTTTATGTCAATGATATGATAAAAAGTCGAAGTTATAACATAGTAAGTCATAATGACAGTTATAGTTATGAGATAAAAAGTCAAAATTATGACACTAATTCATAATTATGACATACTAAGTCATGATGACATAATAAATTATATTTAATGACAAGTTGATTATGAGATAAAAAGTCGAAATTGAGATAAAAAGTCACAATTGACATAGTAATTCATAATTATGACATACTAAGTCATAATTTTGACTTTTTATCTCATTATTATATCAAAAAGTCGAAATGATGACATACTAATTCATAATTACACAAG